>NC_138904.1:16141042-16392656 GCF_965194825.1 Balaenoptera physalus | reverse complement strand
TCAAAGACCCGCAGGATTCACTGTCCTCACCTTCAACTCCTCCATCACCCAGCTCAGGCTAGGTTTGTGTTTTACTTGGATGAAATTCATCCACACCTGGAAGGACAGACAATGTCGCTCCTCTCCTCAACCCTCCCAAAATATTTTATCCACCCCAAGTATCTTTAATCGGTTGGCTTTCACATACTGACGTGTAATATTTGGGCATTTTGAGCTTTCTCTTGCATCCAATGACAGTAAAACCCATAATCTAAGTGTGCCATTCTAGGAAGGGGGAAAAAAAAACATTGGTGGCATGGGATGGAGACAAAATTCCTTCCTCCCACCAGACTAAGGAGTCTGAAGTCTGGTGACATTTTTCAAAAAATAGCAGTTAATAAAGGACTGAAGTGAGGGAGTACAGTAAGTCCCCTACGTACGAACCTTCAAGTTGCGAACTTTCAAAGATCCGAACGTGCCCCTGTGTACCAGCTGTTGTACTGTACAACTGTAATTTTCAAGGTACTGTACTGTAAGATTTAAAATATTTTCTTTATTTTTTGTGTTTGTATTTTATGTATTATTTGTGTGAAAAGTATTATAAACCTATTACAGAACAGTACTATATAGCCGAGTGTGTTAGCTGGGTACTTAGGCTACCTTTGTTGGACTTACGAACAAATTGTACTTACGAACGCGCTCTCAGAACAGAACTCATTCGTATGGAGGGGACTTACTGTAGTCATTTACTGAGTCCATGGGTCTTAAGTGTTCCTTAAAATAGTAATATCTCAACAACTGGAACACCTGTACAATAGCCAAGCTGAGTGTTCCAGAAAAACCTAGATTTTTCCTTCCGAAGATTCAGAATGGATTTCACTGGTTTTAAATCTGGTATCCAGTAGAGGGAACATAGCCAAAGCCAATTCATATACTGCTTTCCTTTGGTAAATCTCAATGTGAAATATTCTCTCCCCACTAGGATTTGAACATATCAGAGCTACTGTCTCCAATTTTTTCCACCATGATCTTCAAATCTACTGAGGAATTTCTTTCTTAAGATATCGTTTCTCCCAACATGGCTTCATAAGTCCTCTGGGTAACATGGATCACGGACCCATTTATCTCACTGACAAACCCTTGTACTTGCGTTAAAAACTCCTGAGCAAATCGCCATAAGGACACAGATGAGTCCCATAGGTAGATGGTAACATGTAGGAAGAAATGATTTATTGTAATAAATGCATGCTGATACGTACAGGTATTTTCGTTTTTTTTTTTTCATACAGGTATTTTCTAAATTTATGTACGTCAAAGATTGTTCTGTATGCTTGCATTTCAAAAAAAGAGAAAAGATGCAGGAAAAGATAACTGTGTTCAAGCTATATGATCAACAAGATTAAACCCAAGGGAAACAAAAATCCACAAGGTATACTATCACAAGGACCGAATCATTTTCATGCATATACGATGAGGAAAAGTTGTACTAAACATATGCATTGCTTACTTACATTAAAGCTGCATCCCTTCTTATGAGCGAAGTAAATAAATCAATAAAGTATTTTGATACTAGATGCCACCTCAAGTAATTAATTTAGTGAGGTAATCGGATTGACATAATTAGCATACTGAGCTGAATTACTACTTTGTGTGACACCATCGTATCAACCAATAACCAAGGATTGGGAGAAGGCTAACTTTCACATACAGAGGGTAATAAGTTGGCCACTGAACTAAGAATAGAGTGCCAGCTGCATCAGACCTTGAGAGAACAGAAATAAAGGAGACAGTGTTGACTTAAATTGAAAAAAAATCACTAGCTATGTAATATCTCTCAGAGATAAGGGCTCAGGAGCTAACCAACTCATATGAGCAAGAGGAAAATGGCAGAAGGAAACTTACCTGGTGAGTGATTGATTCCCATTTGTTCCTTGAGAGAGTGGAACCGATTTCCAGATTTCTCAGATTTCAGCGTCGCAAAATCCCTCTGGAAAGTTTCTTTAAAATGTAGTTTCTGGTGGCTCAAAAGCCATCATTTTCAGCAATGGTTCTCAGGAACATAAGCAAGTCACGTGGCTCGTGGACAATATTTTTGAAGACTATTCGTAAGAGACAGAGAAAGAGAAAGAATGAAGGAGAAAACGATGGATTGACTCACAGTTGTATTTAAACATTTCATCAATTATAACTAATGAGAACCTGCTATATAGCTCAGGGAACTCTATTCAGTGCTCTGTGGTGACCTAAATGGGAAGGAAATCCAAAAAAAAGAGGGGATATATGGATACGTATAGCTGATTCACTTCACTGTACAGCAGAAACTAACACAACATTGTAAAGCAACTATACCCCAATTAAAGAAAAAAAGATTATAACACAACTAAATTTTTGGACCAACTGCTTTTCTAAAAAATATTTAACTAAAAAGCTAGTGGATAAAAATTCTGAGTGGTTACTGATCTAATACACGGAAGACATGGTGAATTACATCTATTAGAGCCCCAAAGGGGATTATACCATATGCCCAGAAAATCTCCAATTGACCAGTTAGAATATTAAAGAGAAATAAGGTGAAAATTTTTTAAAAGTGGTTTGCTAAACATGTGATGCCATAAATATTTCCATAAGCTATATACTTTTATGCAAATGTTTGAAAAACATTTCTTGAAAACAGACTTCATTTTGAGTAATATTATAATAATTGGTAGTATTGGGTAGAACAAGAGGTTCTTTATATAATCAACTGAATGATTTAACCAAAAGGCAATTCTTAGGGGAACGTCGCTATCTTCTCTCGGAATAAATTTTAATCATTGTTTTCGTCCTAATTTTTGTCTCCTCCCTTATTCCCAAGGAGACAGATTTTGCATAACGGAAAGGCAGTTAAAATTTGTTTGAAAGACTCTACTGGATGTGTAAGTGAAGAGAAGGTTTCTACGAAAAAATAAATGAGTAGGGGGTGAGGAAAGAAAGGGTGTTTCCATTTTATTTCATTCTCAAGTGATGCTGACAATAATTCATGAACCACTCAGTCTATTGTCTTTGATCCTGCAGCAGTTTGTTGATTTTTAGATGACTAACACTTATTTGAAATGCATGAAAAACGGCCACTTATCTATGAAAGATGTCTCCACTTTTTGTGTGTGAAATGTGATACCGTCCCTTGAAAATCAAGTCCATGGAACACACAAATTATTTCTGAAATATGAAGTTAGACCCTAGAAACCAATAACCAGGCTATTGACTGCCCTAGCACCATGCCTTATAGAGACTTAATAAATGCCTTCCAGGGTCCACATAATAACACTTTATTGAGCTTTAGGGGTGAAAAAAAGATAGCCACCATTTTTCACTCTGCATTAGGCTGATGAATATGGAAATAATAAAACATATGATATGATAATGCCACCACATTTAACTTATCTTGCATGAAAAGGTCAACTTTTGAGCCTTTTTTTTTTTTTTTTTGCTAGATTCAAATAAAGTCTCTAGATGTGCAAGATGGATATTTCAAAACTGACTGAAAAAAAAACAAAGGGTACCCTCTCTAAGATAAAGGAAATCTTGCTGTTAGTTCAGTTGTACTCCCATATATATTTTATAAATTGTCATAATTCTTCAAATATCACTAGAGAGTGGAATTTGAAAAATGCATTATGAAGTAAGTATTTTCACTTTAGAAAAGATGTCGCAATATTTAGAATTATGAATGATTTGCCTTTTAGAAACAGAATTCGTTCTATTTTTTAAGAGCCGTACTTTCCAGTGGAACTCTCTGCAGTGATGAAAATGTTCCGTATCTGAGCTGTACAATATGGTAACCACCAGCCATTCCTGGTTATAAATGGTCAGTGTCTACATTTATGTCAGAGAGTTAGTTTCAAAGAACAAGTTCCATACATGAAATTCCACATATTTCATATAATCACATGCAAATCCAGTTCTTAAAACATCCTTTAAAAGCATCTCTATGCATTTCAATGTGTACTGCAAGAATTATACGTACATACTGGATTATTTCCAGAATTATATGAACATATGGGAGTTTTTCTTTTGCTCTCTTTGGTCATAATTCTGAGGGTTTTGTATCTCATTTCAACCACAGCACTTTTGGACAGAATAGCTCTTTCATGATAAAATATCTGAAGAAAGAGTTTAAGGCTCCAATGATACACTATCACTTCTCTTTGATGCCAGACCCAAAACTACAATGTTGCCTGAGATTAAAGAATACATTATTGCTATTATTCTGATTATGATCATTGTGATTTTTTTCTTGTCTTCTAAAGAAAAAAATAAATGCGTATAAAAATCATAGTGTTCAGTCTCAATATGTAGAACAGCTACTGTGTGTTCCCTCAGCACGTTTCTTTTTTCCCCAGTTTTACTGAGAAATAATTGATATATATATCACCGTAAATTTAGGGCATATACCATGATGGTTCAAGTTATGTATATTGTCAAGTGATGACCACAGTAGGCTCCGCTAACACAGCTAATATAATAAGCACATCGTTTTTAACACACACGCTCTCTGCCTGGATCTAGAACAGGGTGGGACAACTTTTTCTTCGTAAAACATCCAAATAATAATTATTTTGGGCTTTGCAGACCATAAGGGCTCTGTTGGAACTACTCAATTCTACTCCTTTAGTTCCCATACAGCCATAGAAATGAATCGTGGCTATTTTCTGATTAAGATTATATTATAAATTAGTTGTTAGGTTGGACCTGATTCATGGCCATGGTTCACGGACACCTGATTCAATGTATCAAATTCAAGCAAACTCAATGCTTCTGTGTCATTTTCTCATGGCCAGTCTGGAATGCTGACCTCTTATTTTAAGGCATGTATTGATACACAGGCACGTCCTCTTTCTTAGTAATAACTATTTTCCCCAAACTCAAGCATGGAAGCAGTCAGCAGGCTTGCCAGTCTTGATGGACAAGGTCACCTCCCTTAGAACATTAGTTTTTAGGCGTCCACCAAACTCCTGGAAGATCTCAAAGTTCTCTTCGAACTCTCCAAGGACAATTTTGCAATATTCAAGGATACTGCAGTTAATGTTGCTATAATTATCTGAGACTCTATCTGACTGGATTTTGAATGGGAGTAACTGCATTAAAACAGCGCCTCTGTGTTCAGAAGAGAAAAGAATGGATTTATCTGTCGAAGCCTGAAGGAAATAATGATTCATTTCCGTTGAGCATTTAGAAGATGATAGTAGAAAACCTGCTACAGCCTGCATCTGCTGGCTCCATGTAGACTTCAAGCTTAGTGCAGTGCTGAGAGAGAGAGAGAGAGACAGAGAGACACAGACAGAGAGAGACAGAGAGACAGAGGGAGGAATATTCAAATAACCACGTCTTTATTTTCTGTAGTCTGATGCTTTGACATTTGGATTTTGCTGTCCATAAGGGACCACATCTCCCAGGACCAGTGACTTCTTAGAGACAGTAACTAGCCCCCAAGTGCATTTTTCAAATACAAACCAATCAGTCTAGGACCCACACCCCAATCTCCTCCCCTATGGGGCTCCCATACTCTGGACCACCATCCACCTGCCCTCATCCCCCCCAGAGCAGGTACCAGACACCCAGGGACAGCCCCTCTCTCCCAGATCCCGCTGAAATGATCCAAACTAGCCAATCCTAAGCCTGCCTCACCTGTTCCTCGCTGTCATAACCACAGTAAAGGCTCTCTCTCCATGTTTTTCTCCCCTCCCCTCTGCTCCTGACCAGCCCTGGGGCTGTGTGCTGTGCCCCTCCTTCTGGGAGCTGTAGGTAAAAACTAGTTTTTCAATGACAGTGATCTTCTCACTTGTGAGCTTTACAGTACCTCAAATCTTCTGGGTTTTTTTTTTTTTAATTTTATTTCTTTAGGCCACATACATATACATATATGTGTATATGTATACACATATATGTATATGTATATTGTATATGTATATGTAATATATATAACATATATGTTTATATATAATATATATCTTGGCTACTATAAATTATATATATATATATATATATATATATAAGTTAAAAAGAAGGAATTCTTACCTTTTGTGACAACGTGGGCATTATGCTAAGTAAAATAAGTCAGACCGAGAAAGACAAATTCTGTATGATCTCACTTGTATGTGGAATCTGAAAAAAACAACAACAACAAACTCATAGAACCAGAGAGTAGAACGGTGGTTACCAGGGGCTGCGGGGGTGGAGAAAACGGGGAGATGTCGGTCAAAAGGTACAAACATTCAGTTACCAGACGAGTAAGTTCTGGGGTCTAATATGCAGCATGGTTACGTATAAATCCAGTAAACATACAATTAACAATACTGTATCATATACTTGAAAGTCGCTAAGAGAGCAGATTTTAAAAGTTCTCACCACACTTATTGTTATTAACATTTCACAATATACATGTGTATCAAATCATCAGATTGCACACCTTAAATGTACTCAACATTATAAGTCAATTATATCTCAATAAAGCTGGAAACAAAATAAAAATAAAATAAAATGATAATTTGAAACAGGCATCTAATGTTTTTGTCCTAAATTCTTTTCTGACCCAAATTTGAATGTGATGTCTTAGAGTAGCTAATAAATGCATAAAGCCCAACTTTAAGAATCCTTGCTGTGAAAAGAGTTGATGTAGGGATTTTTCTTTCAATCAGTTTATTTTACAAGTTTTTGTTAAATAACAAAGTAAGATGGTGATAGAATTCCAAGGAGCACGTAATTTCCTAAGGGCACCGCCTCAAACCCCAGTGCTAATCTTATTCCAAGACACCTGGTGCACATTTATTGAAAACGATCTGGCATGGAGACATTTTCCATTAGTGCTAATATGGGTAATCACAATTCTTCAGTAGACAGTATTTTATACAGATATTGTGAAACAGTTGAAGGTCTCTATCATACTAGAAACCCAACCTATAAGTGGCCAAATTTACAATTGAGCTTGTCAGCCAAAAAAAAAAAAAAGGAAAAAGAAAAAAAGCTGGGTAGCAGCACCAGAACATTTGACTCAAATAGATGGTTTGGATTAATGGAATGAACCATTTCTACTTCAGGTTCAACAAAAAAAGCTATATTTGAAACACTCTGGTGTTCTCATAATTGTGCATATGGTTGGAAATTCCTGTCTAGGTCAAATACTGAGTAATTCAAACCTAGTAGGAGAAAGAGGAAAGAAATCAGAAGAAGTAGCGTATTAGCACTTTTCATTAAACAGGGTTCTGCTGGTGGAAAAACTTTAAAACTTAATGTTTTCCACTAAGTATCCCTGTTTCCTTCACACTTTTGGAAAACAATACTGGGCTCAAATTTTCAAAGTATATTTAAATTCCTCTGGGTTTGTTGCTGACAGAAATCCATGCTATTTCCTCATACTCATGTTGGGTATACTTTGTGATATGGTCTATGCCTAGTGGGCATGAAATTTTAAAGAGTAATGTTTCTGAATGCTGCAGCCAGGAGTGTTGGAGCCATAAAGAGTTACTTTGAGTAATAGAGTTATATTATTCCAGAAACCAGTTCATCCTGCTGAACAGTGCTGATGCTTGAAGGAAGCTTTCTAACCACACCTTCCATTTGCCAAGCAAAATCCAAAAGACAACAACAGCCCAAAGTACATAGATGCTGCAGGAATTAGAGAGGAATTAATAAAGGCTAAAAATTTTAAAAGATACATGAGGATAGGGACTTCCCTGGCAGCACAGTGGTTGAGAATCTGCCTGCCAATGCAGGGGACGCAGGTTCGATCCCTGGGCCGGGAAGATCCCACATGCCGCAGAGCAACTAAGCCCGTGCGCCACAACTACTGAACCTGCGCTCTAGAGCCCGTGAGCCACAACTACTGAGCCCGCGAGCCACAACTGCTGAGCCCGCATGCCTAGAGCCCGTTTTCCGCAACAAGAGAAGCCACCAAAATGAGAAGCCCGCGCACCACAACAAAGAGTAGCCCTCGCTCGCCACAACTAGAGAAAGCCCACACGCAGCAACGAAGACCCAACGCAGCCAAAAATAAATAAATAAATTTATTAAAAAAAAAAAAAGATACACGAGGATAAAAGTTAACAAAACTTCCCAGTATGGGTTCTTTGGTAAAGAAAAAAATATGACAGATAAACTGTTTAACATGATCATCATAAAAAAGGGCGGGCAGTCCAAACGTATAATGTAGGAAATGAGCAGATGAAATTTTAGCTATGAAGGAGATTAAGGAATCAAAATCAACTTGTTTGGTCCAATCCGTGCAAATGCATTTGAAAACTTGAGTAAAATGGATGCTCTGCTTTACATCCATTTTTCTACCCCAGAAGAAAGAGAAACTGGAAACTGACTTATTATATAATCCCAGAGAGACCCAACTTCACTCCCTGCCTCACCCATTCTCCCCCTCAAAGACGGCATTTCCAGATGGCTTCACAATTTTCTTCTTTGAAAATAAGATTTACTTGCTAATATTTACCCTGGTTTAGGACACAGAAAAGGTGAAATAGTTCCACATGTGATTATGAAGCTAGCAAAGCACTGACAAAATCCAAGAAATACCAGACAAACAAAAACAAATTGATAGATATGTTTTAAACAACTAGCAAATAGAATCCAGCTGATGTTTAAAGAAAAATTCACTGTGATGACTTGAGGTTTATTTCAAGAACAAATGTAAATTCTTCTGTTAATTTATTAAACGTACGACTATCATCACCATATATATGTAATTGCTATAAGTGATGAAAGGCATTGACTAAATGTCACTAACTTTTCATTTAAAGAAAACCCCCAGCAAAATAGAAATAGCCGTATTATATATAATGTTTATACTGATATATATACAATTTTAAGGTATTTATCTTATTCATATACTTATTATGTATGGGATGGACGTTAGTTAATTGTACCTGCCACTTACTAACCTCAGTTTTCCTGTAATGTCCACATTTTGGTTTAGCATACAGAGTGAAACGTTCATCAAAGTGAACCCAACTTTGTCAAATTTACATTTTTATGTCTCCAGCTCTACATAAGGGGCATGGAGTAATGGTAAAGGCAATAATAAACGTACTGAACTAAAAAATCAAAGTAATGGTAAAGGCAATAATAAACACGGATATTTCTACCATTGTGTGGATGTAAAAGTACATCATCTGTACTTACGCTGGAAATACAGGCACTATATTTATGATGGAAGTCTTTGACACCACATTATTTTACATATGGAAAATACATTCTGCTTTCCTTCAAGGCCTCCAGAAATGTGAGTGATGGAGAGTTAGTTTTCTTCTCTCCGTCTGGGATTTTTCACCATGCGTCCTCAAAAGGCAGCAAGGAAGAAATGGATTAATTAATACCATAGGGAAGTGCTCTCCCCTGCTCAGTAAACTGTGCAGTATTCTAGAAAAATGCATCTTAAGATAGTTCCCAATTAAGATAGAACTTTTGTGACCCAAAGAAATGAAACAGAAATTATAAAGCCAATGCAAGTTTGATTTATGGTACTCAGGGTTTAAGACCATTGACTCTGAGCCTCTAGGAATTTACTGCTATGGGGTAAAATGACCAGAACTGAATTTGCAACAGAAAAAAAAGAAAAAAGAAAAAAATGTAGTTTACTTTTTGTAGGAGTGAAATACACGACAGAAACATGAACAGAAACATTAATGTGCAAGTGATAGATACACTTCATTACTGCCCATACTTACCTATTTTATAAAATATGATGTGTTCTCAGTTCAAAAAGTGCAGTCGTACATAAAACAATTCTAAAGACTAAATAATGTGCCTGGTTCAAATTGATCTATGTTTCCGTCCAAGAATTCCATTAGAGAAAGATTAAGGGATTTTTCCACATAAGGTAGAAAATAAGAAATTAAAGTCTAAATAATTTCAGGGGGAAAAAAATCAAACCTTCATATTAAGACATGATTCTGAACAAAATATGAATGAAACACATCTGTTTAGATCTCTGCAAATGGCATAAATAGCTCAGGAAAGCAAGATAAACTCAACCTTTTACTGAGAAAGGATGAGGCGTAGAACCGGAAAAACTCTTGTATAGTTTCCAAAAACTCAATTCAGTGACTCCTGTTTCATAGTTTCACTGAAATAATTAAAAACAAAATAGGAAGAGAGATGTCTCTCGGCAACTGCCTTTCTTCATAGCTATGCATTTAACATGAAGATTTCCGATTTAAAAGTAAAAAGAGGCAAAGCCTTGTCAGTTCACATAACTGCTGATTTTTGCCTACATTTTAGAAGAAATACAGGGGAAAAACCACAGATACATTATTAATGGGGTGAATTGCTTTGGACATACATATTTCACATACTGAAGGTGTCTCAAATTGACCTCATTTGGAAAGGAATAAAGAACAAAAATAAAATATGTTCTTTCTCCTTTGCATTTTATTGTTTTTGGTCTAACACATTTTGTTTTCACAGAAATGGATATGATAGGATTAACAAAAAGCAGTAGAGACAGCTGGTGATGCTGAGATGGATATTTTTTTTAAAGAAAAAATTGTAAAACGCATGATGGAAAATAGAACAGAGTTCATTTTGAACCGTTGTGCCCTTACCCAGATACCTTATAATTCAGGAGATGTTCACTCTTATATCCTGGCTACCCCTTGATCTATTTGGACATGCTGAATATACTTATATTATCTGACTTATTTAACAGGATCGTGGGGTCATAGGACATTTTGAATGTTATTTTCTGAGATCTACCGGACCCCCGCAAAATCACATTACTGAAATAATAGTTCCATAAAATTCTTCTGATTTTGACTAAAAATAGAACTACCATATGACCAGCAATCCCACCTCGGGGCATATACCCTGAGAAAACCATAATTCAAAAAGACACAGGTACCCCAATGTTCATTGTAGCACTATTTACAATAGCCAGGACATGGAAGCAAGCTAAATGTCCATCAGCAGAGGAATGGATAAAGATGTAGTACATATATACAATGGAATATTATTCAGCCATAAAAAAGAATAAAATAATGCCATTTGCAGCAACATGGATGGACCTAGATTACCATACTAAGTGAAGTAAGTCAAAGACAAATACCATATGATATCACTTACATGTGGAATCTAAAATATGACACAAATGAAGTTATTTACAAAACAGAAACAGACTCACAGACTTAGAAATCAAACTTATGGTTACCAAAGGGGAAAGTGATGGGGGATAAATTAGGAGTTTGGGATTAACATAGACACACTACTATATATAAAAGAGATAAACAACAAGGACCTACTGTATAGCGTAGGGAACTATATTCAATATATTGTAACAATCTATAATGGAAAAGGACCTGAATTTATATACATATGTGTGTGTGTGTGTGTGTGTGTGTGTGTGCATGTGTGTGTATCTGAATCACTCTGCTGTACACCTGAAACTAAAACATTCTAAATCAACTATACCTCAATAGGAAAGAAAGAAAAGAAAAGAAAGAAAGAAAGGAAGGAAGGGATGGAGGGAGGGAAAAAGAAAGAAAGAAAGAAAGAAGGAAAGAAAGAAAGGAAGGAAGGAAGGAAAAAGAAAGAAAGAAAGAAAGAGAGAGAGAGGAAGGAAGGAAGGAAGAAAGGAAGAAAGTTGTTCCTTAAAGTGTCCAAGTAGGCACAGACTATACTGTATTGATAGCCAATTGAAGATGGTACTCAACATGTTTTTCTGAGTCATTCTGATAATTTTTTTTCCAAATTTGTTGCCTTTTGCTGCCTATAAATTTGTCCTGCCTGAAGCTCTAGAACCTTATTACTACAAATATGCTAATTTATATTAATCATTTATATATAATTCATTTATTCATATAAATAAAATTCCAATATAGAGAATTTTATTTACCTGCCTTGTTTTCACAAATGTTGTATTTTTGTTGGTGTTGTTGTTTGATCATTTTGGTGCTTCATTATGTTAGCTTCTTACACATCCACTTTTTACACAAATAAAAGGAAATAATTTGAGTTTCAACCTGTGTAATCCACAAGATGAAGGACATTTATTACTATCAAGAGAAAGGGCATTCCATCACCTCAGATTCTACAAGACAAAAGATAGGATAGTTATGGTTTCTATATCATTCAATCCAAAATATTTACAACTTCCCCTGTGATTCCTTATTTGACCCATGGATAATTCTGGATGGTCAATGACAACAACAAAAGATGTTACATCTCATTCATATTTTCATTCACTACATCCTGAAACAATATTTTGGCCATATCACATTATATAACATATATTCTTAAAACTGATTTCACCCATTTCAGTTTACTTTTTGAATGATGGCTGCAGGTAGAATATTTAAAATTACACATGTAGCTCAGAGTTTTGGCTCACTTTACATTTCTCTTGAAATAGTCCTGGAAGAGGCCATTTACTTTAATGCAATTATAAATATTATAAAAATATGTCTACCATCTTGTTATTTGTTTTCAATTTGTCATACATTTTATTCTTCGGATTGGGCCTATTTTAGCATTTCATTTTAGTTCCATTATTGGCTTTTTGTGCCTCTTTGTTTATTGATTTAGTTGTTATTTAACAGTTTACAACATTTTAACTTATTACCGGCAAATTTCAAATAATTTGTACCACTTTATATATAATGTAAGAACCTCAAATTTTAAACATCCATATTCTCCTTTTTTTATCTGTACTATTTTTGTCTCACATTCTCCTTGTACATGTATAACAGAATATTTTATACTGTTTTGCTTTACATGATAAATTATGATTTAATGAATTAAAAGAGATAAAATTATTCTATATTTACCTGTATAATTACCATTTCTAACTGTCTTCATTCCTTGTGTAGGTATGTTTCTATCTGGTTTTACTTCCCTTCAAGATAAACTACAAGAAATCCTAATGAAGGTGCAATTGTCTGCTGAGCTCTGAATTTTCTCAGCTTTTATTCATCTAAAAATATTTTCATTTTTCCTTTAGTTTTGAAGTATAATTTACAGATCTATTCCTACTTTCTATTTCTTCTTTCATCAGTTTTGGTAGTTTGTGTTTTCTAGGAGTTTGCCCGTTTCATCTGTGTTACATAACATTGGGCATATAATTGTTCATAGCATTCTCTTATAATCCATTTCATTTAGATAAGTTTTCATGTCTGATTTTAGTAATTTGACTCCTGTTTTTTCTTGGTCTGTCTAGGTAAAGATCTGTCAGTTTTGTGGATCTTCTCAAAGAAACAACTCTTGGGTTCATTAATTCTCTGTATTGGTTTTTGATCCTCTCTGTCATTTTTCTTTATGATTTCCTTCTGAAGGCTATTTTTACTAAATATTTAATTCTAGATAGGCGTTTTTTTCCTTTGAAGACATGGTTTCATTCCTAAGATCGTTAGTAAGAAAGGTTTGAGATTTCATACACCATGTTGGAGAATTGCAAAGCTCTGAAAGAATATTGCTAATGAAGACATAGTACTTAAACTCAGAAATTACATATGCCGAAAGAAATAATTTTCTGAAGTTTATCCTAAGGTGCAATTCCGTGGCAACAACATCCCAGGGTATCCCACCACGAGTCACGGATAGCAAGGGACACCCAGAAGAGGCTCAGTAGATCTTAGACAATTAGGAGAAAGTCATGATTGATAGGGCAAAGCACCATCTGTTTCCTTAGCTGCAAGTGAATTACAGAATTTTAGCGATTCCTGAATAGTTAGTTGTAAATAGGATTTTTTAAATCAGAAACTTAATTTCGAGTCTATCCCTTAGATATTATCTTCTAAAGCTCTATTTCAAATTGGCTGGTCAATAAAATCTATGGTGTTCTTTAAACATGTTTATTGTTACCATTTATGAAGGCTGAAATTCATCAGTGTTAAATGTATGTTTCAATGACTTTTAGTACACATAGGAACTGTGATAATTTAACTATTTAAAATGAATCCTTTTTATAGCCATTATAAAGTTCTTTTCAAAAACACTTCCCCAGATTTTTTCATCAGTAGATGTCTATATAGGGCAGGCTTCCTCAAATGTTGCACAAATGTTGATATGCAACATGGAAAAGACAATTACCGTAGTCTTAGTATAAGGATCAGAATAATAATTGGATATATTTTCTTCCAGGAGCAAACGAAAACGTAAAATGAATACAGTATAAAATAACCCGTGCTAGCAGACATTTATGGAATGCTTCTTTCAGGGGAGCATGGTCTCACAAGCTCAGAGGAGTGATTCTGTAATCAGCCCTCTCTGAAGGAGGACAGAGAAAGAGGAGAAGTAGAGAGAGATATCAGGAGAGGAAAAAGGACAAAGGGGAGAAGGAGAGCGTTGCCTGAATGAGGGTCCTGAGGCCCTCAGGGTGACGAAGGCAGACTTACCAAATGGTGATGCTGAAACAAGAGGTTCTGGTGGTCGCTTGTCACCCACGGACCGGGGGAAGCTGCATTGGGTGGTCCCGAAGGGACCTGGATCCGCTCCTGGGCAAAAGACCCCACAGGCATCCCATTTGGGGTGCCACAAAGTGTGATACTGACCTGGGTCCTCAGTCTCTTAAATCAATAAAAATTGATGAGGTCACATAAGCATTTCAGGCAGGGCTTTGCTGGGACTCATGCTACAGCAGGAAGGAGTGAAAACAAGTAACAGGTGCCCTTGCACACTCCCCGAGGTCGGCGGGCTGGTTCCTTCAACGGGGTGAGGGTAGGGGACGGATTGGTGGGTCGGACCAGAGCGGTGGCTCAGGTGGGCTGCCCACCCCCTGGGTGGTGCTGTGTGCAGGGATCACGCACAGGACCCTGCTTTTGCTCCTGGCCCCTGAGAAGAGGCCGTTGGTCTGTAGCCCTTCTGTATCTTATTATTCCTAATTCACCCCAGCTGTGCATGCAAGCAGTTATTTTTACTCCCTTTTAGTTTCTTTGTATCTATTGCTTGCGGAGATGTTTGTCCAGGTGCAAGCGCTGCAGCAAAGGCTCCCAGGTCCCAGCCCATCTCACTCTGTGCTCATTTCCCCCATTTAATCCTCAAAGCAATATTATGATGTCGGGATCCTACCTGCCCTCTCCACACCCCAGAAATAAAAGCTCTGGAAACTCAGCTTCAGTGATTAATAAGCTCCTACCTAAAAAGCTTAACACACTGAGTTCCTTGCTAATTCCAGGTTCATATAATTACATATTTGTGTAATGAGGACAAAAAAAGAGCTATTTTAAAGTTGCTATGCTTTCATATCCAGAATGCTGAATTATTACCATTTTAAGATCCATAATGAACATAATGTGTGCATCAGTATTTCAGAACGTAATGTTACGTTCTCTGAAATGCAACAAACTTTTGTGAATTAAATACTGTCTCGTGTGTGATTTCTGCTTTCAAAACGTGTAATGCATAGGGTTTGAACTTTTGCAAAAAACAACGTAATGATCGCTATCTATTGAATTAAAGTACGCCGTCTTATGGCAGGCATGCGAGATGCCTCAGAAATATCCAAATAGAATAAACTAAGGCGAAGGAATGAAAAAAGCAATACAGAGTATATATTGCTGTTCTCCTTTGACTGACGTTAGGAAAAGTTGGTAACAGTGAATACTGTGTTTCACAGATACATGAAGGTATCATTCACTCCCCAAAGTGTATGAACGTATCATTCTGCTGTATGCACTTCACAGAGGCCATGATTGCAAAAGTCTTTGGGGATACAGGTGGGAAAGGCACCCCATAGTGTAGCCAAAGGATTTAGCCAAATACTCTCAAAGTATTGTAATCCCCCTTCACTGCAAAGTGGACCTGTTGATGGTACCTCTCAGACTGGGTGTCAATTATTCTACTAAAGAAAACTGTAAAAATGACTTTGGATTCCTGGGTACCTAAGAGTAGAAAGAAAAGGGGAGAGAGTGGACAGATCCTAATCACATTTTCATGAGCCTAAGGTCAATACTCATTGTTTGGTCGAACAAAAAGCTACCCATTCTGAACGTGGTGCTGGCATCATTTACTAGGAAGACTTGGGTATCCCGGGCAAGAAGCCGTGCCCTATTATGCAACAGCCAAATACAAAGGAATAGGTACAATGCTCAGTTATCCCTGAATGCCCACCTCTCAACCACCCCTTGCTCTACAAGTACGGAGCACATTGCTTTGGAGCTGCAACTCTAGAAAAATCTGCTGTGGTTTGGGGACAAATTGGGAAATGAAGTTGCGTAGTTGGTTAAATGTACTGAACCTCAGATGTCTCGCTGGTTTAAGCAGGAAGAATTGGTTTTGATCTCTAAACTATGATGTGTGTCATATGTGCAACTTTCAATTTTTTGTTGATTTCTGCTCAGAAATTACGTAAACTCTGGAGGTCATTTCCTAGAGTTCAGATTCACTGCTTTGCTTGGGTCAAAATGGCCATCCTATATTCTGTAAATACACAAGAGTCTCTTAGTTATAATATTCACGAGTTTCTTTGTTTCCTCTTGTCCCAAAGAAGACATATATCTAGAACAGTTCAAACATTCATTGTTTGCGCATGCCCCTTAAAAGAGTTCATTATCAACACACTATAGCAGAGTTCATTTTCATGGTTAATATTAATACTTATCAACACATTATATGGATTTGTTAGTACTGAAACCCTGATTGTACGATAAAATTAAAACTCAGTGACAGGACTTTAAGATGATCTTTTCTAAAACTGCACGATTAAATCATCTCATTTTAATAAATGCAGGATTTTCATAACCACATTCGTAATAGGTACACACGTGGAGATCAAACATTCAAACATAACTGAAAGATATTTTGAGTACAGGAAGGAACATTTTGGCTGATATTTTTTAAGATCTTTTTTCTTTCTGCAGAGGATTTAAAAACACCTAGTTCTCACCACAATTCTACGTTTAACATGCTAAAAAGCACAGGGCGACCTTCAAAGAAGCTATTTGTAGTCGCATCCGAAGTATAGCAGAGAGCACAAAATTAAAATGTGAGATGTGAAAATATTGAGTGATTTGTCTCCCATGGTCCATCACTCTGAGGCATCAGGTTTCCTCATCACAGTTCTAAATTAGTATCTTTATGTAACGAAGTCTGCCTAGGAGGAAGGAGTAATTTAGTAACATACAAGAAATTCATCACTTCTCTGGGATAGCTTAGATCCAGTTATTAATTACCTCTCCTTCAGGGCATCCATTAGCATCAGGGAAGTGTGGAAAAGGTAATGCAGAGAAAAACAGTGAAAAATCTCTACCTGATAGATCCCAAATCAAGGTGTTTATCTAGGAAGGTCAGATACAGGTTCTTGGACAAAGCAGACGGAAATAAACCTTGGCTCTAATTGCTTCAGCCTCATGAGCTACATCCATCCAGGACAAAAGACGCAAGACAGATTGCCCTAATGTCAAAGCTAACGTAAATTCAGCTGAGTTCAGTAAGCCCTCATGGGGCATCCAGTCACAGTAAAGCAGTATATCTCACACTCTATCGTACGTATGAATCCCGGGGTATCTCCAAACCGAACAGATGATGATTCACAGATCTCGGATGGCGGGGCATAAGAACTCCATCAATTCATATTCAGTGCCACATTCTACCCAGGACACAAAATACCCCATTTATCTTTTGGGGAAAAGAGAGGGAAAAAATAACATGCATGTGGGACTTCCCTGGTGGTCCAGCAGTTAAGACTTTGCGTTCCCAATATAGGGGGCCTGGGTTCAACCCCTGGTCGGGGAACTAGATCCCACATGCCGCAACTAAAAGATCCTGCACGCGGCAATGAAGATCCTGCGTGCCACAACTAAGAGCCGGTACAGCCAAATAAATAAATAAATATTTTTTAAAAGCATGCATGTGTATTTACTGGGTCATCCCAGATGATCTGTTTCCATTTCCCAAATTAAGTGCCTCTGTTTGATACTTTCTCTTAGATATTTTTGTGTGTGTTTTTTGCATTTGTGTCTGCATGGTGACATACAAAGTTGTGTGTGACTTTGGGGTTGTTTACCTTTATAGTTAATACAAATCTGAGCAGCTATTTTCCATTCACGTTGTCCTATACAATAACAGAGATTGGGTTTGTTATATGCATGGCTGGATGTGACCACTCCTCAACATGGAATGTTTTCCAGACTGGCGTTTCTCATTAAGATGGTCCTACAAAGCTAAACTGGATCTTAATCCAAACAAACCAAGTATAAAAAAGTCATTGTGGGAGAAGATCAGGGAAATTTGGATATGAACAAGTGTTAGATGACTTTCAGAAACTATTGTGAAAGTTGTTAAGTGCTGGATTAGTTTCCTAGAGAAGGCTGTATTAATTTGCACACTCTGGGTGGCTTAAAAGGACAGAAATATATCCTCTCACAGTCTGGAGGCCAGAAGTCTGAAGTTAAGGTGTCAGCAGGATTGGTTCCCTCTAGGGATGCTGAAGGAGGATGGGTCCCATGCCTCTCTCCTAGCTTCTGGTGGTTGCTGGCAATTCTTGTCTTGTGGCTTCATCACTCCAATCTCTGCCTCTGTCTTCACACTTTCTGCTCTGTGTGTCTTTTTTTCTCCTCTTTTCCTGTCTCTTAAAAGGACACGTGTCATTGGGTGTAGGACCCACTTGTCAATCCAGGAACATCTCATCTTGAGATCCTTAACTTTATCACTTCTGCAAAGACCCTTTTCCCAAATAAGTTCACATTCGTGACATGAGTTCCAGGTGGAAACTATGGAAACAAGTCCAGATGTGATAGTAGCATCGTGTTTATTTATAACCTTCATATCTGTCAAAGCTGAGTGTTAAAGGGATGACAGGTAAGAGTATCCTCTCTGGAACTGGGTATAACAGACTTTCTTTTTTTTTTGGCCGTGCCGCGACACATGTGGGATCCCAGTTCCCTGACCAGGGATCGAACCCATGCCCCCTGCAGTGGAAGCATGGAGTCTCAACCACTGGACTGCCAGGGAAGTCCCCAAAACAGACTTTTAACAAAGACAAACTTATAAAGAAGAAGCAGGGGAATGAATAACAAAGGTTGGCAAATATTTATATTGGGACATCCATGGTAAGTATTAATATGGGACATCCATGATAAGTCTGAAGGAATTCATTCTTTTCTTGGGCATGTGTTTGAGAGTTTCCATAATAAAAAAAAAGTTAGTATAAAAGTATTAAAGAGTAAGTCAGTTTTCCCGGGTCTCTCCTATGTATACAAGTTATTAAACTTTGTTAGATTTTCTCCTGTTCAAAAAGAGCTTTAAAGACAAGAATGGCATTCACTGTTTTCAGGACCAGCATGTCAAGATAAACCAAGGTAGGTGGAATGATTTGCTTCTATTCCTATGTGACAATATAATATTAAACACACACACACACACACACACACACACACAGACTCCAGTGGCATAATGAGGAGAGACCACTTAAGGGGAATGGGATGTCCCTTGGGGATGACGAAAATGCTTTGGAAGTAGGTAGTGGTAATAGTTGCAAGACATTATGAATGTACCAAATGCCACTGAATTGTATACGCTAAAATAGTTAATAGTTTGCTTTTATGTTACCTGAATTTTACTGCACTAAAAAAGAAAATGTCCACCTCTATTTCAACAGTTAAAACACAGTAGCCTATACCATTTCCCCTACTAGCCCACCCCAAACCTGTCTACATTTATTCCATTTCTATTGCTTTTAGGGGTAGAATGCAAGAGCATCTTAAAATTTTTAGATTTACACACACTCAATGAGCTGCATTAACAGAAGAGTGTAATCAATATTTCATTTAAACGGCAACCAATACAGTTCTTTTCCATCTCCGCTTAGTGACCTGCCACGGGCATTGCCAAGCTCTGAGCGCACTTGCAAATTTTTATGAGGCAAACGATGTATTGGAAGTGATTAGAGAAAACGTTCTTAAAAATCAGGTGTTCTCTCTACTTCAGGGCGTAAGGATGTCGTAACAATAAGCACATTTCTGCCTACCTCAGTGACTAGTGGGTACAAACAGAAGCGTAAGAAAAGAATAATAAGCTAAATCCCATTTGGTTTTTGCCTCCACCAGTTAAAGTTGGGCTGTTGGCAGATGGACAGAAAAATGAAGAATGGTGATGGAGAAAAGCAGGTATCATCGCCAATCGGGTCTTCTTACCATAATCAGAGAAGCAGACTGTAGCCTGTGTTACTTGTTTCTCCCTTTATACTCTCTTTTATCTTTTTTATTCCAAACAAACAACTTTTTATTGGAGTATAGTTGATTTACAATGTTGTGTTAGTTTCAGGTGGACGGCAAAGTGATTTAGTTATGTGTATATATTTGCAGCAACATGGATGGACCTAGAGATGATCATACTATGTGAAGTAAGACAAAGACAAACATCACATGATATCACTTATATGTGGAATCTAAAAAAATGATACAAATGAACTTATTTACACATCCTTTTATCTTTTATGTCAAGGACAGGGTGATGGCTGACATTTAAGGTTATGGGTAGACTGTGAACAGATTGGTATCCACCTCCAATGATTTGGAGGTTGACGGAATATTGAGGTCAGGATATTGTCCCAGATAAAGGATGTGCATGCATGTTGAGGAGCATGGAGGCTGAATGATGCTGGGAATCTTCTACTCACACAGGCAGATATGCCTGTCACCCTCACCCTGCTGCCTGTCCAGAGAGGTTGAGTTGTATGGATTCCATCAATAGGGTCCCTGCCTGTATGGTCTTGCTTGGGTTTGGCCAATGGGGAGCCCTGCCATGGAGATCAGAGAGGGAGGTGAAGGGAACATGACTTGAGGGTATTTATTCTCTTGGCTTTCTCCCTATGATGCTTCTTAGGATGGCAGTGTCTCTCAAGCAAAGGCAATGCTTATCATGATCTGTTCTCCATGGGACCATCTCCTTCAGCTTCTGGTAACCTCCTTCCCCTTCTCCCAGTGGGCTTCGGAGCAGTAAAGATCTCCAGTATTATGATTACTAGCTGCTTCTTTGCAGTTCCCCTGTAACACAGCCACTCTTTTGTATGGAGTCCTGGTGCATTGTAACTGGCATAATGGACCCCCAAAAGATGTCACTTTCTAACCCCAGAACCTGTGAATATGTTATATTCCATTGCAAATATAAACTTTGATGATGTGACTAAAATTCTGGATCTTAAAGTAGGGGGATTTTAATCACAAAGGCCCTTATAAGAGAGAGGCAGGAAGATAAGAGTCAAAGAGAAGATGTAAAGATGGAAAAAGAGGTGACAGAATTCCTGGCTTTGAAGACGGATGAAAGGCTACACACCAGTTATGCAGGCCCCTCCAGAAGCTGAAAGAGGAAAGGAAATGGATTCTTTGCCAGAGCCTCCAGATGGAATGCAGCCCTGCCTAAAACTTGATTTTAGCTCAGAAAATTCCATTTCTGATTTCTGACCTCCAGAATGACCACTTCTGACTGTAAGATAATAAATTTGTGTTATTTCAAGCCATCAAGATTGTGCTCATTTATTACAGCAGCCATAGGAAATGAATACACTGTGTAAATATCTGTTCTGTTAATTAATTAATTAATTAATTTATCTATTTATTTTTGGCTGCGTTGGGTCTTTGTTGCTGCACGTGGGCTTTCTCTAGTTGTGGCGAGAGGAGGCTACATTTTGTTGCGGTGCGCGGGCTTCTCATTGTGGTGACTTCTCTTGGTGCGGAGCAGGAGCTCTAGGCGCGCGGGTGTCAGCAGTTGTGGAATGTGGGCTCAGTAGTTGTGGCTCTTGGGCTCTAGAGCACAGTCTCAGTAGTTGTGGCGCATGGTCTTAGTTGCTCCGCGTCACGTGGGATCTTCCCAGTCCAGGGATCAAACCCGTGTCCCTACATTGGCAGGCGGATTCTTAACCATTGTGCCACCAGGGAGGTCCCTGTAAACATCTCTTTTAAATTATCCTAATTTGAGTGTCATCTGTTCTGAGTTGGGACCCTGAACTGACTAGTAACTCATTGATAAAACCAGATAACATGGAAAGACAGGAATTTATTTTTTCCACTACTAGAAGCCTACCATATGCAGTGTCCATAAATCATAAGAATCACCTCATTTAATGTTTGCTCTTTGCCCCCAAATTCATCATCCTGTGAGATGATGGGTGCCTTTGTGACAGTGTCATGGCATGGTCATTGTCACATACTGAGCTGTTACCAAGGAGATGCTGAGATGGAGGTTGAGTAAGGTATTTGGGGGTCAAGGCAGAGGAAGCAGGACTCAGAAGGACAAGGGAGCTTGGGAAATCGTTTAACAAAGTGCCAGCCAATCCAGGTGAACTCTGGGGTCTCTGAGAACTTGTGGAGAGGAGTTGGGGAGGGGGGCTTGGATGGTCAGACTCTTATGCCCCTGACATGGAAGGAGCATACCTTTCTGAGGTTACTCTCTGCAGAGGAGTCAACCATGAAGTTGCTGAAGCTGCAGAGAGTTGATAGCTCAGAAACAATAGTACTTCCCTAAAAAGGGCATCTAAACGTTACCCATACCCACTTAAAGAAAGGAAGGACCCCCCCCATACTAAACCTGCAATCCTAGCATAATAATGGTGATAATCAAAATGACTAATGCTCATATAGCTCTTACTATGTGTTAAAGAGGTGGGTAGGATCATTATCCTTAATTTTTACAGATGAGGAAACTGAGGCCCATAGACATTGAATCATGTGTCCAAGATCACAGAGCGAGTGACAAACTCAGGAAGGCTGACTCTAGACTCAATGGGCTTGACCACTGCGCTATCCTGTCTCCGGGACGGAGTTCCCTTTGCTCTGTTGACACACCCAAGGGGAGATGTCTTCACTTCATCCCATTGGTTTTATCTCTTCCAAATATGGTTCCAAACAAGAGTAGTCAAGGTCATTATCTCTGGAGTCTGTCCTTGTCCCTTTTTTCTCTTTCCTTCCTTCTAAATTCTCTCCTGGGATCATGACACTCATTTTTACGACTCGAAAGGGACCAATATCCTGATGAGGCCCCCAAAATGTGTCTCTAAGCATATCAACTCTCCAAGGTACCAAACATATACAGCTCCTGTTCCTTCAGGGGCTGCCGACACCTGGAAATGTCGATGTCTGAAAATGAAATTTCTACAGCCTCCTCGAAGTTGGTCCTCGTGAATTGCCTTATCCCTGGTGAATGGCCCCGCTGTCCACAAAGCTGCTCAGTATCACTATGGACCATCATTGATTTTTCCTTCTTCAGCTTCCTACATTCAGATGACCATCGTTTCTCATGGAACCAACCTTTTGTTCCCCTATATTTTGAATCTCATGGCTCATTTCCATCCCTGCTGTTTTGATGCAGGTTCTCATTACTCCACCCTGCATCCCTGGATGGTCTTCTTAAATGTATCCTTCTGTCCAGTTTTTATCCCATCAGTTCTTCTCCACATCAGCCACACAAACTCAAAAGGCAACTCTTATCATGGTACCCACAGGATGGCAAGTATCTCACGGTCCCACCCCCCAAAAATCTTCAGCAAGTTGCTCTTTCAAGATTTGTCCCTTCCCTTCGTCTTAATCTCATTTTCCTGCCATTTCTGCCAAGTCTCTGTTGTACCACCTCTCAAACTTAGATCGTACTAAATTATTTGCATATCTTAGAGTGGGACATGTTGTATCTTGCCTTATAGCCATGCTATTATTGTACATACAAAACACATGGGGGTCTTGAAAAAAATGCAGATTCTGACTCAAGAGGTCTGGCACAGAGTTGGGGCATCTGATTTCTAATGATCTCCTGAGGGATGCTAATGCTTGGTGTATTGAGTTGAACGGTGTCCCCCCCAAAAGATGTGTTGAAGTCCTAACCTTAGTGAATATGTCCTTATTTGGAAATAGCGTCTTTGCACATGTAATCAAGTTAAGAGGAGGTTATACTGGGTCACAATGGGCCCTATATCCAACGACTAGTGTCCTTCTAAGGAGGGGAGATGTGGACACAGAAACACAGAGGGAAGAAGCTCAGGTGAAGATGGAGGTGGAGATCAGGGTGATGTGTCTATTAGCCAAGGAACGCCAAAGATGCTGGAAATCACTAGACAATGGAAGAGGCAAGTAAGGAGTCCTCCTTAGAGACTTTGGAGGAGCTAGGCACTGCCAACGTTTGGATTTCAGACTTCTGGACTCCAGAATGGCAAGAGAATACATTTCTGTTATTTTAAGATCTCCAGTTTGTGATAATTTGTTACAGCAGCCTAGGGGACTTATGCACTGCTGGTCCTCTGGCCATACTGTGAGTAGCAGAATCTATACCTTTCTACCAAGAAGCTGGACTAAGGTTTTCCTTTAAACCCTCCACATCTGTGCCCTGGTTCCCAGGACACACCTGAGTGTTGGTTCCAGGAAAGACACAGACTCTAGGAAATGTTTCCAGACACGCTCCTGATGGCTTTCAGGAAAGCTTAGCAACTGTCCAATTACTTCTGAGTATTTCCATATGCAAGACTCTTGAAGTCAATGTCCTAGATATTCCCATCTTTTCGAGCACTGTCCTTAGCACAGGGCTTGACACACCATAGGCTCCCCGAGCCTTTCTGAATAAATTTATGTGTCTAGCAGCTCAGTAAAAGGCACAGTTGATTTCTACAACTAAGGAACAGTAAACACTTTTCTCTCTTTTGCACTGAAATGGTTAAAGAATCAGGGGGAAAAAAAGTACTACTAAATTTATGAAATCATTAGGTGTCAGAGTATTTTGAATAGAGCTCCAATTATGGGATTTTAAATCTCATTCTAACCCTCTTCTTCCTGCAACAGTGTTAAAATCGTCCTTCGAGGTTGAGCGATATGGCTTTGTTATTCCTAAAATTCATCAAGCAGTTAGGAATGTATTTATAAATATAGATTGCATCACAGGACATTTACTGCATACAATAAGTAAGATGTCATCCATTTTCCATGCCTGGAGAGCTGAATGATCATTTGTGAAAGCAATCGCCCTTTGAATATTGCTTCTAATAATCCCACCCATCAATCATATTTTTTTTTCTTACTTCATCCATACACCATGTTAAATGCAAATACAGATCCCCTTCCCAATATCTGTGATAATTAAATCCCAACACGAATGAAAATGTACAGCCCCAGCTTATGCAGAGGAATATTCCTGATAGTTAAAGCATTCCAACACAGTTAAATAAAGTTAAGTGACAAGTCTAACTGGCTGTTTTAGTTCAGCCTTGCAGTCTTTATGGCTCTTATTCGCTGTGTGAAGTGAGAGCCACCAGGTGCCCGCCTTGGCTGTTTATGTATTTGGAGCTCAGAACTGGGCATGGCAGACAAAACTCTCATTCAGAAAGATGCATGCACCCCTATGTTCATAGCAGCAGTATTTACAATAGCCAGGACATGGAAACAACATAAGTGCCCATCGACAGATGAATGGATAAAGAAGATGTGGTACATATATACAATGGAATATTACTCAGCCATAAAAAAGAATGAAAGATTGCCATTTGCAGCAGCAGGGAAGGACCTAGAGATTATCATACCAAGTAAAGTAAGTCAGACAGAGAAAGACAAATATCATATGATACCACTTATATGTGGAATCTAAAATATGACACAAATGAACTTATCTACAAAACAGAAACAGACTCACAGACAGAGAGAACAGGCTTGTGGTTGCCAAGGGGGAGGGGAGGGGAGGGGAGTGGAGGAGGGATGGACTGGGAGTTTGAGACTAGCAGATGCAAGCTATTATATATAGGATGGATAAACAACAAGGTCCTACTATACAGCCCAGGGAACTATACTCAATATCCTGTGATAAACCATAATGGGAAAGAATATGAAAAAGAATAGATATATGTATGTATAACTGAATCACTTTGCTGTACAGCAGAAATTAACACAACATTGTAAATCAATTATACTTCAATAAAATAAATTAAACAAAACAAGAACTGCGAATGGACCTGTGGGGGGAAAATAACAGCCCTCAAAAATGTGTCCATCCTAATCCGTGGAACCTGTGAATGGGTTACCTTACCGGGCAGAAGGGATTTTGCAGATGTGATTAAGGACCCTGAGATGCTGAGATGATGCTGGATTATCCAGGTGGGTCCAGTGTCATCACAAGGGTCTTTCTAAGAGGGTAGCAGAAGGGTCAGAGCCACAGAAGGACCTGCAGAGACAGAAGCCGAGGGCAGAGTGATGTGCTCTGAAGGTGAAAGCGGGGTCGGGAGCCAAGGATTACAGGCACCTCTAGAATTACAGGCACCTCTAGAAGCTGCACAAGGTAAGAATATGGATTCTCCCCTAAAGCCTCCAGGAGGGATGCAGTTCTGTGGACACCTATATTTTAGCTTGGGGGGACCCCATTTTTCTTTGCTTTGTATTTTTGAAAGATTTTTATCTCTTTGGATGTGGACTATTTTTAAAGTCTTTATTGGACTTGTTACACTATTGTTTCTGTTTTATGTTTTGGTTTTTTTGGCTGCGAGGCATATGGGATCTTAGCTCCCTGGCCAGGGATCGAACCCACACCCCCTGCATAGGGAGGCAAAGTCTTAACCACTGGACCACCAGGGAAGTCCCCAGGGAGATCCCATTTTGGACTTCTGACCTCCAGGACAACATGATAAATTAGTGTTGTTTCAAGGTGCTACATTTGTAGCGATTTCTTACAGCAGCCCTAGGAAACTCATGCAGACCAAACCCCAGATTGCCTTCATTTTGGTGGTTTTAATCTCCAGTGCAGATGTCAAGGATGACTCGGATGGCAGGCATCACTCCTCAGATGATACGAGAACATGCAAGAAAACAGTGAAATCTAACTGTCCCTTTAGTCTTGCAGTCCTGTCTCTCTACAGGGACTGAAAACCCCATCATCGGTGGGTAGGACGATGTGGAACCCAATTACTGTGTAAGGAAAAAGAAACACAGAGCATGAGAGAAAGGAAAGACCACTGCACGGTTCCCTCCAGATCTGAAGTCTCATGCAAGGAGAGATTCCCCTCTACCCTGTTGCCCATCATCCACTGACAAGCATCCTCTCATGCTGGAGAGACTGAGGTTGATTTGTGCCTTTCTCCTCAGTCAGGTGTTTGCAGCAGGCAGCATGAAGAATGATATCCCTTTATTTTAACCCAAGCAGCAGAATCACAGCTTGACGACCTAACGCTTCTGCGCACCCCAAGGCAATTCAGCCCCTTGGCCACCTGCTTGGTTGTAATTACAGCTTTGACGAAGATAAAGCATGTCTGGATCTTTCTATTGAACAAGATATCATTATCCAGCCATAAAAGTATCACTCTCCCCAGAGCCAAAGGTCAGGGTACCTTGGGAGTGACAGATCTCTGCGCCGCTCACTGCAGATGCTCACTCGGCAAATATTAAATATCTATGAACCTTCTCACTGACAATGGATGGTTTCTAATTGCGGGGGGATTGTCTCTTGAGAATAATGTGCAAGGTAGAAAAAGCACAGAGGTTGATTTTCTGCACTCCAAAATAACATACAGCAGGGGAAAGTATTACTCAGAAATTATCTAGCTCCACAAAATATGTATTTTTTCAATTACCGATGATAAATTCTTATATTTACAATGTCATCTCATAGCTCCTTTCACAACTGTCTGTGGGAAGGAAGCATTGCACTCAAGTTAAATAGCCTAATAATAAATCATGGTTTTAAATGATATGACCAAATATGACCATTATGTTCAGTAAGCAACATCTTTTTCTTTTCCTTAAAAGGGTAAACTGTATAAAAATAATGCAATTCTAAAAATATGAAGACTGTACAATAAAGCACACTTACAAAATAATGTCTTTTTGGTGATTTTTCTTTTTTTAAAGGAGGGGATTGGGAAGAGGAAATCGGAGTTTTGTTATGGAATTGGTGTGAGGTCACTGCATGAGCCTGGCCACGTCAACAACTACAGGAAATTTATCCTCAGCTCTAAAATTCTAATATTCTCATTTGCAAAACAATGGCCTTGAAATTAAAATTGAAGTTCTGCTGTTTATGCAGAACTCAATGGACCCACACACTGGACTGAAAAATATATATATTGTGTGAATACATTATACATACATATACATATTTATAACGCCATTTTATATATAATACACATGTATTTATTTACATACGTAAAATATTCAATCTATGCATGCATATTTATATCATATAATAACTTATTAATATATTATGTTAAAATTACATTCATATATAGAGCAATATACAGTATAACTTTATATTGCATATAGATGTATACATATATATTCTTTAATTTCATTTCATCCTAATATTCATACAAGGTGTTGTCATAGTGTCTTCCCATTTTGTAGATAAGGAACCTGAGGCCCAGAGAGTTGGGTGAACTTTCCATTGAGGTGGAACTGAAAAGGCCAGAACTGGAATATAAATACGAGATATTACCAGAGCAGTATCCTCTTTCATCAACTTGTCTCACTCATGTACAAGTGTCTTAGTCTCACTCCAGACCTACAGAATCAGACTCTTGGGCAGGGCCGGGATCTATAATTTTAATGCATTTTACAAGTAATTCCTAAGTATCCCCCAAATCTGGGAATCGCTGCTTTCCCAGTTAAATTGGTTTCAAAGCCATTTTATGTTCTAAGGACTTTAGATGTTCAGTGACAATTTTGCAATGATATTTGCAGATCTTTTGGCTAATCATATACTATATTTTTCATAGAGAGATTTACAAAATGTGACTGTTAATCCTCTTAAAATCTCCACAGGGAAGAGAAATGATGAGAAGTGTATCACAGATTTGCCTTAATATATTTTTAAGGAAAGATAAAAACAGGAAAAGACATTGAAATTCTATATCAATTTGTATACAGGGAAGAACTTATTCTTAATCTGATGCAAAATTACTCGTTATTGTATAGATCCAACATTTGCAGCAACATGGATGGACCTGGAGATTATCATACTAAGTGAAGTAAGCCAGACAGAGAAAGGCAAATACCATATGATATCACTTCTATGTGGAATCTAAAATATGACACAAATGAACTTATGGTTACCAAAGGGGAAAGTGACTTGTGGTTACGAAAGGGGAAAGTGAGGAGGGATAAATTAGGAGTTTGGGATTAACATATGCACACCACTACATATAAAATAGATAAACAACGAGGTCCTACTGTATGGCACAGGGAACTATATTCAATATCTTGTAATAACCTATAATGGAAAAGAATCTGAAAAAGAATATATATAACTGAATCACTGCTGTATACCTGAAGCTAACACAACATTATAAATCAATTATACTTCAATAAAAAGTTGTTTGGGGGAACTATATTCAATATCCTGTAATAAACCATAATGGAAAAGACTATGAAAAAGGATCTATGTATATATAACTGAATCACTTTGCTGTACAGCAGTAATTAACACAACATTGTAATTCAACTATACTTGAATAAAAAATAAATTTTAAAAAAGTTGTTTGTTTGGAAAAAAAAAATAACTGTGTTAGTTTCCTAGGGCTGCTTTAGCAACGTGCCACACACTGGGTGGTCAAAAAAAAAAAAAAGAGAGAGAGAGACAGAGAGAGAAAATACGACATATTCCCTCACAGTCCTGAAGACCTGAAGTCTGCAATCAAGGTGCGGACAGGAAAGCACCCCCTCCAGAAGCCGTAAGGCGAGATCTTTCCTTGCTCCTCCAGCTTCTAAGGGTCCCTGGTAATCCTTGGCATTGTAGCTGCATCACCCCAATCTCTGCCTTCACATTTACATGGCTGTCTTCCCTCTGCAGGTCCCCATCCAAATTCCCACTCCTCCTAAGGACATCAGTCATTGGAGTAGGGTCCACCCTGAGGCAATATAACTTCATCTTAACTTGATGCCATGTGCAAAGACCCTCTTTCCAAATAAGGTTGTGGGTGACCATGAACTTGGGGAGACACAGATCAACCCAACAGGTTGACCTTCAAGATGAAAAATAATTACGGAACTTCTGCATCATTGTAGACACGTTTGGGAAAATGGATGGTGGTACTTATTTTGTAGAGGGGACTGTTTTAGAAAACAGAGCTCCCCAGTTCTAGAGATCTGCAGGAGAACAGTCTCTGCAGGGAACAATGTTGTATTATGCGCTGAAAAATTTGTTCAGAGAGTCGAAATCAAGTTAAATGATCTTATCATAAAAACGGGCAGGAGGAAACTTTTGGAGGTGATGGACGTTTACTGTCTTGATTGTGCTAATGACTTCATGGGTCCCTACATATGTTCAAGCCTATCAAATTGTATATACATATTAAATATGTGCAGTTTTGGGTATATCAATGACAACTCAATAACGCTGTTACAAAAAAAAAAAAGAAAACCAAGAAGAAAATGCATATGCCCATAGGTCAGTGGTAAAACTATGATGGCATAAGCCAGGAACAGGGGTCCATGTGTGTACGCTGGATTCCTGTGAAGGAGGAAGGAATGTGTATTGGGGTTCATTTTCTGATACTATGCACAGTTTCCTGGGTGTTCCACCGACCTTTCCATAAATCCGTTCTTCTTCTCACATTCCTCTCCACAGACCTTTTATTTTTTTGATGGTATTTCTAGAAGGAAGGCACAGAAATCTATTACATCTTCTGTCCTTTAATCTTTTACGTAAGTGATTTTTTTCCTTCCTTTCTGCAGTGTGATAACATCCTTTCTCTAAGTACAAACCATGAAAGCATGTCACAGCCAAGTCACTTCCTTGAATGTTTATTACATAACCAGTTCTACTGAAGTTGCATAATTCTGCTAATCAACATACATCACTGAAATAGGATTTAAGGGTAGAGCTACATTTTCCTGCTTATTGACTATTTTCCTTTGCACGCATTTGATCCGCCCGTCTAGCTATATTTGGTGTAATTTGTTTTATCATGGTAACTAATTGGTTGTTCCATAAGCCAGATGCACACTGCCCTTACTGTCTACCTCACAAACTGATTCCCTTAAGTGTGAAATGGAAATGTCACATGAACAGCACACTTTCACCAACGGCTTGGCATACCTTCTGATGGATGCCCTAGACCCACCTCCAAGTCCAGCTTCTTCTGTTTCACTGACAGTAAAATTACCAATGATTCACTTCTGAATATGGCAAACAGCACCCTTCTCTATTTTCTAGGAGAAAATTAATCCTACACAAAGTAAGCCTATCTGTCATGTGTCAAAGTGCTATTTAAATTTTGAACCAGGATTTTGCTTCAAAATGTAGTCCTTTGGGATCATACCTTTTTCCCCTGATGGGAGGAAGAGACCATTGTAAGTGTTGATGGGAACGAGTGCATGCAAAGGTGTCAAGGAGGATGGTCTATAACATGGGACATCCTACGTGCTTATCTGGTCCCATGTGCACAGCCCTGAGTTCAACTCCACAGGGATGAGTAGCCTGCAAATGAGATCAGGTCAAAAATACCTCCCACTGCAGGTCTACGAGTATTAGATTTGCTCCGGAGGCTTAATCCGGCTCAGCCGTTTTATCCATGAATGTTCGTGCTCCTAAGGACGATTGGGCAGATCACTCAAAGCCTGAAACCCTATTATCACCATCAGGAAATGTCAACATTTGCAGAGTTGGTAAGGACCCCAGGTGGAATATACACCCTTTTCTACAAAAAGAAGGTGACATCCTGGAAAGATCATGGGCTTCTGAAGGCTTATGACCTCCAGGGGCAGCCAGTTTCTAGGCTTAAGAAAAAGATACAGAATAATTTTTACTTCTTGCATCTATATCTTAGGTAATCACATCTGTATCAATGGTAATACATGCCTATTAAATGCACTATCTTTTTTTAAATTCTTTTTTTTAAATTGAAGTATAGTTGATTTACTAGGTTGTGTTAGTTTCAGGTGTACAGCAAAGTGATTCAGTCATATACATATATACTTTTTCAGATTCTTTTCCATTATGGTTTATTACGAGAATTTGAACATAGTTCCCTGTGCTATACAGTAGGTCCTTGTTTTTTTTTTTAACCTATTTTATACATAGCAGTTTATATCTGCTAATCCCAAACTCTTAATTTATCCCTCTCCATCCCTTTCCCCTTTGGTAACCATGAGGTTATTTTCTATGTCTGTGAGTCTGTTTCTATTTTGTAAATAAGTTCATTTGTATTATTTTTTTAGATTCCACATGTAAGTGATGTCATATGACGTTTGTCTTTCTCTGTCTGACTTACTTCACTTAGTATGATAATCTCTAGGTCCATTCATGTTGCTGCAAATGGCATTATTTCATTCTTTTTTATGGCTGAGTAATATTCCATTGTATATATGTACCACATCTTCTTTATCCTTTCATCTGTCGATGGACACTTAGGTTGCTTCCATGTCTTGGCTATTGTAAATAGTGCTGCTGTGAACATTGGGTTACATGTATCTTTTCAAATTAGAGTCAAATACATGATCTTATGTTGTTAAACTATGTAGTGATCTAAGAGCAAAAGAAATGGATAGGTTTCCATCTCAACCATTCTGTTGACTACCCTCCTGACTTTAGACAAGTTAATTTTTCTGTGCCTCAATTTCCTCAGATATTAAAAGGGGAAGATGATTGGACTTTTCTTACCATGTGACAAATAAATGGCATAATACGTATTGAATGCATTGAATCGTGTCTGCCATATTTTAAACACACACATAACTTGTTTATTAATTTTACAGAGGAAACCCTAATGGTGACAGCTTCCATCATTTGTCAGTTTTCTCAGGGACAAAAATAAAGGCTGCATGGAAGAAGAGTACATTTTTGCTGTGGAGTCTCAGAGGATACCTTTGAGATCTTCAAAGGCAGATAAAAGAGAAAATATAGACCCCAATCAAATCACACTTGTTATCAATGGTTGTACTTGGAGGATGCATTTGGGGTCCCTGTTATGATCAAATAATGGAAACCCTTTTTATCATTAAATTTTTATTATGGATATAGTTCTCCCCAAGGGAAAGAATATCATTACAGAAGAAAGTATTACCATTTAGTTATAAGATAAAAATCTAAATACATGATTTGGCAATAAGCTCACAGCAGTTGTTAAACATTAAAATGAAAATTTTAAAAAAACACTGTTTCCAAATAATGATTATTTCCAAAGTATAGTTTTTTTAGTTTGGGGTTTCTTTTAAATTGTCCTTTTGAGAGAATGATTAAACTGAATCATGTTCAATACTTTGTAATGTTTCAATAAGCAAATAGCATTTCCCCAGAGGGCACTTCTGGCACTAAATTGTTTGTTTATAATTTGTCCTCAAAATGTTTTTACAAAGGAAAGATATGTCCTATTTAATTTCCTATTTAAATGATTTTTGAATTCTTACGAAAATCGTATTATACTGAATTTTTATTCTGGTATTCAGATGTGTACAGACACAGGTATGCATACATAAACACTGGCCGCTAAGTTAATTTTTAAACTATATTTGACTTTTATTTTAAACATCCTTTCCATTGGCTTTGAAGTTTCTTCGATACTCCCTTTCTTGTATGTCCATGTTGAGCAATCATGCTACTTAAAATATTAATCATTTCGCAAATGGGAAAGAGACAAGGCATCAAAAAGTTAAACTGTGTAGTTAACACTAGTTATTTCTGTGGTGGTAGGATAATGCTGATTTTGTTTTCCTTTGTATGTTTTCTGCATTTCTTTTGTTCCCCCTTTAATTTACCTTTTAAAATAAAAGATCTATTTTTTCCCCTACAAGTTCTTTGTCTTCATCTGGTAGTTACAGGATTTCTGTCATATTATGATCATTTGACATTAATGTACTTTTCCCCTTGAATTCTTTACAATATTAACTTATACTTCCACCAAAAAAAAAAAAAAAAAATCAAGGGCAGTTTTTGAGCTAATGATTGAATATCCTGTATCAATTTACACAACTTTATTTCACATGTATTTAACAACTTGTGCAATTTTTACCTAAAGTCTTTTTTGTCACTGTTCCATTCCATTTTTTTATGTTTATGGCATTTGATTTTATTTTTTTAAAAAATAGCCCATCCCATCAGAATAGGAAAAAAGCATCAAAACACTGCATTAGAACCAGGATTTCCTATGTCTAAATTAAACCCCAAATGTGGAGAATAAAATAGGACATTTCATTACTTTATTCAATAACTCTTTGGCAGCACCCACTGGGCGCTGCTTTACGTCCATGAGGGACCAGGAAGACACTATGTCAGATGAGGTATCCCACCCCTCCTGGGAGGGTGGGGGGCTTCCCGCCTAGTAAGGGAAGCACACAGGTAAGCAACTGGTCATGACCCAGGATTCTAAGGGAGTAGACAGATGAGGGAGACGAAGGGAGATTTCACTGGGGGGATAAAATGCTTTTGCTGAGACTTGACAGATGACACATCAGACAAAGCCAATCTCTGGGCAACCAGAGAGTTTGTCAGGTCAAGGGTCCAATTATGGGGAACGTGATATGGATCCAGTTACTGGACTTTGTTGGCAAAATGAAGACTGTAAGAAATGAAGAAGAATCCATGTCATCAGAATTGGAGGTCCATGAAAGATGGTGTAACCTGATGGTGAAAGCCACGGTTAAAGCTGCAGCATGTTCAAAAGCTGGTCCAGATAAGCATCAGTGAACTCCTAGATAAGCATCATTGACCTCTTGGATAAGGGTCCATGATCTCCTGGATAAGGGTACACGACCTCCTGGATAAGGGTACACGACCTCCTGGATAAGGTTCCATGATCTCCTGGATAAGGGTACACGACCTCCTGGATAAGGGTCCATTTCTTCCTGGATCATGGTCCATGATCCCCAGAAGTAAAGAGGATAAATGGTGAAGACTGAAATCCATGTAGCCTGATAAATCAATTCATTGGTATGCATTGGAGTATGTTCACTGGATACATCTTAGAAACATTTTTTACTCTGTTGAGCAATTGTGTAAGTTGCGATTCTTACCCCATATAAATAGCATGTTTTAAATACTGTTATTCAATAGAAATGACTATACTTCCTAATTATCCAGATAGCAGCTCATTTCCTGTGGAATCCACCGCCAAGGTGTATTATTTGAAGACAGCCTGTAACTAAGCAAGTGGGTTGAAAGAAATCATAGAAACAGGTCAGGTTTTAAAAATTAAATTTTATCCTATGGTTTCAGGGAAGCTAAACTAGCAGAAAATGAAATCCCAGCCAAAAAAAAAAAAAAAAAAAAAAGAATTGGAAAATGAAGTTTTAGCCTCAGGGGAAATATCAGAAAATGACTAATGGGATGAAAAAACCACAGCTCAGATTGAGAGGGTGGGAAAAAATAAAGGAATAGAAATCACTAATCAAAAATGTATGACCTAGTCTTCAATAATGTATGATCTATAAACACTAAACTAATGTGACCTGTGCATATGGTGGTTTAAAAAAAAAAGAAGTCATGAAAGGTAAGAGGAAATAGGTGGTACGAAAGAGGTGATTGCATTTGTCAAGGAAGGTGATATTTTGGCTACATAGGTCAGACAAGGGATAGTTCCTTTTATCACTGGGCTTCTGTCAGATGGTTCTGCTACTTGTGATTGAAGATGCTCTTTCCCTTAAGACTACTGGTCTCAACAAGGAACATATACATCCCCTTTCTCCTTAGAACTGCCTTGTTATCCCACCTGAGAACTGTTCAGGTTTCTTGGAACCTGGATTTCTGCAAGAATATTTTGGCAAGAGTACCATAAACTCAACCAAGTTATGGGTAGCTTTGGTCAAAGACAGCTAGAGCTTCCTGTGTCTTGATTTTCCTGGTGACTTCGTTGAATGTTTTGTATTCTTCAGACAACCAGCTGGGAAACATTTGGGAAAAATCTTCTAGTCATTAGGGCTAACCCTTCAAACAGCCCAGGGTGGGTTAGAAAGACTTGTGAACTACTGAATCTGATTGTTTTGGGTACAGTTTTGCATACACCACTCATATTTCCTATCAGCTCTTCATATATTGCTACTCTTTCTTTGAGAGCCCAAATAGATATATTTCATACCATCTGTATTCATCTATTTTGCTTCTAACCTTCTGCTTGATAGTTGGACTATTTTTGTCTCTGTCCTCCGTTCTCTGCAAATTCCTTCATAATAACTTTCATGTTCTTCTCTTCTTTTCTTTTTTACCATTCTATTCCAATTTCCTGATTCTTTCTTAGACACTTCTACACTATGTTTAATTCTCATTATCAAAGTATATATTTTAAAAATAAGATCTTTCGTTTTTCTTTCCAACGTATCTGTTTGGCTCACTTTCAGATTTAGCATCTCGGTTTAATTCTACCTTCTTCTGTATCTGCTATTTTTTTAGACGAGCCTAAAATATTTTTAGCAATAAATCATTGTAATTATAGTAGTGATGATCACCTTGTATTACAGAATAAGGGTACGTGATTACACCGGTAAAGATCTTTCAAGAGCTTCACTCAGTTCTGATTTTGTACCCCAAGCATAAAGCATGATTTCAAGTTGTGTGTGCAACTTTTTTATTTTAGTGTCTGATGCTTTGACTCATGGTTTATCATAGACTAGAATCTCTTTGTCTCATTTTCTCTTCAAATCTTCATTTGCCTCTATTTTTCAGATAAAATGCTCACATCCCTAAGAATCTATACCCACCTCTTCCAAGGTTTAGTCGCTTCTTTTTTCCTTTTGTATATCTGGTATAAAATGTCTATTTTTTTATAGACTTTATTTTTTTAATTATATTTTATTTATTTATTTGGTTATGCTGAGTCTTAACTGTGGCAGGCGGGCTCCTTAGTTGCAGCTCGCTGGTTCCCCAGTTGCGGCACACAGGCTCCTTAGTTGTGGCATGTGAACTCTTAGTTGCAGCATGCATGTGGGATCTAGTTCTCTGACCATGGATTGAACCCAGGTCCCCTGCACTGGGATCATGGAGTCCTAACCACTTTGCCACCAGGGAAGTCCCAAAATGTCTATTTTTATAATTGATTTTAACTCATCACTTATATATGCCGTCATCAATGTACATCAACCAGTCAGGGGCAGAAACTACACAGGGGTTTTCTCCACTTGTCTTATAACACAGAACTTTCCACACAGTAGATACTCAAATGTTAGATGAATTGAATTGTAAGTTACATAAATTCTTTTTGAAAATGTTTATGTATAATCTTAATCTTAGAGGATTTCAATATTTTGAGTCATAATAGGAAATACAACAAAAAGAACACTATTTTTTGCGAGAAATCTAAATATTTCCTCATGTAAATACATAAGTAAAACAGATTTAATTACATATATTTTGAAATTTTCATGTGGCAGAGACAAAGCTAGTACTGTCTCAGAAATTACAGGAAGGAAAGGTGGGAAATGAAGACTATAAAGAGGAAACAATTATTTCATGGAATGAAATGAATTCATTTCAAGAAACTAAACAACTATATTGGACTTTTTAACACTTTACTCCATCCTCACTTTATCTGACAGGATTGCCAGCAATGTGGGTTTAAAACAAAGGTAGTTTTACTTAGAAATAAATATCACCTTGTGCCAAAAGAGAAAATGTGCATGATAGAAACAAAAGCAAAAATAAACAAACGGGACCTAATCAAACTTAAAAGCTTTCGCACAGCAGAGGAAACCACCAACAAAACAAAGAGACAACTTACAGACTGGGAGAAAATATTTGCAAATGAAGCAACTGACAAAGGATTAATCTCCAACATATACATGCAGCTCATGCAGCTCAATATCAAAAAACCAAAAAACCCAATCCAAAAATGGGCAGAAGATCTAAATAGACATTTCTCCAAAGAAGACATACAGATGGCCAATAGGCACACGAAAAGATGCCCAACATCGCTAATTATTCAAAAAATGCAAATCAAAACCACAATGACGTATCACCTCATACTTGTTAGAATGGCCATCATCAAAAAGTCTACTAACAATAAATGCTGGAGAGGGTGTGGAGAAAAGGGAGCCCTCCTGCACTGTTGGTGGGAATGTAAATTGGTGCAGCCACTGTGGAGAACAGTATGGAGGCTTCTTAAAAAAACTAAAAATACAGCTACCATATGATCCAGCAATCCCACTCGTGGGCATATATCCGGAGAAAACTAATTCGAAAACATACGTGCACCCCAATGTTCAGAGCAATACTATTTACAGTAACCAGGACATGGAAGCAACCTAAATGTCCATTGACAGATGAGTAGATAAAGAAGATGTACATCTATACAATGGAATATTACTCAGCCATAAAAAAAGAATGAATTATTGCCATTGGCAGAAACATGAATGGACCTAGAGATTATCATACTGAGTGAAGTAAGTCACATAAAGATAAATATTATATGATATCACATATATGTGGAATTTAAAAAATAATACAAATGAACTTATCTAGCAAACAGAAACAGACTCACAGACATAGAAAACAAACTCTTGGTTACCAAAGGGGAAAGAAAGGGGGAGAAAAATTAGGAGTATGGGATTAACAGATACATACCACTATATATAAAATAAACAGTAAGGATTTACCATATAGCATAGGGAACTATATTCAATACCTTGTAATAACCTATTATGGAAAAGAATCTGAAATATATATATATATAACTGAATCACTTTGCTGTACACCTAAAACTAACACAATATTGTAAATCAGCTATACTTCAATTAAAAAAAAGAGTGGAAAAAAGGTACAGGGAATGGGTATTATTCAAATTCAATCAAATACAGTTTCTAAATTATAAGGAAAGTACAATAAAGGACTAAAACTTAGCTGGTTATAATTAAAAGGCACATACTCTTCTAGACACCATGAAAATATCCCCTTGAATCTACACATCAAATATGAGAGGGAGAGATTATTTTCTTCCATTTACTGTTGAACAACTGAGACCAAAAGATACTGTATAGCACAGGGAGGTCAGCTCGGTGCTTTGTGACGACCTAGAGGGGTGGGATAGGGAGGGTGGGAGAGAAGCTCAAGAGGGAGGGGATATGGGTATGTATGTCTGCATGTGGCTGATTCACTTTGTTGTGCGACAAGGCTAGCACAGTACTGTGAAGCAGTTATACTCCAATAAAGATCTACTAAAAAAAAAAAAAAGATACCCGGTAATTGCCCCAATCACACAACCAGTAAAGCGCAGAGCTTCTGCAAAAATCCAAGTCTTGCAAACTATTATATATATGGGATGGATAAACAACAAGGTTGTACTGTACAGCAAAGGAGCTATATTCAATATCTGGTGATAAACCATAACGGAAAAGAATACGAAAAAGAATATGTATGCATAACTGAATCATTTTGCTGTGCAGCAGAAATTAACACAACATTGTAAATCAACTCTACTTCAATAAAATAAATTTTTTTTAAAAACCAAGTCTTTTCCATATACTACACTGCACTCCCCCACCCCCCGTCATCCCAAATTCTTTTTTTTTTTTTTGGAATTTTAGGATTTTATTTATTTTTTTATACAGCAAGTTCTTATTAGTTATCCATCTTATACATATTAGTGTATATATGTCAAGACTTGCCTCATGCACTGCATTGCTCTGGAGTTCTGATGCAGAGAGAAGTAATAAGACATAAAATTATTGGTTTCCATTCATCTACTCTCCATGTTTTCTTCTCTCCTCCCTTCCTTCTTTCCTTTCAACTTCCATAGTAATTGTTGATTCATAAGTCGCAATTCGAATTAATCCTACAGAGGATTAATATGTCAAGTATCTTCGTGATGACCCATCTCTTTTAATAGCAGAAAATACTTTCTTTCAAAATATACAAATATTACATAAGATATGTCCTCAAGAAACATCAGGGTTTTCTTTTTTTCAGGAAATAAACAAAATAATAGTTCCACTATGCATTTCTTATCATTGTTTATTCTGAATAAATAAATATATATGTGTGTGTGCTTTTATATATAAATATGCTTTTATAAAACCAGATAGATAAGATATAATGTGCTTAAGGTCTAGACCATCAGAATAGTCCACACACACATATAAATTCTTATTGTTGACATGAACTGAAAAACAAACAAAAATACGTAGCTATATAGGCTCCTTTTCTTGCACAGATAAAGCGGATTTTTCCACAAACATCATCAAATCCATTGTCTTAGGATACCAAGCGGTGGCACGACAAAAGGTTCTATTACTCCTTCTCTGCGTCTCTAATTTCATACCCCGTGTCATGACATATTTATGTACAAATTGTCTAACTGTCACTAGATCATCTTCATACTTCAGTTTGTAAATCTCCACGACAGAGTTCGAAGGTGGCCTTTCTTGTACAAACATGTGCTTTAGAGGTACTGCTTTCTACCTAGTCTCAAATATACTTTCCTTTTGTTCATAAAACGCTCACGAATTTCAAGGGCAGAAAATGACATTCAAATGTGTCAGGCAGAAGGAGTCCCAGCAAAGATGATTCCTGTGCTGTTTGTGTTCATTTATGGCGTTTTAGGACAATGATTACGTAAATGTGTGTTTGCGGAATTTTAAGGTCTGATGTATCCTGTTGGAAGGGGAACGGAAAAACTGACTAATCAGACTGAGGTCATTACCTGCTTAACCTAAACATTTACTTGGATGATCATTTTTTAAAAATAATCAAAAGCTGATAAATAGAGAGCAGTGAAGGGAGATTTATAATAGGACACAAACTTCATTTTTAAGCCTCTGTCTGAGGGCACTGATAGAATCAAATACTTCTGCATTCTTTGAAGAATATAAATTGTTTCATGGCTGGCTGTTCCCGGGGACTTGCTTATTCACTGTCGGGGATCAAAGATAAGGACTGGGGTGTCCAGCTGAAATGAGAGGTGTGTACAGTGTTGATAAAAATCAGAGGCCCTTCTGATACTAATGGGCCCATCAAACAGCTCCCCAATACAAATAGGTTCCCCAGCTCTTTGGAATCAAACAACTTGACTTTCTTAGAGGTGAAGGAATTGCCCTACCTGTCCTGCCTTCCAAGATGGGGCCAGGCTTCGGGATATTATGCAGCTAGCTTTTCTGGGGCACTGGGGAGCTTTCCTTCAATACGTCCCCTGGAAACAGCAAAGACTTTTAGGATTCCACTTTGGAATTCTGCCATCATGTACTGCTCAGACCAGGGGAGAACTAAAGGAAACTCTTAATCTTTCATGCTTCCTCCCAATCTAGCATTTGTAATAGACATGGGTTTCAGGTGAAGTGGACGGGTATGGATTCCATCTAAATCGTTTTTGCTCACGGTAACATGTTCAGATTTGATTAATAATGAGATGACTTGAGTATAGCACAGAGAACTCTGCTCAATATTATGTAACAACCTAAATGGGAAAAGAATTTGGAAAAGAATAGATACATGTATATGTATACCTGGATCACTTTGCCGTACATCTGAAACTATGACAACATTGTTAATCAGCTATACTCCAATATAAAATAAAAAGTTAAACTATATATATATATATATATATATATATATATATATATATATATATATATATAGTTAATGAGATGACTTGTAAGAGAACATTGTTACATGTGGTCCACTCTGGCCCACAGTCCCACAGTGCCCTTTACTAATCAACCCCGAGTATTTGGGAAAATGTTGGCATGTCCCTCCTAAAGAGTTATTAGCAAGTTTCCTTAGCATTCAGCCTAGTTTCCCTAAGTCCTATGGAAATATTTGCTTTTGTTCTATATTAATTTTTCTGACCCAGACAATATATTAGCATTCCTCTGCTTAAAATGAAAGATGGTATTCTTTTGAGAATTTTGTAGCAACTTGAGAATAGATACAGATTTAGATGCCCATATACAAATATTAGGCTACACACACAGAGCTGCACACAAAATCTGGTATAAACCACCCAAAGCAAACCACAAACATTTACCCCCGACTCCGTCTCCATCAAAAGTCTCAACTCCTGTGCTTCCATCAACCACCCAACCCCACAGAAACAGGCCCACATCACTTACCTAAGGCAGAATCAGCACTATTTGCTTTGCTTTAGGACCTCAGGCTTGTCAACACATATGGTTCACACATGTGGAGCTGGGGAGCCAGGAGCAGTACAACTGGAATCTGCGAGTTCCTATAATTAGACTTCATCCCTCAGAGGACAGAGGAGGAAATTACAGTAAGCGAGGTTTCCTAATTTTTCCAAAGTTGCAGAGTTCATCCTGTTAATCCATTAATAAGAGGGCAAACTGAGACAGTGTACACCTACAACGAATATAATGTGATATGTCACTTATCTCTCAAGTAAATCAAAAAAGAACAAAGGTATTAAAATCTAGTTCTTAGCCTTCCAGCTCTCTCCATTCAGAAAAAAAACTGGTTGGGTTTCTCATGTGTGTGAGATCTTTAGCTGAGTTCCATTGATGAATTAGATGACTAAAATAGAACCAGTCCCTTTCCTAATGGTATCTGGGGAGACAGAAGGTAAACAAGAAATTAAAAGGTCGTTTAAGTTCCATGGTAGGAAAAACACTGATTTCAGAGAGGGCTACCTGCCCCTGTATGGTTTGAATGGATTGTAGGAGAAATTATAATGCATGACCACATATATTTATTCTAATCAGGGCACTAATCCTGTGTGAGGACCCCACCCTCATGAACTCATTTAAATCTAATCACCTCCCCATGTCCAAATACCATCATAAGGGGAGTTAGCACCTCAAAATATGAATTTGGGGAAACACAGATGTTCATCCGGATCATGTATATAATGTATGTCTGTTCCTCAGAAAACTAAAAATAGGATTACCATATGACCCAGCAATCCCACTCCTGGCCATTTATTGAGACAAATCTATAAATTGAAAAGATACATGCATCCTTATGTTCACTGCAGCTCTATTTACAATAGCCCAAACATGAAAACCACCTAAGTGTCCATTGAGAGATGGATGAAGAAGATGTGGTACATATATACAATGGAATACTACTCAGCCATAAAAAAGAATGAAATAATGCCATTTGCAGCAACATGGATGGACTTAGAGATGATCATACTAAGTGAAGTCAGTCAAAGACAAATATCATCTGATATCATTTATATGTGGAATCTAAAATACTGCACAGGGGCTTCCCTGGTGGCGCAGTGTTTGAGAATCTGCCTGCTAATGCAGGGGACACGGGTTCGAGCCCTGGTCTGGGAGGGTCCTGCGTGCCGTGGAGCAGCTGGGCCCGTGAGCCACAACTACTGAGCCTGCGTGTCTGGAGCCTGTGCTCCACAACAAGAGAGGCCACGACAGTGAGAGGCCCACGCACCGCGATGAAGAGTGGCCCCCGCTTGCCACAACTAGAGAAAGCCCTCGCACAGAAACGAAGACCCAACACAGCCAAAAATAAATAAATAAATAAATTAAAAAAATATATATATCTATTAAAAAATAAATAATATAAAATACGGCACAAATGAACTTATCTAGAAAACAGAAACAGACTCACGGATGTAGAGAATAGGTTTGCGGTTGTCAGGGGGGAGGGGGGTGAGGAAGGGATGGATTGGGAGTCTGGGATTAGCAGATGTAAACTAGTATATATAGGATGGATAAACAATGAGGTCCTACAGCACAGGGAACTATATTCAATATCCTATGATAGGGGCTTCCCTGGTGGCGCAGGGGTTAAGAATCCGCCTGCCAATGCAGGGGACACGGGTTCGAGCCCTAGTCCGGGAAGATCCCACATGCCGCGGAGCAATGAAGCCCGTGCGCCACAACTACTGAGCCTGCGCTCTAGAGCCTGTGAGCCACAACTACTGAGCCCGCACACCTAGAGCCCATGCTCCACAACAAGAGAAGCCACCGCCATGAGAAGCCCATATACTACAACAAAGAGTAGCCTCTGCTCGCCGCAACTAGACAAAGCCCGTGTGCAGCAACGAAGACTCAACAGAGGCAAAAATAACTAACTAAATAAAATTTTTTAAAAATTTAAAAAAAAGAGAACAGAATGTCTTTATGTGTATAACTGAGTCGTTTTGCTGTACAGCAGAGACTGGCACAGCATTGTAAATCAACTAGACTTCAATAAAAAAAGTATGTCTAGACACATTGGATATATTTATTTATCATAAATATAACTATTTTATGCATGATATGTATTTATACTTAATACAAATATTTGTGCTTTATTTATATACATAAGTATGTATGTATATGTAATAGGTATGGATATACAGTCATACACATTGTATAAAACATATATGCACACGTCACATACATATGTGTACACTTGCACGTGTGCCACAATGAATCAAGCTTCACGCTCGCATGGGGCCACCTGGAATGCAGCTTTCTGAATTATATGAGACAATTCCATTCTAACCCGATATACTGAGCATTCCCATTCTGCCCAAATGCATCAGACAGAAAGATGAAAAGAGCACTTTTGCTGACCCCAATGTGTTCACAATCTACTGGGCAGAAAGAGCCTTTTCTGTATTGCCTGGATATGCACATGGATGGATTTCTAGCAGAAAAAGGATGTGTGAGGTTAGGGACTGGGGCGGACCCAAAGTGCCCCATCAAAATAAACCAGCATTTATTTACGAAGGGCCTGCTACGTACCAAGTGTTTTCTATGCTTCACCTCATTCTATAGTCTTTGTACTCTTGGAGATATTACTATCCTGGTTTTACTGGAAAGGAAAACACAGCACAGAGAATTGACGTAAAGTTGGGACTGGAGAACTGGTAAGTCGGGGCCTGATCTGAATGCAGCTGTGCTTGCCACTAACTGCCATCAGCTTCCCTCCACCGGTGGTTTCCAGCCTGTGCTTCCCTGAGCCTTGAGATTCCACCGAGGAGGGAGACCCAGGGACCGGAGAACAAAGCCCTTGATTTTTCTGTCACGTGCATTTGGCTCAGCATACAATCCAATTGGGAGAAAATCCCACTGCTACGTTTGCACTTGGAATCCACTTGGCTGCACCATATTGAGGTCTGAGAGGCACATCCCATATCCATCTGTACCCCGGCTTTCTGTGTCCTTTTAGAATCATTTGATCCATGCTATCTCTATAATGCAGCATTCTCTTTTTCATTTTATGAGGATCTTTCTCATCTTCAGGGTCCCTACTCAATGATTTATTATCGGTCAATGAGATATACTTTGTTTCGAAACAAAATCAGGGACATAGAGAACAGACCTGTGGTTGCCAAGGGGAAGTGGGAGAGGTGGCAGGATAGACTGGAGGAATGGATTGGGAGTCTGGGGTTAGCAGTTGCAAACTAGTACAGATAGGATGGATAAACAACAATGTCCTACTGCAGAGCCCAGGGAACGCTATTCAATATCCTGTGACAAACCATTGTGGAAATGAATATGTAAAAGGATATGCGTATGTGTGTGTGTGTGTATATATATATATATATATATATATATACACACACACACATGTATATATATACATGTATAACTGAGTCACACGGTAATTCAACTATACTTCAATAAAAATTTTTTAAAAATTATATTTATTTATTTTTGGTTGTGTTGGGTCCTCGTTTCTGTGCGTGGGCTTTCTCAAGTTGTGGCAAGTGGGGGCCGCTCTTCATCGCGGTGCGCGGACCTCTCACTGTTGCGGCCTCTCTTGTTGCGGAGCACAAGCTCCAGACGCGCAGGCTCAGTAGTTGTGGCTCACGGGCCCAGCTGCTCCGCGGCATGTGGGATCCTCCCAGACCAGGGCCTGAACCCGTGTCCCCTGCATTGGCAGGCAGACTCCCAACCACTGCGCCACCAGGGAAGCCCCAAAATTTTTAAAAAAATGTATACCTGTCTCCCTTTTTCCTATAAAAACTAAGGCATGGTCCCAACTTAATGATCCAAGGGAAAAGATACATAAAAACAACTTAACCAAAGAAGAGAACGGACATGAAGGGTCCTGCTGATGTGATGTGCTCTCGGTAATTGTCGGAGACAGGCTAACCACCGTCCTCTTTGAATTTGTCTTAGCTTGTGGATTATCAGTAAGCACTGGAGGAGTCTCCAAGGAAACCACGGTGTCTCCCCACAGCGACAGCATTCTCTTTCCTTACCCTCTCTCTGGAGGGTCTATTTTATAAACTCCATATCTTCCATCCCCTCAAGGTAAGTGAAAGGCATCACTGATTTGTTTCATGTTCTAAAGCAGAAAGTTCTCCTGGGGTCAGGGGGCAGGACAGAAGACACTAAGATTTTTCTTTCTTAATGATATATTTATTGAGCTCAGCTGTAAGAGCAATATTTTAAAAACAGTCCTCATTTTCCCTAGCCAAGGGGTGTGATGTTGACCAAAATACTAAATCCAGTGGACCGGTGGCTCTTGAGAAGTGCCTCTATCAAAATCACTAGATAAAAATATTCTTTTCCTCCTTTATAAACTATTTTAGTCCTATTTCCACGACTCCTGCCCCCTGAACGCGTCTGGAAATATTAGGGGCAGAGTGGCTAAGAATGTCGCCTGCCATGTCAGCAAGCAAAGATGTTGCAGCCATCAAGCCCTCAGTCACTGCAGCCGCCCCCAACTGGGCACCCTGAGGGGATTCAGGATGGAGAAAAACAGGATATTGGCCCCAGAGAACTAAGGTGCATATCAAAGGAATGATTTCAATGAGACCAGACTCTTGCATCTTCCCATACACAGAAATGCGCTACATTCATTAACTTGAGATGTCTGGTTTTCTCTAGTTAAATTAACAGTAACCTTTTGATGTTGGAACTACTAGGTCTTTGTGGCAGAAACCCCTACATATCCAGGCTCCGCCCCTACCTTTTTGGAGCAGTCCCTCAGAGCTATCTGTGGTGCTGCTTGCCGGGCTTAAGTCCTCAGAACGTCCCCCAAATAAAACATAATTCTCAACTTTCAGGTTGTGTTTTCTTTTTTTTTCAGTTGAGAGCAGCAACTGTCTACGTGGCGATCAGAAATGATTCTGTGGATAAATGCATTTGAAATGTTCACTAATCAGAGTCTTCTGATGGATTTTAGTTGGTTTTTAAAAAATTTTTGTTGGAGTAGAGTTGATTTACGATGTTGTGTTAGTTTCAGGCATACAGCAAAGTGAATCAGTTATACATACACATATATCCACTCTTTTTTTAGATTCCTTTCCCATATAGGCCATTACAGAGTATCGAGTAGAGTTCCCTGTGCTATACAGTAGGTCCTTATTAGTTATCTATTATATATATAGTAGTGTGTATACATCAATCTCAATCTTCCAGTTTATCCCTCCCACCCCTTACCCCTTGGTAACCGTAAGTTTGTTTTCTACATGTGTAACTCTATTTCCATTTTGTACATAAGTTCATTTGTACCCTTACCATATGATCCAGCAATCCCACTCCTGGGCATATAACCGGAGGAAACCATAATTTGAAAAGGTACGTGCACCCCAATGTTCACTGCAGCACTATTTACAACAGGCAAGACATGGAAGCAACCTAAATGTCCATCAACAGATGAGTGGATAAAGAAGATGTGGTACATATATACAATGGAATATTAGCCATAAAAAAGAATGAAATAATGCCATTTGCAGCAACATGGATGGACCTAGAGATGACCATACTACATGAAATCAGTCAAGGACAAATATCACATGATAGCACTTATATGTGGAATCTAAAAAAAAGGATTTTAGTTTTATAGAAAAAAGGTACGTACACATTTCCCTAGTTGTTCAGTGTTGTGTATGAGGTAGGTTTGGAACACTGCATTTAATATCACTGATACATCTCCTTAGAAGAACTGTTTGCATGAATTAGAATCCATTCTCACCATCTCCCCAGCGTGGAAAAACACGAACGTGAGCGTGACATCTACTAAAACAAACTAAAACAAAATGAAGGACAATGGATTTTTTTTTCTTTAAAAATAATTTAACAGGATAATTCACTTTTACAGTCTTCAGTTGAATGTATTATCGAAATTCTCCCACCGAAGGCTGCTTGACTGGAACACGGGACATGAGCAGTGTGTCTAGCGCTCTCTGCAAAGTGTACTGACTTCGCATGCGGGCAAATTAGTCCTCCTGATCGTGACCACAGTCAAAGGATCATCAAAGTGTCTCCCTAGCGTTATGTTTTGTTAGCCAGTACACAGAAGTATGTGGTGTAATTAAAAGTCCCCTTTTTTTCTAGGACAGGAAGAGGAAGGAAGGGGACAAAACAACATGAGAGGCAGGAGGTAGGAAGTCAGGAGGGAAAAGAAGAAAACTCTCTGGGAAGACATTTTTAATAACGGGAGAGAAACAAAATCAAAAACAGACATACCTGCATATTTGTGTCCAGATGTGGCATGATTCGTTGGCCCTGGCTTTGGAAATGAGTTTCTGAGATGCGCTGACTGTTGTAACGGTCCCCCTTCCCTTGGGGCTACCGTGGACTCCACACTCCTAAGCCCATCTGCCCACGGGGAAGTGATGTCTTCTGTGTAAGAGTCCGGTCTCATTGAAATCATTCCTTTGATATGCACCTTAGTTCGAATATCCTGCTTTTCTCCATCCTGAAACCACATAAGGTTATCTTTAAAAAACACCTAAAATCATTTTGTTGAATGAAGGGCAAGTTTTAAATTTACCCCAAATAATAATTCTATGATTAATTAATTCTAGCTAATTTCATGGCTTTTTGATCTTCAACTGATATTCCAAAATTATAACACTTATCAATAGTAAACTTAAGTATGTTATATTTAACTATAAACATTTAACTATATACGTAATTATATATATAATCTATCAATCATCTATCTATATGTCCATCTTATGTATCCAGCCATCCACCTTATCTATCTTATCTCTATCTATCTATATATCCATCTATATCGATCCATCTATCATCTATCAATCCATCTATTTATATCTATCTATCTATCCATCATATCTATCTATCAGCTATATGCATACACATCAGCTATATAAAGAAAATTCACTCTTGAAATGATTGCCTATTTCTTCAGCATGCACGTGTCCCAGGAAAGATTTCCACAAAATCTGCAGAGTGTTTGAAGCATTCTGACCAAAACTACAGGGGATGTGGCACAACAGAAGCCATTAGGGGCATTCTGAGGGCCCCTCGAAGAACCCAACTGCCTTTGCAATCTGGATGGACATGGAGAGAGCAGTCCCCTTCTGGTCAGGAGAAACGTGCTCATTTTAAGCCTCTCTGGGCAGAGAAAACCATCCGGGAGTTCTTCTAGGGGCCCCGAATCACAGGGTCGCACCAGGGAATAAGCTCTGATTTGCAGCTGCTGGTGACTGAGCTGGTTCCTCTCCATCCCCTCCCTGCATCGAGGCTGCCTTAGGGAAGGCAGCAGCTGGATGTATTTATGAGGCATCTGTAAATGATTCTCCTGGGCAGACACTAGCATGGCCCGCTATTCAGTAAATAAAATGCAATCTCTCCAGGCTGCGCTGGTTGCCTCGCAGGACTGATATCTACCTGGAGGCTAGCAGAGTTCTATCCAATTTTGACCATGAGGAATTATATTCCAGAATTGATGATTTGAAGCTGGAATACCATACTCTTGAAACAATGGCCTGGATGACCATACTTTATGTTATAACTCTATCTCCCTCTGTTAAAAATAAGATCTCTTCCTCAAAATAAAGATACAGTGGTATCAGATCAAACGTGGCAGAGAACAAACAGAAATATGCTGGTCCAGGAACAGTGTCAAATGAGCACAGGAGGTTGTGTAGAATTTAGAAATACAAAGAGCTTGCTCGCCGCAGAAATGCAGCAAGTCAGTTACTCCGGATGTTTGTGGATCTTAAAGGGGGAGATGACCCTGGATATTAAAACAGGAACCAAGATGACTTCAACCCTCATTTACCTTCCCATTCAAGAGAGATCACTTCTGCATGGTGAATTAAATCAGGGGGCTGGGAGCTCAAATGTAACGATGTTTTGTGGACCTCGAGACCTCTTGTATAGAATCACAGCAAACAAAGGGTTCAGTTCAGACCTAAAACTAATTACTGGGCAGTCTCTCTGCAAAAACACCACCCCGGAGTTTCTGAATGTGAAAAAATGGGCACAGATTTCAGACCTGTGGATATTCATATGTTTTCACATGCAACCATATGTTCCTTGCTGAAGTTTTCAATCCATTTTATGAGAGCATGCACACACACACACACACACACACACACACTCACACGCACACATGGTAATGCATGTCTCATATATTTCCTCCAATGAATTCTTGTTCTGTCCTGAAACAGGTACTTGTCTTTAGAAATAATCTTTGCATACTACTTGAATCTAAATAGGAAGAGATGATCAAGATAGTTATTTGTGAGAAATACTGTGTGTAATTCATTTTTAACCAAATATGTGTCCCTTGTCAGGTAGCAAAATGAACAGCTAATGGGTCGGGCGCTTTAGAATTTGCACAGCCCTTCGGCAGTGCTTTTGTCCAGAATTATTTTTCAAATGTGGGTCCAAGTCACCTCCTATGTGTCACAAATCAGCCATAAGCCCATGGGCAAGTTTCTTCACCCTTCTAATGCCCCCTGTTCTAAGGTACAGACATGCTATGTAGATAAGAATTAACATGTGTAAAATGATGTAAAATCTGGTGATAGTGCCTATTTGGATGATGAGGGGGATGAGAAGGAAGAAGATATTGAAATACATTGTTCTCTTGGGCAGAATTCCTGTGAGGCAGCACCTGATGCAAATGACTTATTCATAAAAGACTGTAAGCAAGTAATGGAAGCAAGACATTGCCAGGATATTGGTTCAATATGGCAGAGTAGAAGGACATGTGCTCACTCACTCTTGCGAGAGCACTGGAATCACAACTAACTACTGAACAGTCATCAACAGGAAGACACTGGAACTCACCAAAAAAGATACCCCACATCCAAAGAGAAAGGAGAAGCCACAGTGAGACGGTACGAGGGGCACAATCACAATAAAATAAAATCCCATAAATGCTGGGTGGGTGACTCACAGACTGGCGAACACTTATACCACAGAAGTCCACCCACTGGAGTGAAGGTTCTGAGCCCCACGTCAGGCTTCCGAACCTGGGGGTCTGGCAACGGGAGGAGGAATTCCTAGAGAATCAGAATCTGAAGGCTAGTGGGATTTGATTGCAGGACTTCGACAGGACTGGGGGAAACAGAGACTCCACTCTTGGAGGGCACACACAAAGTAGTGTACGCATTGGGACCCAGGGGAAGGAGCAGTGACCCCAGGGGAGACTGAAATAGACCTACCTGCTAGTGTCGGAGGGTCTCCTGCAGAGGCAGGAGGTGGCTGTGGCTCACCGTGGGGACAAGGACACTGGCAGCAGACGTTCTGGGAAGTACTCCTTGGCGTGAGACCTCCCAGAGTCTGCCATTAGCCCCATCAAAGAGCCCAGGTAGGCTCCAGTGTTGGGTTGCCTCAGGCCAAACAACCAACGGGGAGGGAACGCAGCCCCACCCATCAGCAGACAAGTGGATTAAAGTTTTACTGAGCTCTGCCCACCAGAGCAACACCCAGGTCTAACCACCATCACCAGTCTCTCCCATCAGGAAACTTGCACAAGCCTCGTAGATAGCCTCATCCACCAGAGTGCAGACAGCAGAAGCAAGAAGAACTACAATCCTGCAGCCTGTGGAAGGGAAGCCACATTCACAGAAAGATAGACAAGATGAAAAGGCAGAGGAATATGTACCAGATGAAGGAACAAGATAAAACCCCAGAAAAACAACTACATGAAATGGAGATAGGCAACCTTCCAGAAATAGAATTCAGAATAATGATAGTGAAGATGATCCAGGACCTCGGAAAATAATAGAGGCAAAGATTGAGAAGATGCAAGAAATGTTTAACAAAGACCTAGAAGAATTAAAGAACAAACACCTAGAAGAATTAAAGAACAAACAGAGATGAACAATACAATAACTGAAATGAAAAATACACTAGAAGGAATCAGTAGCAGAATAACTTAGGCAGAAGAATGGATAAGTGACCTGGAAGACAGAATGGTGGAATTCACTGCCACAGAACAGAATAAAGAAAAAAGAATGAAAAGAAATGAAGACAGCCTAAGAGACCTCTGGGACAACATTAAACGCAACAACATTAGCATTATGGGGGTCCCAGAAGGAGAAGAGCGAGAGAAAGGACCCGAGAAAATATTTGAAGAGATTATAGTTGAAAACTTCCCTAACATGGGAAAGGAAATAGCTACCCAAGTCCAGGAAGTGCAGAGAGCCCCAGGCAGGATATATGCAAGGAGAAACATGTCAAGACACATAGTAATCAAACTGACAAAAATTAAAGACAAAGAAAAATTATTGAAAGCAACAAGGGAAAAACGACAAATAACATACAGGGGAACTCCCATAAGGTTAACAGCTGATTTCTCAGCAGAAACTCTACAAGCCAGAAGGGAGTGGCATGACATATTTAAAGGGATGAAAGGGAAGAACCTACAACCAAGATTACTCTAGCCGGCAAGGATCTCATTCGGATTCGATAGAGAATTCAAAAGCTTTACAGACAAGCAAAAGCTAAGAGAATTCAACACCACCAAACCAGCTCTACAACAAATGCTAAAGGAACTTCTCTAAGTGGGAAACACAAGAGATGAAAAGGACCTACAAAAACAAACCCATAACAATTAAGAAAATGGTAATAGGAACATACATATCAATAATTACCTTAAATGTGAATGGATTAAATGCTCCAACCAAAAGACACAGGCTTGCTGAATGGATACAAAAACAAAACCCATATATATGCTGTCTGCAAGAGAACCACTTCAGACCTAGGGACACATACAGACTGAAAGTGAGGGGATGGAAAAGGATATTCCATGCAAATGGAAATCAAAAGAAAGCTGGAGTTGCAACACTCATATCAGATAAAATAGACTTTAAAATAAAGAATGTTACCAGAGACAAGGAAGGACACTACATAATGATCAAGGGATCAATCCAAGAAGAAGATATAACAATTATAAATATATATGCACCCAACATAGGAGCACCACAATACATAAGGCAAATGCTAACAGCTATAAAAGAGGAAATCGACAGCAACACAATAATAGTCGGGGACTTTAACACCTCACTTACACAAATAGAAAGATCATCCAGACAGAAAATTAATAAGGAAACACAAGATTTACATGACACAATAGGCCAGATAGATTTAATTGATATTTATAGGACATTCCATTCAAAAACAGCAGAATACACTTTCTTATCAAGTGCACACAGAACATTCTCCAGGATAGATCACATCTTGAGTCACAAATCAAACCTCAGTAAATTTAAGAAAACTGAAACCATATCAAGCATCATTTCTGACCACAATGCTATGAGATTAGGAATCAATTACAGGAAAAAAAACGTAAAAAACACAAACACATGAGGGCTAAACCAGACATTACTAAATATCCAAGAGATCACTGAAGAAATCAAAGAGGAAATCAAAAAATACCTAGAGACAAATGACAATGAAAACACGACGATCCGTAACCTATGGGATGCAGCAAAAGCAGTTCTAAGAGGGAAGTTTATAGCAATACAAGCCTACCTCAAGAAACAAGAAAAATCTCAAATAAACAGTCTAACTTTACACCTAAAGGAACTAGGGAAAGAAGAACAAACTAAACCCAAAGTTAGTAGAAGGAAAGAAATCATAAAGATCAGAGCAGAAATAAATGAAAAGGAAATGAAGGACACATTAGCAAAGATCAGTAAAACTAAAAGCTGGTTCTTTGAGAAGATAAACAAAATTGATAAACCATTAGCCAGACTCATCAAGAAAAAGAGGGAGAGGACTCAAATCAATAAAATTAGAAATGAAAAAGGAGAAGTTACAACAGACACCGCAGAAATACAAAGCATCCTAAGAGACTACTACAAGCAACTCTATGCCAATAAAATGGACAACCTGGCAGAAATGGACAAATTTTTAGAAAGGTATAACCTTCCAAGACTGAACTGGGAAGAAACAGAAAATATGACCAGACCAATCACAAGTAAAGAAATTGAAACTGTGATTAAAAATCTTCCAACAAACAAAAGTCCAGGACCAGACGGCTTCACAGGTGAATTCTAGCAAACGTTTAGAGAAGAGCTAACACCCATCCTTCTCAAACTCTTCCAAAAACCTGCAGAGGAAGGAACACTCTCAAACTCATTCTATGAGGTCACCATCACCCTGTTACCAAAACCAGATGAAGATACTACAAAAAAAGAAAATTACAGACCAATATCACCGATGTATATAGATGCAAAAATCCTCAACAAAATACTAGCAAACAGAATCCAACAACACACTGAAAGGATCATACACCATGATCAAGTGGGATTTATCCCAGGGATGCAAGGATTCTTCAATATACACAAATCAATCAGTGTGGTACACCATATTAACAAATTGAAGGAGAAAAACCATATGATCATCTCAATAGATGCAGAAAAAGCTTTTGACAAAATTCAACACCCATTTATGATAAAAACTCTCCAGAAAGTGGGCATAGAGGGAACTTACCTCAACATAATAAAGGCCATATATGACAAACCAACAGCAAACATAATTCTCAATGGTGAAAAACTGAAAGCATTTCTTCTAAGATCAGGAACAAGACAAGGATGTCCATTCTCACCACTATTATTCAACATAGCTTTGGAAGTTCCAGCCACGGCAATCAGAGAAGAAAAAGAAATAAAAGAAGTTAAACTGTCACTGTTTGCAGATGACATGATACTATACATAGAGAATCCTAAAGATGCCACCAGAAAACTATTAGAGCTAATCAATGAATTTGGTAAAGTTGCAGGATACAAAATTAATGTACAGAAATCTCTTGCATTCCTATACACTAATGATGAAAAATCTGAAAGAGAAATTAAGGAAGCACTCCCATTTACCACTGCAACAAAAAAAAATAAAATAAAATACCTAGGAATAAACCTACCTAGGGAGACAAAAGACCTGTCTTCAGAAAACTATAAGACACTGATGAAAGAAATTAAAGATGATACCAACAGATGGAGAGAAATACCATGTTCTTGGATTGGAAGAATCAACATTGTGAAAATGACTATATTACCCAAAGCAATCTACAGATTCAATGCAATCCTTATCAAATTACCAATGGCATTTTTTACAGAACTAGAACAAAAAATCTTAAAATTTGTATGGAGACACAAAAGACCCCAAATAGCCAAAGCAGTCTTGAGGGGAAAAAACGGAGCTGGAGGAATCAGACTCCCTGACCTCAGACTATACTACAAAGCTACAGTAATCAAGACAATATGATACTGGCATAAACACAGAAACATAGATCAATGGAACAGGATAGAAAGCCCAGAGATAAACCCATGCACTTATAGTCAACTAATCTATGACAAAGGAGGCAAGGATATACAATGGAGAAAAGATAGTCTCTTCAACAAGTAGTGCTGGGAAAACTGTACAGCTACATGTAAAGGAATGAAATTAGAACACTCCCTAATACCATACACAAAAATAAACTCAAAATGGATTGAGACCTAAATGTAAGACTGGACACTATAAAACTCTTACAGGAAAACATAGGAAGAACACACTTTAACATAAATCACAGCAAGATCTTTTTTGATCCACCTCCTAGAGTAATGGAAATAAAAACAAAAATAAACAAATGGGACCTAATGAAACTACAAAGCTTTTGCAAAGCAAAGGAAACTACAAACAAGACGAAAAGACAACCCTCAGAACAGGAGAAAATATTTGCAAACGAAGCAACGGACCAAAGATTAATCTCCAAAATATATAAACAACTCATGCAGCTCAATATTAAAAAAACAAAGAATCCAATCAAAAAATGGTCAGAAGACCTAAATAGACATTTCTCCAAAGAAGACATACAGATGGCCAAGAAGCATATGAAAAGTTGCTCAACATCACTAATTTTTAGAAAAATGCAAATCAAAACTATAATGAGGTATCACCTCACACCAGTTAGAATGGGCATCATCAGAAAATCTACAAACAACAAATGCTGCAGAGGGTGTGGAGAAAAGGGAACCCTCTTGGACTGTTGGTGGGAATGTAAATTGATACAGCCACTATGGAGAACAGTATGGAGGTTCCTTAAAAAACTAAAAATAGAACTACCATACGACCCAGAAATCCCACTACTGGGCATATACCCTGAGAAAACCATAATTCAAAAAGACACATGCACCCCAATGTTCATTGAAGCACTGTTTACAATAGCCAGGTCATGGAAGCAACCTAAATGCCCATCGACAGACGAATGGATAAAGAAGATGTGGTACATATATACAATGGAATATTACTCAGCCATAAGAAGGAATGAAATTGAGTTATGTGTAGAGATGTGGATGGATCTAGAGACTGTCTATGACAGTGAAGTAAATCAGAAAGAGAAAAACAAATATTGTATATTAACGCATAGATGTGGAACCTAGAAAATGGTACAGATGAACTGGTTTGCAGGGCAGAAATAGAGACACAGATGTAGAGAACAAACGTATGGACACTAAGGGGGGAATGTGGTGGTGGGGGATGGTGGTGGGATGAATTGGGAGATTGAGATTGACATGTATACACTAATATGTATAAAATGGGTAAGTAATAAGAACCTGCTGTAGAAAAAAATAAATAAAATGAAATTCAAAAATTCAAAAAAAAAAAAAAGACATTGCAGGTGAAGAAGTTAAGGCACATTGTAGCTTCAGCTGGAGTTCAGCTCCACCCTGATCCTACAGGGAGCTCTGGAGTGTGAAGAATGGGGATGCTCGTCAACAACCTATTAATTCACTGAGCAGCCCCCAGAACCACAAATGATGCAGCCTCAGATGCCAATAGCACCAAAGCTGGAACACTCTCGAAGGACATTTTTCTGGAGAAGAATAATGCTGTGTGTGATCAGCAGTGAACACTCAGGGCAGCTGGTGATTACGTACAATGACCCCATGAAGGGAATCCAGAGGGGTGACAGAAGTAGTGTCCACTAGCATTGGTCTGTCTGTATTGGGCAACTATTTCAGAAGGGGAACCATTTTTACAATAGTTTCAAATAAATCTCAAGGTTGCAATTCTTTCAAAGTAATGAACTTATGTTTGTACTCCATGAATGGCTTCTGAAGAGAGACAGCAAGGTGATGGTAACCCAGCGTAGCCGGGAACTTCGTTTTGCCAAGGACTTGACCCCAACTGCAAAATTAATGGAAGTGCTGCAGGGAAATCGGAAGGAGCTGCTGTACCTTGAGGAAGCAGTGACAAGTCACTGCTGTGAGGGGGTTTCTCTGCAGAGTCCGATGGTTGTTCCCCTAGGGATTCCATTAACATAATTGAAGGGAGGATTTATTGTGTTCTGGTTAAGTGGAATGAAAGGGGCTAATTAGAAGCTGCCCTTCTTGGGACATTAATTTAATCTTGAAATTCTTAAGAGCAGAGAGGGGACAGGCTTAAATGTTATACACAATATACCTCTCCAGTTCTCTTGAAGAGAGGGACCGTGGCTTCAGTCCATCTGAATTAGTCATGAATCCATAGTATATTTTAAGTAGTCAGACTATTTCCCGTTTTTCTCCATGATTGATACATCAGAAACATGACAAAATAAAGCAAAGAGTACCTCTTTGGGAAATATGTGGATTTTCCAGAATGATATAACGTCTTGGTCTTTCTTCTGTGACTTTGAGAATACACAATAGAATGTGCAGTAACACATTTTTCATGTTAAAGGGTGTTCAGGTTAATCACCCTTGATCATTGGTGATATCATTCATTTCTAAGCCAACATGTTAATTTTAAAAATATATGTATTAAATATATAATATAAAATATATTGAAATTAAAAATATATTGATGGAGAAATCAAAAGCTTTACAGACAAGCAAAAGCTAAGAGAATTCAGCACCACCAAACCAGCTCTACAACAAATCCTAAAGGAACTTCTCTAGGTGGAAAAGAAAAGGCTACAACTAGAAATAAGAAAATTACGAGTGGGAAAGGTCCCTGGTATAAAATGATACAAATGAACTTATTCATAGAACAGAAACGGACTCAAATTTCAAAAACAAACTTGCGGTTACCAAAGGGGAAATATGGGTGGGAGGGATAAATTGGAAGCTTGGGTGTAACATATACCCACTACCATATATAAAATAGATAAACAACAGGGACCTACTGTACAGCACAGGGAACTCTACTCAATATTCCATAATAACCTATATGGATAAAGAATTTGAAAAAGCATGAGTATATATAAATATATATATATACACATATATATGTATATATATATATATATCTGAATCACTTTGCTGTACACCTGAAACTAACATATTGTAAATCAACTATACTCCAATAAAATAAATTTTTAAAAAATATGTACGTAAAAGCTAAATTGTCCCCTGCTTCTTAAAAGGAAACATTTTTGCAGAAACACATCCATTTTATTAAGCAACTAAAATTGGAACTAGTCTTCTTGACTCTTGTTCAAGAGTAAAAAAGAAAGAAATCAGCAGTAGATAGCATATCCAGCAAGAGGGAGACTCTTCTATAAAAGTATTGATGCGAACCAAGAAAAAAATTGCTTCCAATTTTATCATTTTCTGAAATGATAAGAATCAGATTGCTTGTGTCTCTACACAAATGACTCGGCTTCTCTCAGAAGTCTAGCTATAAAATGTTGAGTTATGGTATGTTCTTGCTAGGATGGGCTACTCTAGAAAAATTTCAGAGCAGCAGCGATGCACAAAAAGTGGTGTCACAGGGTTGCAGAAAAAGATAATAATTTAGAAGAACTGACAGGAAAAGGATCAGACATAGGTGATGTTGAAAGGTGTACGCTGAGGTGAAGTTCTGTGAAAAGAAGGAGTGAAAAAAACACCCGGGGAATGAATTGAGAAACTATTAAGTCTTCCTGAGATAAGCAACATTTTGATTTTAACAGGTGAATTTTAACTCCCTAGTAGCTGAAAATAACCTATGTTCTTGACTCAGGTTTTGATGTAATCATATTTCTGGATGGATGTCGTACTTAAGAAGTGCTATTGAGCGTGACCGGAGTTTAGGGTAACGTATAAATAAAATAAATAAATGGTCATGCTACCTTCGGGGATGGGTCTGGGCCCTGACTCCCAGATGGCAAGCCTAAAAAGATGACTTCATCAGTCAATCAGCTGCACTTTATCAGGTATCGGGGTGAGAGGGAGGGAGCTTTGGGACGCAAACACCATAATGAAACTCAGCGGAGACCTCCACATCCAACAGAGCGTGCTTGCCGTGAACTTTCCTGGCCTTCAGAATTGCTGTAGAGTTAAAATGGTCATCACACCTGTGATTGAAGAGAATAAAATCAAAACAAAAGGAGTTAGCACAGACATAGAGAGCAGACTGGTGGTTGCCAAGGGGGAGAGAGTTGGGGGAGGGACAGAGTGGGAGTCTGGGATTAGCAGGTGCAAACTAGTATATATAGGATGGATAAACAACAAGGTCCTACTGTAGAGCACAGGGAACTCTATCCAGACTCCTGGGATAAACCATAATAGAAAAGAATATTAAAAAAAAAGTGTATATATGTGTACAACTGAGTCACTTTGCGTCAATAAAGAAAAAAATATATGTATCTGTCATGTATCTCTATGCTCAGCTAGGGCCAATGCTTAAAATTTGTTGTTTTTTTTTAATATTTTTAAAAATTTATTTTATTCCTTTTTTTTTTTTTTTTTTTTTGGCTGTGTTGGGTCTTCATTGCTGGGCACAGTCTTTTTCTAGCTGTGGCGAGCGGGAGCTACTCTTTGTTGCGGTGCGTGGGCTTCTCATTGCGGTGGCTTCTCTTGTTGCAGAGCATGGGCTCTAGGCACGTGGGCTCCAGTAATTGTGGCACGTGGGCTCAGTAGTTGTGGCGCATGGGCTTAGTTGCTCCGTGGCATGTGGGATCTTCCCGGACCAGGGATAGAGCCCGTGTCCCCTGCATTGGCAGACGGATTCTTAAGCGCTGCGCCACCAGGGAAGCCCCTAAAATTTGTTATATAAATGTGTGAATGAGTAAATGAATGGTTAAAAGAGTATACGGCAGCGGAGGGCCCTTTAAAAAGCTCTGTTCAGGTATACATTTTCAAATCTTTGCCAGTCCTGGGCCTCGGCCATGGAGTAATAGCTACACCTTATTGAAGAGCTACATTGTACCAAGCATTTTAGCTTCATTAAGTCAAATTCTCACAACGGCCCAAAAAAATAGGTGAAGTTTAGTCCATTGGCCAAGAATCCACAGCTAGTAAGTGCCAGCATTCGACTTGCAACACAAGACTAACTGGCTGTTAAATCTGGGGGATTACAATTCATCCCTGTTTCTTTGGGGAGATAACAAAAATAATTTATATAAAAATAGATTCCTACATACTCAAATCACCATCTCCACATATGAGGAAATCCTAAGTCAGCTCCAAGGAATCGATGGGCAATTTTTTTTCTTTCAATCCCAGCACCTGTTCTGACCGACATTTTTATGAGCTTGTTATTACAGGTTACATTTTGTGCTATAAAACTAGATGGGTATTTAAAAGTATAGGCGTTTAAAGGTCCAACTCTCTTTTCTCAACAGTAAACAGTAAAGCCTTTCATGACAATAGTGACAAGGAGATTAATTAGCCTGCGTTTGTAGAATACTTGGTGCTTCTGGCACCTGATTCTTTTCCTTTGGTGTGTTTCCAGTGGAGAGCAGAAAAAATGATGAATTCTGGGAACAATGCCTGGAATATTATTAAATTATCCTTGTCCTGTTCATTGCTTTACAACCTGTGGGACTTCAGACCTTCAGAGCATTTGTGTTCCAGTGATATTCCCAAACTTCCATAATTGTATCCGTTTCCCTCCAATTTAAAATGTCCATTTGTGTTAAAGTAAGGTTTCTTTAAAATATGGCATGAGCTGTAATCACCATGATGGCTCATTTTGCTTCTGAGTAAATTTAGGAATTCACACAGGACATAATAAATGAAGCTGGAAGTTAAAATTATGATATCTGAAATTATTCCATTTGTATTTTTAAGAGGGTGGTTATAATTTATTTCATATTTACCTAATTTTGTCATTATTCATTGGATTCTTTCATCTCACCCTTATTTTGTTGGACTTTATTTCCTATTAGAGGCATTGGAATCATGAGGAAATAATTCACACCACAGGTAATAATGAGAAGTTAATATGCTCCAAAAAACTATCTTTATTTCTTCTGAAGTTATACCCAAAGATATATACTATGTGCCACCAGCCAACAAAGTAGGAAAACTACTTTCCTCCAGACACAAAAAAACACAACTTTGACTAGCTATTGGAGTTTCATGGTAAAACAAAACAAAACAAAACAAAAACAGCCCAGTGGGTTCCATACCACTGTTAAAATGCACCATGGTTGCTTTGGTTTTTAGGGTGGTTTGTTTTTCTCATCTTATTTCACTGTGAGCACATTACACTAACATGAATAATATATGTGGTTAACAGATTTATACAGGAAACTGAAGATCTATGTTTGCACACGAAGTATCTCAGAGGGATTCAATGAAAACCTGAATAATTGAATTTTTAAAAATTAAAATTCCATTGATCAATCTGAGCTTGAGTTTTTATAGGAAAAGTAGGATACATGCTTGTTTCTTTACCTTTATTTACTAGTTTTCAAAGTCATGAGCGGATTCTCAAGTATTTTCTAAAGATGATCAGTGTGGCTATTTTTAGCATTATCATGAACTCATACATGCAATAAAATTTGTATTTTAATACATTAAAACTGCTATCCTTATTAACGGTCAGAGTGTGTCATCTTTAGCCAGTGGGAGCCCATTCAAGTGGGCTCTAGAAACCTTTTGACACTGTCCTAGAAGTCTTAGACAGTTTTGCTTTCTAGTAACTGCACAATTGGTGAAGGAAATTCTCCTTTATAGATCAATTCCAAGTGAAAAGTTAAGAAAGATGGGCATAAGGAAAGTATCCCTATTTTTCAGCCCCTTATGAACAAACGGATCTCGGCAATGATCATCAACGTCTTGTAACATCCCCCAAAAGAGAGACAACCATGCCTTTTGTTGATCGTGGTGGAAGAACTCAGTACCATTAATGAAGCAGTCTTGCTAAACTCAAGCTAGTCTTGAAACTGATCAACATTCTAGACCCTGCCATGTAGTTGCAACATAGGTTCAGCCTACCTGATGGGAAGCTCTGGGGATAGAATGGCCAATCAGAGTTCTCCCAAACTGAAGTAAGTGGCTACCTGCTTTTATCCCTACACCAACCAATCATGGATCAAGGTCCACCCCTTGGGGAGAGGTACAGACTTGAGGGTAGGCAATGCCTTGCATTCTAGGGTAGTTCTCAGGAAGAGATGAAGCTAGGGGCCACCAGCAGCCAAAATTTCCAGCAAAGAGGGATGAGTACACCACTCTGAAGACGGGATGCATTAGGAGCAGAGCATTGCCTCTTTCACCAGTCCATAGTAACTTCTCCATATCAAGCTCTCCCAAGTCTTTGAGATTTTCCTTAATAAATCTCATTGCCAATCACTCCCTGGCAACCATTCCAGGCACATTTAAGGATATTCTGAAAGCCACATATATAGTGTATAAGATGAGAAGTCCAAAGGAATATTAACGAAAATAAAGAAAAGTTGCTTGAGCTTGGGGAGTGATTTTTCAGGTACATAGGCTTTGCAGTAGAGTCTAAGTTAATAGTTACCTCTTCTCTGTGGTGTATCTCCAGTCTGATACGACTCTGATTTTTCTTTCTTACCTTTAACCTGGAAGGTTTTCAACTGTGCATCATCTTTTCCCCTTCATCGCCCTCCAGGTATCCGTGACCAGGAAGGCAAAGTTGACTGTGAAAATACTAAAGAAAAAGTGAATATTGTTGTCATTGTATGTTAAATTACAATATACAAACTTATGTTTCTAGACCCACGATCCTGTAACTGTACTCTAAGCTGTTCAAAATAGTGGCAATATAAATTTCCAAAAACATATTTTTAATGCAATTTCATTCTTTCATTATATAAACATAGACACTGTCAAAAAATCCATATTGTACCAAAAAGCCCAAAGGAAAAAAAAAATAACCTGCCTACCTAAAGATAACTATTTTTTTTTAAGAGATATCTATTCTTAACATTTTGTTTTATATACTGCCAATCGTTCTCTACAAGTAGAAATACATACTATATGATGTTTTACCATAATATTTACATGCTGTACACATTTTTTGAAATAAGTATTTTTTCAATTGATATTATAAACAATTTCCCCTTTGCTATGAAATATTTTTCTGTCCAACCATAGTAATTAATGGAATATATACATATATATGGATATATTACAAATAATTTATCCAGCAATCTATTGCTATCTATTTAGAAAGTTGAAGTATCCTTTTTATAAGCTATAAAAGGTGGTGGGGCTGGTGGTGAATATTCTCATTAAAAACCTTCACACTCTCTCCATCATTTCCTAAAGGAAATTCCGAAAATAAATAGATTATCCCTTTTTTTTTTTAATGAAAAAATTACGTTGATAATTCTTCCAGAAAGGGCAAACAACAAATCTCACCAAACCTGAACTGGGACAGATAGCTCTCATCTACAAGTCTTAGGGAAACAGATGCTTAAAAAATTGTGATGTATTAGCAAACACACCAGATTTTGATTATTTTGAATGACAGCAATATATATTATCTTCTTTTATTATTTCCTGGATGTTTGGAGAAAATTAATATGTAAAAATGGATGTGAGGCATTCACAATCTAATTTTCCTGTGAACGTCTAAAAGGTTAAAGACCACTTACTATGTATGAGTTTGTCTGTAACAGGAAATTAACTACTCATGCAATTAAGTCCTCTGTTTGGAGTTCTCCATCTGACTTTGAAGTGCTAATAAGACAAAATTACCCAAATCCAGGAAAGAAATTAAGAAATGTAAAATGTTAATTAAATTCAGAAACAGAATTAATAAGAAAACCAATGTGAAATGGAAATTAAACAAGGGGAAATAAATACATATATATCTGTTTAGACAGCAGGAAAAAAGAATCCAGAAGAAGTACAGAATTAAAACTAGATCTTTAAAAGGTCTTTGAGTGATTTTGCCCACCTTTAATAGATTCAGTGATGGTTTCTGAGAAAGTAAATAAGCATCCAATTTCAATAATCTTGTGGATATTTCCTTCACAAAACCAAAGTCCCGTAATCACATCTAATTGAAACAGAAAATCAATTTATTGTAAGATGTCATTGAAATGCCTTTTTTGGATGGAATTTGGTAGCTAGGATTATGGAATAATCCTTACCTTCCTTTCCAAGAATGGGAATCATAATTCAAATTAAACAGAAGAATAGAGGCAAGATCTACTATAGAGGCAAGATCTACTATATTAACTTCTCAAGGAAATCTAATCCCTGATAACAGTTCCGTAAACCTTCCAGGCAATTTGGGTTTTGATAAAAGTTCAGTGGATTAGGGATGCTTCCAAATTGACAATGGGCATGGCAGAGAAGTGGCATTTACTGAGGGTTTCCTGATAATTATCTTGTGTTACCACCTTTACCCCTTTTAACCCAAATCTGTTTTTAACATTCTGGGTTGTTCTTTATTTTTTTTAATTATTAGTGCTTTTAACACATGGTGAGCAGGAAGAAAATGCAATTACATTTTCCTACTACCATATATTTCTGATGAAAAATATTATTGAAGAGGACAATGGATTATGTTTTTATATTTAACATTTGATAATGTTACTAAGATCCATCCCCGTGATGATAGAGCTGTATCAATATTTCTTAATAAATGTTGTGTCTTTTCAATATGTACTTGTTTTAATTTTTACTTTGATTTTGTTTTAATTTTTACTTTGATTTACTAAGTTTTGACTTTTAATACTTAAGTGTTTGTTAACACTTTAAATATGATTTCCTGATGAAAAAATCATATGTCAGGAAATCATATTTAAAGTATGAAATTTTGCTGTTTTCCTTGTTCCTCGAGGTCATCAGATACGTGTGTGAGACAGCTGTCTCACCTCAAGAATTTGTGTTCTCTGTTTATTTTGTCCAATTTTTTCTTCTTTCCCTTTGAGATGCCAGTTACAGGTGTGGTTACTGCTTCACAGGTAATGGTACTCTAAGCATACCTAGTAATCAAAGTGGAAAAGGATTTTAACTAATGAGATTGATGAAGCTGGGTTCAAGAAAATATTTCACAAGAAAAAAAATGAGATTTAGAGAGTCAATGGTATAAACCTTGTCTTTCTTTGGATGCATCTGAGTAACTATATCCCAGACACAAGCTCTATAGCCCAGGTGAGTAGAAGGTGAGTAGACAATTCAGATACATATAAGCAAATATATATTTATATTTATATATAAATTATATGTAATATATACAGCAATAGCAATGGGATATCTATATAGATATGGTGTCTATGTAGCAGTGATATCTATCTATATTTAGAGCAATTATATATACTTATATGTTATATGTATACATGTACAAATATATACAAATATATGTGTATATTTATTTATTATTATTTTAAAAAATATTTTATTTATTTATTTTTTGCTGTCTTGGTCTTCGTTGCTGCGTGCGGACTTTCTCTAGTTGCAGCGAGCAGGGGTTACTCTCCCTTGTGGTGCGTGGGCTTCTCATTGCAGTGGCTTCTTTTGTTGCGGAGCACAGGCTCTAGGCACGCAGGCTTCAGTAGTTGTGGCGCGTGGGCTCAGTAGCTGTGGCGCGCAGGCTCAGGAGCTGTGGCGCGCAGGCTCAGTAGCTGTGGCACGCAGGCTCTAGAGCGCAGGCTCAGTAGTTGTGGCACACGGGCTTAGTTGCTCCGCGGCATGTGGGATCTTCCCGGACCAGGGCTCGAACCCGTGTCCCCTGCATTGGCAGGCGGATTCTTAACCACTGCGCCACCAGGGAGGTCCCTATGTGTATATTTATAATGTATATTTGTATATATGTGTGTGTATATATATATATATATATTTCATCATGACATCATGATGTGTTTCCTTCAGAAAGTATAAATATATAAGTATAATCCATTTTTTATTCTCAAGTGGTATATATATATTCCTTTTCCTATTGAATCCATCCATTCGAAGCCCTCTCAGTGAGCTTAGGAACACTCTATCTTCTTAAGGATCATGAACAGATCTGTCCATCCGAGACAGAAAAGAGGTGTAGTCTGAAGGATGTCCTGTGGATTCAGCATCTTGGACCATTCGGGGACATAGTCTGGAGGGGTAGAAATAATATGGGTCCATTGGAAGCTGTCACTCTCTAGGGAAGGTCATGACGGAGTAAGGGTATAATGTACAGCCATGCTTTCTAAAGTGTATTATGACTCAGAACACTCATTTAATGAGATTCTCTGGGGGAAGAAGGTGAGGGTAGGTTCTGGGGTCAAATAAGATTTATAGATTTGCAATATACATTAGAATATTAAAATCTCCTAAATATCCTGCATGAAAGATCCTGCTTTTCCAGCATTCACACACTTATGTAAATGGAATTTTCTCCTCCCTACTAAATATGGGCATAACTTTTTGAGAAATACAGTTAGGAAATGAAAAAGTTACTGAACAGTAATTATTTTTATTATTGAGAATAAAAATACAACACAATCTTTGTCTTCAGTGTTCTCATCTATACATTAAGTCGGTTGGATAAAACAGTTTCTAAGATTCCTTTCACATTGGAAGATTTATATCTGATGACAATAATTACCTGATTTGACTCTAATTATTTTTTCTGCAACATAACAGCCCTTTGCCTCACTTTATCTTTTTTCCATTATGCAGATTTGTTTTTTATAATAGGATTTGTTTTCTGGAAATACCTGTATATTATATACAATATATCCTTTTTCCATATGGCCTTACCGTCCTCCAATTCAGTAAGAACACAAAGAAATGCATCCTTTAGAATATCTTCGGTTGAATTTTGAAATCTATCTATTAATGCTAATTTTTCCAGCTGCAATTCATACATCATGAACACACTCATATACAGAGGGGTCTTGAAAAGATGCAAGACTTTGAAATCTCCCATCCTTCTGGAAGTTGCCAAAAGAACATTGTCTTTAGTTTCAAATTTGCTTCTCTCCTGGAAAAAGAAAACTGCTGACAAAATGTAAGTCTAATTAACTCTCAGGTTTGTAGGAGACATGTGTGAAATTTTAAAAAATGTGAAAGGTGGCACTTTTCTGTCTTCATTTATAACATGTCCTGTCATCCACCTGAAAGGTTAGTCATTTCTAAATGTCTCACCTGGAAAATGCATGTCGGCTGTCACAAAAGTAGGCAATGATGCTCAAAGTCATTTTAAGTGGAAGGAGTAGATGAAGTTGAAAATGCTTCTTACAAAAATGCAGAAAACAATTGGTTCTACCACATTCTTTAGTCCACTGCAAGCAACTTCATTTAGACTGGTATAATATGCAGCTGAACTCCAAAGCAATCTAGCAATCGCAGTGTTTCTAAAAGGTTTGGGCAAACATTTAAGGAAGGATATCAGAGGCAACTATCCATTACAGGAAAGCATTAATATCCCAGATCTATATGCAAGTGGTGTATCGTCTGATCTAGCAAGATTGACGGTTTAATACCAAGGGGTTAAGAAGGAGTGGTGATGGGGGCTTCCCTGGTGGTGCAGTGGTTGAGGATCTGCCTGCCAATGCAGAGGACATGGGTTCGAGGCCTGGTCTGGGAAGATCCCACATGCCGCGGAGCAATTAGGCCCGTGAGCCACAACTACTGAGCCTGCGCGTCTGGAGCCTGTGCTCCGCAACTAGAGAGGCCGCGATAGTGAGAGGCCCGCACACCGCGATGAAGAGTGGTCCCCGCTTGCCTCAACTAGAGAAAGCCCTCGCACAGAAACAAAGACCCAACACAGCCAAAAATAAATAAATTAATTTTAAAAAAAAAGGAGTGGTGATGAAATCAGGATCTCAAAGGGGTACCTGCATTACCAAGTTCATCACAGCCCTATTCACAATAGCCAAGATGCGGAAACAACCAAAGTGTCTGTGGATGGATGGATGGATAAAGCAAAGATGAGATAGATAGGTTGATTGATAGGTAGATACACAGATAGATAAGACAGATAGTAGATAGATAGATAAGATAGACACTTAGAAACATAGATAGATATAGATGATAGATAGGTAATAGATAGACACACACAGAATGGAATATTATTGGGTCTTCAAAAATAAGTAAATCCTGACATTTGTGTCAACTCTGAGGGACCATGAGAACATTATGCTAAGTGAAATAAGCCAGACACAGAAAAACAAATACTGCATGATCTCACTTACATGTGGAATCTAAAAAAAATTGAGCCACAGAGAGAAGCAGAGAGTATAATGGTGGTTTCCAGGGGCTGGGGCCTGGTAGAAATGGGAAGATATTGGTCAAGGGATAAAAAGTTCCAGTTATGCAAGGGAAATATGTTCTAGCAATCTAATGTACAGCATGGTGGCTATAATTAATAATACTTCACTGTGCGCTTGAAATTTACGAAAAGAGTAGATGCCAAGGGTTTTACCACTCGTGAAAACATCGTAACTAAGTGAGGTGATGGATACATTAATTAGCTTGATTGTGGTAATCATTTCAAATGGATACGTATCTCAGATCATCTTGTTGTACACATTAAACACATAGAATTTTTATTTGTCAATTATACCTCCATGAAACTAGAAAAACAAAAGAAATGGTAAATTGCACCAGACTATACTAGCAGGATATGTTTGTCACAGAATTACATCCAAATCAATACAGTGGGAGATTAAAGACAAAGTACTCAGACTTTGTCTTCTTTTTTTTTTTTTTTAATAAATTTATTTATTTATTTATTTTTGGCTGTGTTGGGTCTTCATTGCTGCGTGCGGGCTTTCTCTAGTTGCAGCGAGTGGGGGCTACTCTTCGTTGTGGTGTGCGGGCTTCTCATTGTGGTGGCTTCTCTTGTTGCGGAGCACAGGCTCTAGGCGCGCGGGCTTCAGTAGTTGTGGCGCACAGGCTTAGTTGCTCCGCGGCACGTGGGATCTTCCTGGACCAGGGCTCGAACCCGCGTCCCCTGCATTGGCAGGTAGATTCTTAACCACTGTGCCACCAGGGAAGTCCCCACACTCTGTCTTAAAAGTTGTGTAAAGAAAAGTCCTGGCAAGCAGAACACATGGTATTTTCTAGAATTATCAGGAGTTCCAGGTATGATCGTTTGCCTTCTTTAAAGGTATCAGGAAGCATCAGTTCCATATTTTGGATATTCCATTAACTTTCAGAGTGACTTCAACAAACTCATGAAGCTCTAGGGGGTCTCAGTATCATAACTATAATTTGCCAGTTCCTCCAAAAAATTGTGAATCCTGCTTTAGAGTATGTAAACCCTAGAGTGTCATCTCACCCAGATTTACTGTTCTCATGGACATTTGATGTGAAAAACACTGAGTCCCAGTGGAATTATTTGATGAAGGCAGACCTAGTATCCCAACGTTCATCTTCCAACTTTGAATCCTAGGCTCCTTCTGAAATGTCATTCTACCTCTGAGCTTCCATATTTTGTGTAAATGTACATCCTTCTCTTGTAGAAATCCCCCTTTCCCTTTACATCAATTCATGTGTTCATGTTTAGATGCATGGAAGTGTTGGGTCAATGCCCCTGCCTTGGACTTTTCTCTGTCTCATGCTTGACTCAGAACAGTTCACTCAGTGACTTCATCCTACTCCTCTGTGATGTCCCCTTATCCATCTCTCAGAACATAATTGTATGTTTGACTCTCATTGATCAGTGAATATTTTATCATCCAAGTTACATGAGAAAGTGCTTATGTAAGATTCCATGATCTGTCCCATTTTTTCTACTTCCCTGCCATGAATTTTATATCCACAACCTTGTCATGTAAGGATGAAAAAACGGCCAGCACTGGTAGAATTATCCTTGAGTTCTAGTGGCATGCCACTGCCACGTCTCATCTGGGATCCAGGAGAAATACAGAAGGGACATACCAGAAACAAACTACAGCCTTGACCCTAGTTACAGGCTGGAGCAGAGTGGCTCAGACTAGCCCATGTCGACCATCCTTTTCAGAATTCAGAGGTGAGGTCAGGTTGAAAAACTGATGGCAAAGGTGACAAATAGAGTGACCATAAATGTTTTTGGAAGTAATTTACACACATTTTCAAGGAGTGGCCTTTACTCTTAGTACCTTGTATAGAATATCAACCTGCACTTTTGCCCTAATAAGTGGCCACTTCAAGGCAGGAGAGCACGTCAGTGACCAGGATCTACAATTGTGTTTCCAGGAAATCTTACGGGCGAAATTAATGCATGTGTAATCTATCTCAAGTCTTCTTAATGCTCCAGTGTGAGTCAACCATTTTAGCTTTGGCCTTTATAAAAATCAGGTCTTAGAAAAGAGAAAAGGCTTATGCATTCTCTGTGAGGCACAGGCAGTAAATTGATGTAAGTAGCTCACCTAATGGGAATACTTCTCATGATTTCAGAATTGGGGCCAGCAATGGCTCTCATACTAATGTTCCATTTTCCTTCTATTACTTGCCAGCTGTTGCTTTTAAGTTCTTAAAGAAAAGATCACTAGGTCGTCTGAAACATTATCTGAGAAAGCAAGTATTAGACTATAGCATCCCCTCCTCAATTTTCCCTGGACTTAATCCCCTTTTCCAAAAAACTGCTCTTAAGACAGAGGCTAGCCTCTCCCTGGATCTACCCTCCATGTAAGTCCATCTTTAATTGGGCAAAGTCTTCCAGTCAACGACTCAATCCTTTAATCTACTTCGTAAGGCAAGATCTGTCAACATGAGAAAGAAAAATAGGATTTCTCCAAACGCATCAAAGGAATCTCTAATTTAACTCATTGACCATTTAAATCATCCAAACCATGCATTTTTGAATGGCATGAGCTTCTCTTTTTCAAGAGGATATGAAAACGGTCCTTGAAAAATCTGCAACAGAATGATTTACCTACCTGCATCCCAAGAATGTTTGGATAGCTATGTCACAACTTTAAGAAATATTCTCCTCAGACAGAAAGAAGGCACCTATCCCAGGACTAGCAAGAAGTTAGTGATGTATAATGTTCAGTTGAACATCAACCTGGGTATACAATGTTTCAGCTACTAGCCTTTGAATAAGACCAAAACTGGCACCAAAGTCCAGCTTGATTTCTCTATTACATGGGAACTACTTAGAGTCCGCTGAAAATCGTACTTCACTGTTAACTTACGACGTGCTAACAACTGAAAGAGTAATTAGGGCATAAAGCAGACCAGCTCATGGGTGAGAGCTAAGGGTCATTTTTGAGGACCAACCGCCAGCTCTTCAACAGATTTAAATTATCCACCTGAATGATTTCACTCTAAATCATGTATTAACTACAAGGACAACATCACTGATAAGATTGCCCTTTGAATGGAAACTTGCAAACCACAAAATCATATTTGGGGACTAGGAGGGATATACCTTTCACACCAGGGAGAGGTTAGAATAAACAGGGAAATCTGGGATGAACCAGAGCATGGAAAAGAGGTAGGGAGTACAGAAGTGAAAGGTATGAGTTGGTCAAGAATATCAGCTCGTCTAAGGGGGTACACAGCCTGGTAGATTGAGTATAACCTTGGTCATGCTTTTTCATCCTTTTCTGTATCCATGTCCTTTCAATATATATTCCTTCTATAAGGAGGTGGAGTCTATTACGCCTTCTGTCTCCTGAATCTTTGCTGTCCCTTGTCACCCCCAGACAAGTTGTTCCATCCAGGCCGTCATAGACAAGGAATCCCTCAGGCAACTGTGAGCCAGCCTCCAGGAGGAAAGACAAGTGTCTGATGTATACTGGCCAAAGCCATGAGGCAACTCAGCCCAGCCTAGAACCGGAAGAAACAGGCAGATGAACCCTCCCTGAAGGGATCACTCAAAGAAAGGGCAAACTAAATGATAATCGTTGATGTTTTAACAGCAGCAGGTTAAGAAACACCACAGGTGGATGTTTGGCTAGGCAAATTTCATCAAACAAGGAAGAGTATTAGGCAACGGTTGTGTTACAATGAAAGTATAAAGTATCGGGAATTCAGTTAGGAATGTCAGAAAGTGGGCGACTGCATGGAGGAGACATCAGTTCAACCTCTGGTCTTGGGGAAAATGTCTTTTTCACTTTCATAGTGTCTGAGCCAGGAGGGCATTGTTTCCACCTGCTCCTCAATAGAAAGGATCGTAGACACTGTAATTCCCAAGAGATTCTTCTTCAACAGAAAATTCTTAATACCGTTATCTTTACTCGAAACGTGCATCCTTCAATTTATAAAGTCAAATATGCCACCTGCCATCACTGTAGAAATATAATTGTTTGGACATTTTAATATGTGAGGTTACAAAGGACTGAATGCTTTCCTAAGATAGGAATTTTGAATAAAACCTATTTAAGATAACTTTATAGAGACTTGAATGAGCAGGGATGACAAAATAGTCTGGGAAATGGAAGGGTCTATTGTGGGAAACTTGAGCCTCTTTCTTCTATATTGTTCAGTCATATAATACTATGAACAGAGGGAAAGGTTTCCATTGTTGGACCTTCAATATTCATTTGTTGGACGTTACCTAACGTCATAAATACAAAAGACTTGACGGTAGATTCACAGGTATGAATCTATGTATAAGTACATAACCATGTACGTGAGTGTGCCCCAAAGGGACTGTGCATTTGTCACTAACTCCTTTTTTTTAATTAATTTTTTGGGAGTATAGTTGTTTTACAATGTTGTGTTAGTTTCTGCTGTACAGTAAAGTGAATCAGTTATACGTATACATGTATCCCTTCTTTTTTAGAATTCTTTCCCATTTAGGTCACCACAGAGCACTGAGTAGAGTTCCCTGTGCTATACAGCAGGTTCTCATTAGTTATCCATTTTATACACAGTATCAATAGTGTATATAAGTCAATCCCAATCTCCCAGTTCATCCCACCAACCCTTCCCCCCTTGGTAATCATAAGTTTGCTCTCTACATCTGTGACTCTATTACTGCTTTGCCAATAAGTTCATCTGTACCATTTTTCTAGATTCCACATATAAACAATATTATACGATATTTGTTTTTCTCTTTCTGACTTACTTCACTCTGTATGACATTCTCTAGGTCTATCCACGTCTCCCCACTAACTCTTTTTTTTTTAAGTTCTTAATTTTATTTATTTCTTTATTTCTTTATTATTTATTTTTGGCTGCTTTGGGTCTTAGTTGCTGTGCGTGGGCTTTCTCTAGTTGCGGCAAGCAGGGGCTACTCTTCATTGCGGTGTGCAGGATTCTCATTGCGGTGGCCTCTTGTTGCAGAGCACAGGCTCTAGGCTCACGGGCCTCAGTAATTGTGGCACGTGGGCTCAGGAGTTGTGGCTCGTGGGCTCTAGAGTGCAGGCTCAGTAGTTGTGGCACACGGGCTTAGTTGCTCCACAGCACGTGGGATCTTCCCAGACCAGGGCTCAAACCCATGTCCCCTGCATTGGCAGCTGGATTCTTAACCACTGCGCCACCAGGGAAATCCCTCCCCGCTAACTCTTAACAGCAGGTTTTTGCTACACATACTTATCTGGGGCAGGGCAAGAGAGTTGCTATATATCCTCTACGAGGTATTCAGGCTCACCCAGGTACTATGTAGCCACATTCCAAAGGCAGGAGTATGGGATGAGATCTAACAGAAATTCTCCAAAGCATCCCTGGTCTTCACACACTGTGAAGCAACTGCCTTCTAAAGGCTGTAGGAAGAGCCTCAGTACAAAGAGAGGACTCTCAGAAACAGAAATATAGGAGCAGGACTAGAAAACAAAGGGAAAGAAGACAAAGGGGAAACCCTTAGCAAACCGAAAAGCTGGCTGATGCTGGGCAGTAAACAAGAGAGACCACCCATGGAATGAAATCATGGCAGTGCTCAGCTGTAATTGATGCTGAAAAGAAAGCCTGGAGCATGCTTTCAAAATGCTTGAGGCCATTAGTAAATTAAATCCAACCAAAGCTTCAAAAAGCATAAATTTAGCTAAACGAGAGGTCATATTGGCATGGCCCCATACTCCAAGGGCTGATAGAAAAAAAAAAAAAAAAAAAAAGGCGTGTTTTTTCCCTGGAGTAAACGATTATGTATTTCGTACTCTACTATTCTTTTATACAAAATAACTGATATGCAAAATAAAGATCATGAGACATCCAAAGAAATAAAAATGTGTAACTTGTCCTTAAAAGAGAAAATAGTTCATGAAAACAGACACACAGATGGTCCAGATGTTAAAGTTATCAGACAGGGTATTTAAAATAGCCAAGATAGAAAGAGAGAGAAAGAGAGGTGGGGGGAGATGATAGATGGATGGATGGATGGATGGATAGATTAGATAGGTAGATAGATAGATAGATAGATGGAACTATTGTAGAAGATAAACAAAGGAATGAAAATAGACACTCAGGAAAATAAACAGATAGGGCCTAATCAAATTTAAAAGCTTTTGCACAGCAAAGGAAACCACAAATAAAAAGAAATGACAACCTATCATTTGGGAGAAAATATTTGCAAACAATGAGACCAAGAAGGGCTTAATTTTGAAAATATACAAACAGTTCATACAGCTCAATATCAAAAAACCCAAACAACCCAATCCCAAAATGGGCAGAAGACCTAAATAGACATTTCTCCAAAGAAGACATACAGATGGCCAAAAGGGTCATGAAACGAGGCTCAACATTGCTAATCATTAGAGAAATGCAAATTAAAACTACAATTAGGCACCACATCACACCAGTCAGAATGGCCATCATCAAAAAGTCTACAAATGATAAATGCTGGAGAGGGTGTGGAGAAAAGGGAACCCTCCTACACTGTTGGTGGGAATGTAAATTGGTGCAGCCACTATGGAGAACAGTATGGAGGTTCCTCAAAAAACTAAAAATAAGGCTTCCCTGGTGGTGCAGTGGTTAAGAATCCGCCTGCCAATGTAGGAGACACGGGTTCGAGCCGTGGTCCAGGAAGAGCCCATGTGCCATGGAGCAACTAAGCCCTTGTGCCACAACTACTGAGCCTGTGCTCTAGAGCCCATGAGCCACAACTACTAAGCCCACACACCACAACTACTGAAGCCCACACGCCTAGAGCCCATGCTCCACAACAAGAGAAGCCATCGCAATGAAAAGCCCATACACCGCAACAAAGAGTAGCCCCTGCTTGCCGCAACTAGAGAAAGCCCACGCGCAGCAACGAAGACCCAACACAGCCATAAATAAGTTAATTAATTAAAAAACAAAACAAAACTAACAATAGAGTTACCATATGATACAGCAATCCCACTCGTGGACATATACCTGGAAAAGATGAAAACACTTAATTTGAAAAGGTACATGCACCCCTATGCTCATAGCAGCACTATTTACAACAGCCAAGACATGGAAGCAACCTAAATGTCCATTGACATATGAATGCATAAAGAAGACGTGGTGTGTGTGTGTGTGCGTGTGTGTGTGTGTGTGTGTGTGTGTGTGTGTGTATATATAATGGAATACTACTCAGCCATAAAAAAGAATGAAATAATGACATTTGCAGCAACATGGATGGACCTGGAGATTACCATATTAAGTAAAATAAGTCAGACAGAGAAAGACAAGTATTATATGATATCACTTATATGTGCACTCTAAAAAAAAGATACAAATGAACTTATTTGCAAAACAGAAATAGACTCACAGACATAGAACACAAACTTATGGTTACCAAAGGGGAAGAGTGGGGAGGGATAAATTAGGAGTTTGAATTAGCTGATACACACCACTATATATAAAATAAATAAACAAGGGAATTCTCTTGTGGTCCAGTGGTTAGGACACGGTATTTTCACTGCTGAGGGCCCAGGTTCAATCCCTAGTCAGGGAACTAAGATCCCACAAACTGTGCGGCATGGGCAAAACAAAAATAATAAAGATAAACAATAAGGATTTACCATATAGCACAGGGAACTATATTCAATATCTTGTAATAACCTATAATGAAAAAAGAATCTGAAAATGGATATATATATACATATAGTAAATCAACTATATTTCAATTTCTTAAAAAAGTAGGTATTTTGGTAAAGATATGGAAACTATAAAAAGGCATCAAAAAGAAATACTGGAAATTAAAAAGTATGGTATGAAAGATGGCATATTCACTGGACTCATTCCACAGGAGACTGGAATAGCAAAAGAAAAACTATATGTACCTTTGACATAGACAAGAAATGTATCCAAACTGGTCAACAAAAATGTTAAATAAAAGAGTGGAAAACAAACCAAATAGAGCATCTGACATCTGATGGACAACATCGAATGCTATAACTAAGTATAACTGGTATTTCAGAAAGAGATGAGACATGGGAAGGGGCAGAATAAATACTTGAAAGGAAAATGGCCAAAAAATTTCTAAAGTTGATAAAATACGCACGCAAATAAGGCAAGAAGCTTGACAATCACCAAGCAGAATAAATACATAGAAAACAATACTGGCTACTGCATAGTCACGCTGTTGAAAATCAAAGATAAACCTCAAAGCAGCCAGAGAATAAAGACACATTATATTCAGGGAAACAATGAGAAGGATGCAGTCTAACAATTCCACTTATACAAGGGAGCCTGGAAGACAAAAGAATAAAAACTATAAATTGCTGAAAGAATTGCTCTCTAACAGACTTGCAATAAAAAAGATGTTAATGATGGAGGTTTGAAATGTAGGAAATAATGCTGTTCTAAATGGAAAAAAAGGAAAAAATGCACTCACATTTGGTAGCACAGAGTAAACAAATATTCAGTAAAAATATGGAGGATTTGAACTACACGATCAATAAAGTATACCAGTTGACATTCTTGTAACAGTACATCCAGGAACTTTATTTATTTTTTAAACATCTTTATTGGAGTATAATTGCTTTACAATGTTGTGTCAGTTGCTACTGTATAACAAAGTGAATCAGCTGTATGTACACATATATCCCCATATCTCCTCCTTCTTGCGTCTCCCTCCCACCCTCCCTATCCCACCCCTCTAGGTGGTCACAAAGCACTGAGCTGATCTCCCTGTGCCTTGTGGCTGCTTCCCACTAGCTATCTATTTAACATTTGGTAGTGTATATATGTCAATGCTACTCTCTCACTCTGTCCCAGCGTACCCTTCCCTCTCCCCATGTCCTCAAGTCCGTTCTCTACATCTGTGTCTTTATTCCTGTCCTGCCCCTAGGTACTTCAGAACGATTTTTTCTTTTTTTAGATTCAATATATATGTGTTAGCATACGGTATGTTTTTCTCTTTCTGACTTACTTCAGTCTGTATGACAGACTCTAGTCCATCCACCTCACTACAAGTAACTCAATTTCGTTCCGTTTTATGGCTGAGTAATATGCCATTGTATATATGTGCCACATCTTCTTTATCCATTCATCTGTCAACGGACACTTAGGTTGCTTTCATGTCCTGGCTATTGTAAATAGAGCTTCAATGAACATTGCGGTACATGACTTTTTGAATTAACGGTTTTCTCAGGGTATATGCCCAGTAGTGGGATTGCTGTGTCGTATGGTAGTTCTATTTTTAGTTTTTTGAGGAACTTCCATACTGTTCTCCATAGTGGCTGTATCAATTTACATTCCCACCAACAGTGCAAGAAGGTTCCCTTTTCTCCACACCCTCTCCAGTATTTATTGTTTGTAGATTTTTTGATGATGGCCATTCTGACCGGTGTGAGGTAGATACCTCTCTGTAGTTTTGATTTGCATTTCTCTAATGATGAGTGATGTTGAACATCTTTTCACGTGTTTGTTGGCAATCTGTATATCTTCTTTGGAGAAATGTTTATTTAGGTCTTCTGCCCATTTTTTGGATTGGGTTGTTTGTTTTTTTGATATTAAGCTGCATGAGCTGCTTGTATATTTTGGAGATTAATCCTTTGGCAGGTACTGTGTTTGCAAATATTTTCTCCCATTCTGAGAGTTGTCTTTTCAATGGTTTAGAATATATATTGATTTTCAAGGGCACCTGGACATTCGCTAGCATGATGTGCTATGCCTTATTGTAAACCTCAAAAACCATTAAAGTGTTGCAATCGTATTAAGTATTTTTGCTGACTAAAAGGATATTAAATTTTATATCAGTTGCAATTAAATATGTAGAAAATGTCCAAGGCACCTTAACAAAGCAAGAGATATGTCTGTGCATTTTGTCTCTGTGAGTGTGAGAGAGAGGGAGACAAAGAGAAACAGAGAAAATACATAAGTTAGGAACTTAAGACAATATTTTTTAAAACACAGAGAATGAATACAAAATGACAAGAAAGTTAGAAAATGTTGACATCTGAAGATGAAAAGACCACATATCAATATGTGTGTGATGGAGCTAAACTGTACTTGGACTTAAAGAAAAGCATAAAATCAGCAAAGTAAGATTTGACATTAACATGCTAAAAAAGAAGAGCAAAATAAAGCCAAAGTTGAAGAAATTAAATAATAAAAACAAATGTAGAAATTAATATTTTAGAAAACTTGCAAAATAGAGGTATCAAGATCGTTAAATGTTTTCTTCTGAAAATTTAATACAATTGATAAATGTTTATGAAGAGTGAACAAGAAAAACACAGAAAACACAAATTACTAATGCCAGAAATGGTAAAGGGATAATAGTTGTGAAAATGATGATTAGGGCACGCCATGAATAACTTTATGGTAATGAATGCAAAAACTTAGATAAAAATAAACATTTCCTAAAAAAAAAACCACCATTTATCCAAACTGACATAAGGAGAAATAAAATTCAAACAGATATATAACTACCAAATTAGTCTGAAACATAATAATTTAAATATGCCATAAAAAACTCCCTTCAGGCCAATAGATTTACTGGTAAATTCTCTAAAATATTTAAAGGAGATATGACACTAATACCACATAAACACTTTTGAAAAATAAAATGAACACTTTTCCTCTTGTTCTAAAAGTCAGCATTACCTTGATTCCAAAACCTGATAAAATGAATCTAGCAACAATATAGAAGAGTAAGTTCATGAATCTATTGGCAAGAATGCCCAATAAAATCTTAGGCAGTTGAATCCAGCAACATATAAAAAGTTTGTTATATTATGACATTGAAAAATGAGAACAAAGGGAAGATTTACACCGTCTGACATCAAGCGATACTATAATATTAGTTTCAGTATAGTGACACTGTAACAGTGAGATAGATGGATAAGTGTACCACAGGAAGAAATAGAATATTTAGGAATAGACTCAAGCATATATAAGCCATTTTCAGTAAACGATATTGGAACATCATTTAGTAAACTGAAAAAAAAAGAGAACCTAGATTTCTACCTCACAAAAGCTAATAATTAATTCTAGATGTGATATATACCTGAATTTAAAAGAAAGATTCTGGAAGAGAATACAGAAGAATTTCACTATACCCATAGTGTAGCAAGATTTCTTGGACAGAACAGAAAAACAACCAACCATAAAACACCAAATGGAAAAATTACATTTGATCAAATTGATCATTTCTGCTTACCAGAGAGACCACTGTGAAAATATTTAGGCTAACCATAGACTGATAAAAATTAGACACAATATATATAAACTATTATATATATATATAATATAAACTCCTACAAACAAGCAATAAAGGGTAAACAATGCAATAAAATGGTTAAAGACTAAAACGTGTAATTCGCAATTCAATACATAAATATTACCAATAATCATATGAAAATTTGCTCAACATTAAATTCAAACCATATCTACCAGAATAATCTAAATTATAAAGAATGATGATTCCATGTTTTGGTGACTACTGGGAACAACTGGAATTTTCTTGCTTTGCTGAAGGAGTACAGAATTAGACAACCTCTTTGGAAAACTAGTATTTTCTTACAAAGTTAAAAGTGTGTCAACCCTACAACTCAACAAGTCCCAGTAACATGAAGAAATATGTCCACGCAAAGATATGTGCACAGATGTTTATAGAACATATATTTGTAACAGCCCAAACCTGGAAACAACCCAAATGTCCAACATTTGGAGAAAAGTTAAACAGCCTATTTGTCCAAGCCAGCACTAACATGCAATAAAAATGCATGCTCTGTTGATACACACAACACCATGATGAATCTCAGAAATGTTATATTGAGTTTAAAAAAATGACAAAACATATAATGTTATCTAACTAATAAAAAGTATAAGAACAGGGAAAACTTTTCCAGAGCGACAGAAGCTAGGTTCTGGTGGGGAGTAAATGGGTGGGGAATGGTCCTATACGGGGACTTTCTAGAATAATAGAAATATTCTGTGCATATATCAGGTGATTATTATATAAATACATAAATTGACAAAAAGCATCCAACTGAGTACTTAAAATCAGTGCATTTTCTGGTTGTCAAAAGGCATCTCAATAAAAATGTGTTTTTGAATCCAACATTCAATACCTTTTTTTTTAATTTAATTTTTTATTATTATTATTATTATTTTTTGGCCACGCCTTGCATCTTATGGGATCTTAGTTCCCAGACCAGGGCTCGAAACCCAGGGCCATGGCAGTGACAGCACCGAGTTCTAACCACTGGACCACCAGGGAACTCCCCTAACGTGCAATACCTTTTAATAAAACCTGCAAGAAAATTACCTCTCTCAAACACAAGGCAATGAAAGAAAAAAGGTTTAATACCTAGTACAAATTCTATTTAAGAACGAAAGGTAAATTGAGTGTACCTACTGTGATGCATCTGAGATTTTAGAATGAGAAATAGCTTGCAAATAGGAAAAAAAAAAAAAATCCAGTCGGAGTCCTACCAATATCTTTGGGGAAGTTTCCATTCTTCATTGGTTTATATTTTTCTTCAAATGATCCATAAAACACACTCTTTTACCTATTGGCATGATCTGCTGTGTTTTAGGAGTTAAAAAAAACAATAAAGATGACTATGGTCTATATGGGTCAACCCATAGCCAAAAGATGGATGGAATTAGTGGGAATTGGTGGGAAGGAGTTGAGCTCCAGAATTCAAATTCTATTAGATTATATCACACTTTTATTCAAGCAATGTCAGCCTCATATATATTTCATTAGATTCTAATTTGATGCTAAAGCAAGCCACAGGACTTAAAAGGTTTCTTGTTGGATTTGTGATGACAACTATGATATCACTAATCACTTCTGAGTAAGCTGGGTGTCTAGACCCCAGGGAGAATGGATCCCTGACCTCTTTCCACGTGCAGGCTGTAGCTGGTATAAATAACAGACCTATGTTCCTGTGGCAGACAAAAATGGAACTGCAGTCCTAGTTACAAATGTCAGAGAAAAATCTATTGAGACAAGAGGCAGGGGGCAACACAAAGATCATTAAGTTAAAAGGGTCTGTCACGCTCCTCACCCCACATGGCTTTGCTGAGAATGTGTCACAAAGCATTTTGGTCTCATTTGGAAGCCTTGAAGATTTCAGATTTAGCATGTACTGAGAGTTTAAGGGGAAAAAAATCCACCTCCATGAATTTTCATGAAATGAGTAGGCTTAAAAAATGAACCACTACAGATTTAACCCATCATATCACAGAATCCTCCAATTTAAAATGCTCTCAGGAGACCCACAATGTTATATAATAGTTTCTAGGGAGTTGAAAGTTTCACGTTTTTCTCCCCAAATAATTACACTTATTTAAGATGTCTACAAAATGGAAAGATAGTATTTTTCTAGGCTCTCACGATGTTGTAGGTATGGACAGAAAAATGTCACCTGCCATATCAGTAAAGAAAGGATGTTGCAGCCACCAAGCCATCAGTCACTGCAGCCTCCCCCAGCTATGCACCCTGAGGGGATTCAGGATGGAGAAAAGCCCGGTACTGGCCCTCAATAGGTAAGGTGCATATCAAAGGAACGATTTCAACGAGACCAGACTCTTGCATCTTCCCATACATAGAAAGTGCTAAATTCATTAGCTTGAGGTGTCTGGTTTTTCTTTAAATAACAATCATCTTTTAAAACTCGCAATGTAGTAGGCTCTACACTGTTTCTCATCTCCCAGTCAGCTTTACACAAAGGCAGAAGTGAACTGCCTGCTGATTTTGCCCATGGTCAAAGGAATGTGAGGAAGAGAATATGACATCTTTCTTCAGTTGTGGGTTTTCTTGCACATATTCTCTATATGTCTGTCCTCACTGCTTTTCAATTAAGTACCATTATTGTGCTTGTTGCAAAAATAAAAATGCTTGGCACTAAAAAAACAAGACAAAAACCCCCACAAAAAACAGTATTCTTTTAATGTTCCAAGTACCTAGTTTTTGTTGCAAAAATTCCTATATATCCTGGCTCCTCCCAGGCTTAAGTCCTCAGGATTCCCGCCTAATAAAACATAATTCTCAACTTCTAGGTTGTGCATTTTCTTCAGTCGACATAGGTAAGATATTCAACTTAGGTTAGCAATTGAGTCATGCCATGCATTTCGATATGTATGATGCACTATATGACATTTCATTATGTCATACATTTCTAGGTGTGTCATTACTGGTGTCCATGTAAAGAATCCGCAAATCACCTCTTCGTGTGCCAGAGCGTGTGCAGTTCTCAGTGAATTTTAAGAGAGAAAAATAGATTTTTGTAGCATCATTAAGAAAATAAACCACCAGATTTTTTTATACCAGTCTATTATATATGTCTTGTTAAGTTAGTGGATGAAGCAAATAAAGACATTTTGTACCACCGTTTGATCAGTTCTGTTCACTGAGGTTTACTTTAAGAATGAGTTTTATAGTTCAAACAGTAAAATTTAAAATCTCTCCTCCATCTTTCTGCAGGAATGTGTCATTTTTAATCATTCATCAGTGAACTCTTCCACCCAGGCCAGTTTTCCAAAATCTAACAATTTTGAAGGGAAACACTTCTTAAAAACTAGGTTATAATTTAATATCTTCTTTAAATACTCAGAGCCATTTAAATGAGTGTTTCCCAAATTGTATTGTCGGGCACACTAATCCCACTGGGTATTATTTGATACCTGAAATATATTGCATAACACCTATTAAAACCCTGTGGAATTGCTGCTTCCATAGATACATTTTAGCAGATGCTAACTTATTATCTTTAAAAAATAATGGAATTTCAATAAGATACAATATATGCACAATAGAATGCATACATCTTAAGTATGCAGCTTCATGAATTAGGACAAATAGATGTATCCATGGAAGCATCAACCAGAATAAAATATAAAATATTTCCATCATCCCAGGAAGGTTCTTCCTGGCCACTTCCAAAAAATTTTATATCTCAAGATAATCATGGATTAGTCTCACCTGATCTTGAACTTAGTATCAGTAGAATCACCTAGTAGGTATTCTTTTTTATCTGGCTTCTTTCATGGAACAAAATGTTTCTGATGGACATGTAGGCTTCCTTCCAGTTTAATTTCATGTATTCTTGATAACTCTGCATCACAATCATGGAGATCATAGAGCATATGGTGTGCTGGTCAACTCTAAGAGGGATACATTTAATTATTGCTTTTGAACCATCATGCTAATCCAACTAACTGAAACTGAATTACCTAACTTTATCTGATTTTAATATGGTGAGAAGCTATAATACGAAACAACTCAAGGAAGTGGACACAATATCAAAATGGTCCAAAGTACAGTGGAAGCCGGTTAAAACTACTTACAATAGACATTTTATCTATTGGTTCAATACTCTTAGACAGAACTTGTTAGACAGTCTAAAATCCAACATCAGCACAACAAAAAGACAGCCTGTCACTCTGGTACCCACAAGGAACCAAAAAAAGAATCCACTGGTATCAGATTCTACCTAAGATTTCTACCTAAGAAACATCCAGCTTTCGAAAATTCTGTTTGAGCATTCAGAATTGTACATTATTCTTATAACAACTTCATGAACACTAAGGTCATGAAAAACTCTTCTGCTTGGAAATCATTTTCCTTAATGCACAGGGATTCAGGAAATGCTGGTAAGATATCACTTTCATTGTGAATCTTTGCTGGTAGTTCTCCCTTTAAGTTCTTCTTTCTCTCAAATTAAGAAAGGCGGCTTGTTCCTCTGAGGATAATTTACTTTCTGAAGGAGGCATTCTTAACCACTCATCCATATATGAGTTGAAAATCCCTTAAATTGTGTTATGTGCAAAGGCACATATGCACATTTTTCTGGTCAAGGTCAATCATTTTGATCAGATACTCATAGGTGTTTGTGACTCAAAGGATGCTAATAATTGCTGCTTAAATAATATCTTATCTAACCTTGCCAATACCTTCAGAAATGTCAGAAAAAAATAATTTCTTATCATTCAGGGAACCATGAAGTTCTTAAACTACAGACCAGTGATTCCTGTTTTCAAATGGCAGCAAAAATTTTTGTAAAAGCAAAGTTTTCATCTTCTGATAAATCCTTTCAAGGTTCAGACTGTTCAAAAACTAAGTAGAAAAATTAAAGAAAACAAACACGTTTGCCAGTTTTTGAATCCATGCAATTGCACAACTATGGTTTCATACTTTCTAATCACAAAGAAGATGTACAAAGTGCATCCATATGGGATTTTACTTCGGGACAGAGTAGAAAAGTTGTACTCATAGATGTCTTTTTAATAAAACATAGAACAGTTTCATTAATATTATAATATCATACTTGGCAGGGGGGTATTAAAATATTTTTCAGTTTAATTTTATTTCTAAGAGTTGGTTTACTCTGTCAGTCCACTGACTTAGGATGAAGATGGTTAAATTTCAATCTGGTCTTTGCAAAAATAACAAGTGAGAACATTTGGGATTACAGATCTTATTTAAAGAACTGTATCACTTGAAGCTGAAATTAAATATGTAAATGTTAATGGTTTATTTTACACAAATCAAACTTGCATAAATAATTTCATATTAACATATGTACAAATAATTTGCTCTTATTGACCCTGATGGGCTTATCAACTCTCATAAATGTTGAATCACTTATTGGACACATACACACACAGAGTTTTTTTTTTTTTAATCATGAAAGCGTAAGATGTCTTTGATTAAATTCAATCTGGGTGAAGGAAACCACAATATTAAAATTACATTTTAAAATTTCCTGGCTAGAAAAAAAAAAATAATTTGAAAACAGGGATAACTCTGAATCCTCTGGTCACACAAGCCCCAGGGCAAAAATAATGGGTTGATTTAGCTAGAACAAATGGTACTTACTTAGATGCTCCTGAAGCATTCCAAATGTTTAAGAAACTACATGCGACATGTACTTTGGAGGAGCCAAGTCTCATTTGTAACCAAAAGCGGGGAAAAAAAGGATAAGGCATCTCATTCTGGAATAACAAGCTTCTTCTGATATGACCACGCTTATGTCTGTAGCCTTACCTAGCTCCCTTCTGGAGCAGCTAACTTCTGTCTCAGCCGTGCCAGTAGCCCAAGGCAGACAACTTCATTCTTGAAAAGAATGTCATAGCGATGGGCTCCCTTCTCCTTGTGAATTCACTGTCATTCTTCAAAACACACTTTAGGTTTCTTACTCCATTAGCTGTGCCGTGATCCTCTCTACTATCCCACGCCAAGCTTGGTTAGACGACATTTCTTTGTAGTCCATTAACACCCAGGTGCACCTAAATTACAGTACTTTCTATTTTGTATTTCAACTCTTTGTTGGCTCCTAACCTCTACATCGTATATGGCTTGAAGGCTGTCCCTGTGTTTTTCATCCTTACATACACGGTGCTCAACACAATGTCTGGCCATATACTGTTTCCCACCATGAGTTTAAAAAAATGAACAATAACTTCATTGATATCTTCCTTTTATAGTTTAAGAACATTGAGGATACTTAATTTCTTGGGAATTTATTTTGTTTTTGGAAAAGCTGTTTCTGTTAATCAAATCCATATTTATTGACTGTGAGAATTTTACCTGCATCAATAATCCTTGAAATAAAATGATCCTAAGCTGAATGTGTTTTTTTTGAAATATTGATAATTTGAGTTGCAACAATATCTGAATTATAAATTAGATGCTTTCTTAAAAATATATTAAGAAATTGAATTGTTTTAAGGAAAGACCTAATTGTGGACAATTTTTTAAAACTTTTTCTTCCTTTCTTTGCTCCTGCCCCACTCACTCTGTCTTGTGGTTTCTTATTTTCAAGTGAATTTATCCCATTGTCTTATTTTCCATTTCATAGATTTGCATCCTCTATTAGGTTCTTGATACTTGAATTTTCAATTATTGCATAAATACTTTCACTTATCTCTCTACATTTTGTCTCACTTGCCTTTAGTTCATCTCACAATATGTATTCCTTTCTATGCGACACTCCAATGTTTAAGGACTTCAATTAGTCCTCGTTATAAAACTCCTTCCATTCAAGACTCCCAGCAATCTGGGCTCCAGGAACTTGTCTCAACTTACAACCCAGATTACACGTAACTCCATTAATGGAACTTGTACAGACTGCAGTGCCTTTGGCTGAAACAAAAATTACCAGTTCAAACTGGCTTTGAGTATTAGAACTATGGATTATCTCACAAAGTATTATATGCCAAATCAGGGGAGCTCCCAAGTGACAAATCCAGAGACCCAACACTATTTGCAAAGATTAACACTCTTTCCATCTTTCCATTCTCTCAGCTTGATTCTCAAGCTAGTCTCTTTCCTTTCTCAAAATGATGGTCCCAATCTTACACATCATACCACGTATCATAGAAGAATACAACACATACACAGTACACACAATAATGTCCGGTGGCAGAAGAGAGGCTATTTCCTCATACTTTTCCCCAAAAGCCCCAATACAAGTTATTCAAACTTTCCACTGGTTTCACTCCCTAACTCATTTCAAGAAAGAGTAATGAGACCTCTGAAAATGGCTCACACCAAGAATAATGATCCTTGGATCCAAGGATAGGGTCATGAATTCTTGAGACACTTTAGGGTTGGGCTCATAGTTGAGAAATACCAGAATTATGAAAAATATCTTTCACCTGCCTGTTCAGAGTCATTGCCTATTCTTGCCTCTCCCTTGAGGTTAAACTGTGTGGATAAAATCACTGGGCTCCTGTGAAAGCTAGAAGACAGGTTGGTAATTCCAATGGGATTCTTGATTCTGAATCAGTCAAGTGGCCTTAGCATAGTTTTTCAGAAGGTCACATCACAGCTTGACCCACCCAATGAATAACTTCTCTCTTTCTTTAATTCCTTAGGCCGAGAGATGCTGACAGCCCCACTACTGCTAGCCCTGGGTTCCTGCACTAATTTCTGTATCTCTGAATATAATTCAGTTTAATGACCCAGTTACTTACTATTTAAATGAATCTTCTGAGCTGCTTATATCACTACCTATAACTTAGATATGGCATTTAGCTAGGTGTTACAAAAAGAAATATTGCTGTACATTTATAAGGAAAATGTTAAAAAGAATTAAGAGATTCTAACATTCAATATAAAATACCCATTAGAACACAAAATTTAGAGCAAATGTAACTAGAAATAAATAAAGGGTAATAGTTATGCTAGGGTAAATTTCCAGTCAAATAAGTCAAGTTGTAATGCTACAGTTAGGAAATTAAAAATGCAGACAGCCCTATTTGGTGAGTAAATTAAGATTAACTTTAGGGATTACTATAATTTAAAAAGACACCAAGTGTACACACTGTACATTTAAAACCCACATAACGAAATCTGAATACTACTGTCAAGGCAAAACTTATAAAATGTAGCCGAACAATTGATTTCAAGGCTTAAACTAATGTAAACTAACATGTTCATATAGCCAAAACTTGACTAGTTTTTGGACCAAAAAGATCTAAGAGCACTGATAGAATATAAACATTGGCTAAGGGGGTTAGTGATAAGTGAGTTGGGAGGGTTTGAGAGAAAAATCACTTTTTAAGGGCAAAGGCAAGAGGAATGACTTCAAGGATATGTCTTGTTCTTTTCTCTATTTTTACAATATTTTAGAGACTAGCTTAATGGTTGTACTTGACTTGATTGGACCCAGCTGTGGTTACACATATGGACAAATAGTAGAAAACAGCTGGAATTTATGGAATGTGATAAATCTGAACTATTTCCAGGGCCATTAAATGCTTTGTTAATCAGATGAATGTGAAATGGGTCTTTGAGACATTGTGTTGTGTTTAGGTAAAACTTAAGTCTTCCTTTCCTCAATGTAACTTCTGAAATTCTGGGTTCAAAAAAAAAAATCACTCTGTCCAATAAATTAATTTATTAATTTCTCAAGCCTTTGTCCCTCAGAGCAAAATTCTGTTAGACCAAAAATTACCACCACCGTTTTGGACTACAGCATTTGACAAGCACTGGTCAAAGTAAAACACTGGAACTGCGTTTTATCTGGATAGCAATTGGCAATCTTTTTTCTTCTTTTTTAATAGTGAGATAGTAAATACTTTTGGATTTACGTGCAAACTACTCAACTTTGCCATCTTTGTGAGAAGGTGGCCATAAATAATATGTAAACAGATGGGTATAGCTGAGTTCTGATAAAACTTTATTTATATAAACAGTTGGTAGATTGGATTTGGCCCATGGGTCTTAGTTTGCATACATCCTCCCCCCAACTAAAAAAGATGTAAAAAATTACAATCTCAACATCATTTTGTTTTTACAAGTTCTGAAGGTGGAACAGAGATTGCTTTGTTGATAAAAAGGGTTGGAACGCCAGTCCTATTGACTAGAAACATGAGTGCAAAGTATTTCAAAGGAAGCTTTAATATTTTCATCAACGTCCAGAGAGTCTATGCTGACTCTTCCTAATTTTTAAAAGAAAAACCGTTCAATTCTCACTAAATTGCATTCCAAAATCATCAGGGGTTAAGACTTACTTGGAATTCCATTTGAAGACGTTCCAGTGATAAGTTTCAGGGATGCATAACAAAGTTAACGTTATTTTACATACCAGAGAATGTTTTTTCTTTTTCTTTCTGGAACCATCCCCCCACCCTTTGGGATTCTACTGGCTTTTATCTAGTTACAATATTTAATTAGGAATCTTTTCCCCCTTCTCACCAAGGGTTGAGCAAGTGACCCGGCTGGGTCAAGAGACTGACGCCTAGCATGTTTCATCCATTAAATAGGTGATTGACTAGGCACGCCTGAGCACAGACTGACTTAATTCCACCAACAAGAGAGAAGCAAACTGAGAAACACGTGTGACAACACCACTAATCATTAGAGAAACGCAAATCAATGAGGTATCACCTCACACCAGTCAGAATGGCCATCATCAAAAAATCTACAAACAATAAATGCTGGAGAGGGTGTGGAGAAAAGGGAACACTCTTGCACTGTTGGTGGGAATGTAAATTGATACAACCACTATGGAGAAGAGTATGGAGGTTCCTTAAAAAACTAAAAAGAGAACTACCATACGACCCAGCAATCCCACTACTGGGCATATACCCTGAGAAAACCATAATTCAAAAAGAGTCATGTACCACAATGTTCATTGCAGCTCTATTTACAATAACCAGGACATGGAAGCAACTTAAGTGTCCATCAACAGATAAATGGATAAAAAAGATGTGGCACATACATACAATGGAATATTACTCAGCCATAAAAAGAAACGAAATTGAGTTATTTGTAGTGAGGTGGATGGACCTAGAGTCTGTCATACAGAGTGAAGTAAGTCAGAAAGAGAAAAACAAATACCGTATGCTAACACATATATATGGAATCTAAAAAAAAAAAAGTTCTAAGGAACCTAGGGGTAGGACAGGAATAAAGACGCGGACATAGAGAATGCACTTGAGGACACGGGGAGGGGGAAGGGTAAGCTGGGACAAAGTGAGAGAGTGGTATGGACATATATGCACTACCAAATGTAAAATAGATAGCTAGTGGGAAGCAGCCGCATAACACAGGGAGATCAGCTCGGTGCTTTGTGACCACCTACAGGGGTGGGATAGGGAGGGTGGGAGGGAGACACAAGAGGGAGGGGATATGGGGATATATGTATATGTACAGCTGATTCACTTTGTTATACAGCAGAAACTAACACACCATTGTAAAGCACTTATACTCCAATAAAGATGTTTAAAAAAAAGAAAAAAAGAAAAGTGTGAGCTGCAGGTCAAGCAGTTCAGGGCTCCCCTGAACACCTTCTACAGGAGATAAATTGTCATTGCCTGTGGAAAAAAGGGCTGTTACTAGGGTAGAGACACAGGATAGATGAGTGCAACTTCCATTGAAGTTCAAGAGTTCGATTTTATATGAATTTGAGGTAACATCAAAGCATTCATATGGCAATGTATTTTAAGCAGTAGAATGGGCACAGGACTGAAATTTGAGAGGATGCTGAACATTTCAGATGGAATCGTAGGTACCTGCTGTTTTGTAAAGTGAGTAGAGCTGTGTTGACTCATGTTGGAGACATTCCTGGGGATGTTATTTCATCTGAGGTAGTGAATGCCTGTGATAGATGTCAAAACCAAGGCCAAAACCAAGGATACCCCACAGTCGGGGCCTTTTCTTGCAAAATAAAACTATTAAAATTATAGAGAACTATTCTTTCTATTTTTCCATGAATACTTACATATGCAACACATAATTTGAAGGATGAATGAAAACTCTCATCTAATTTTGAGATTGTCCTCATTCCTTTGTTTTAAAAAAATAATCTTGATTCAGGCTTGTATGTTAGTCCAGGTACGTGGAGAAGCAGACAGGACAGAGTTCAATGTGCAAAAGATTTATTAGAGGGATGCTTCTGAGAGAACATGGGGAGGGAGTCAGAAGGGACTGGGGGAACCATTTCTCTACTTGAGAACCTAAGAGACTATTAGCCCAGAGCTGCAGTAAAATATTTATAATTGCAGCTAGAGATTATCAGAACCAAGTGAAGTAAGTCAAAAAGAGAAAGACAAATACCATATGATATCACATATATGGAATCTAAAATATGAAACAAATGAACTTATCTACGAAACAGAAACAGACTCACAGACATAGAGAACAGACTTGTGGTTGCCAAGGGGGAGGGGGAAGGGGAGGGATAGACTGGGAGTTTGGGGTTAGTAGATGTAAACTATTACATATAGGATGGCTAAACAACAAGGTCCTACGGTACAGCACAGGGAGCTACATTCAATATCCTGTGATAAACCATCATGGAAAAGAATATAAAAATGTATATATGCATATAACTGAGTCACTTTGCTGTACAGCAGAGATTAACACAATGTTGTAAATCAAGTATATTCAATAAAAATATTTATATTGATATACAAATTTGTGAGGTGAATAGGTTTAAATGACCCCCACTATCTTAGTCCATTCAGGATGCTATAACAGAATACCCTAGACTGAGTAGCTTATAAGCAACAGAAATTTATTTCTTACGGTTCTGGGGACTGAAAGTCCAAGACCAAGGTTCCAGCAGATTTTGTGTCTCGTGAGGCCCCTCTCCCTGTTTCATGGATACCATCTTCTCGCCGTGTCCTCACACGGTAGAAGGTATGAGGGGGCTCTCTGGGATGTCTTTTACAAGGGCACTAATCCCATCATGAGGGTGCCACCTTCATGACCTCATCACCTTCCAAAGGACCTACGTCCTTTGCCATTCATTCTATGGCATCCAAGGAGCAGCCTCATTGATAGTGTTGGGATAATTTCATTATATATCAACACTGTATATAATATCCCCTTTGGCAAGAAGGAGTGACATCCTTATAACCTAAATCGTTAATATGTCCAAAGAAATGGCTTCTTTCTCTGGCGATGATTTCCTTCCTCAGACTTTGAGCTGTTCATTTGATGCCTGTTGTATTTTTCGGCATGAATATCTGATAGGACAGCAACATTCTAAGTCACTGAGGCTTTTTCATGCTGGATCAACACTGACTATTTCTCTGTCTAGCTAAAGAGAAACATTCATTCATTCATTCATTTATTTAGTTATGGCTGCGTTGGGTCTTTGTTGCTGTGCGCGGGCTTTCCCTAGTTGCAGTGAGCAGGGGCTACTCTTCATTGAGGTGTGTGGGCCCCTCACTGCGGTGGCCTCTCCTGTTGCGGAGCACGGGCTCTAGGCATGCGGGCTTCAGTAGTTGTGGCTCGCAGGCTCAGCAGTTGTGGCTCATGGGCTCCAGAGCGCAGGCTCTGCAGTTGTGGTGCACGGGCATAGTTGCTCCATGGCATGTGGGATCTTCCCGGACCAGGGCCCAAACCCGTGTCCCCTGCATTGGCAGGCAGATTGCCAACCAGTGTACCACCAGGGAAGCCCCGAGAAACTTTTTTGATTTGTCATTCAATCTTCTGAAATTCATAAGCTTCAACTGAAATTGGCATAATTCATAGTTATCTTCTAACTGTGGATTTTGTGGTATGCACCATTTCTGGTTACTCCTGTATCTTATAAATATAATTCTGGGATTTAAAAAAATCTGCCATAATTTAAGATTAGTTGTTTGTATAATAAAGACAATATTAAGGTTGTATTAGGTATTAAGAGGGTATTAAGTAAATCAACAGATCTGAACAGATCTGTTCCCAACTCAGCCTTTGCATATATATATAAACTCTTAGTTTGCTGTTTCATCATTGGGAAGAAAAGGAGGTTTAAGTCACTTTAAATTCTGGTATTTGAATGAATATTCAACACAGATGTGAATGCAGTATTTTCCATAGGACTCAAAATATACTCATTAAGGTCATCCACCCTGAAGCCTGAAACAATAACTAAGTAATAAGGAAATTAATTACCACTGTAAAAAGAGCAACAATTTTGAGGTGCCGTAGATGTGACTATCAATCTCAAAATGGTCCTATAACTTTAGGACATAGATCATCTCTCTGAATATTTATGATCTCAGAAGTATGAAAAAGTTAATAATCCCAATATGATAAGATAGTGAGGACTAGATATAAAATAGAAGGAAAGTTTCAGGCATGTAATCGATGGCTGTTAAGACGCTTTTCTTGTTTTTATTGAGAAGATGAAATCATGACCTCATCATGACTCTGGTTTACTTGAGTGGAATTGTGGACTTCAAAGGAAAATACAGCATTATCATAAACATCTTTTCAACATGTGAAGGAACTGAACGGTTTTGGAGGACACGCACAGCATCAATGATTCCTTGAGGCTGTTCCTTAGAAATATAAATGAAAACCAATTTGTTCATTGAAAACCATGGACAGATACTGATAATAATTACTGTATTTCCTCAACAAGTTGAAGAAAGAATGTGATATTTCCCAGACTGTTAAGTCATTGCACTTGGACTTTGTACATGTTAGATTATATCATTATACAATCATAAAGCCTTCATCCAGAAGTAACAACAGTGGAAAATACATCTTCTTACTTTTATTTTTCCTCGCAGATGCTTCTGGTTAGCACAATAGATGAAGAAGAGTCTAGCATGGCCCAGGCTGGGCAAGGCACTGGGACAAGACATGGTACACGAGGCACCTGAACTCTTAGAGAACCAGTTAGAATATTTAGCGCTGATTTGCATGTCAGTGGTAACCTCTCTGATAACCCAATAGACTTCCCTTACATTTCATTATATAAATATGAAAATAATCTACAGAAAAACAACACCATCCTTCAGTTTTCTGTGGACAAACCTCAGCTCATGTGCATCTGCACAACCATAGAACCCTTTGATGCTAATGAAGAACACAGAAGATGACATATATTATCCCCAGCTGATAGGCACTCTTCATTATATGATTTGGTAGAAATGTAACCTTCTAAATAGAAATTTTAAAACTTTGACATTTCAGTAGACTGCAACAAACTATATACATGGTGAAGATGGAATGATGTTCATATTCACTATGTAGGAATATAGAAGTGGCACTGAGATAGTTGCATGGCTATAACTGACATGAAATTTACATTAATTAAAGGAGTGAATAATCACTTTAATAAAATGCATAAGAAAAATGTGCCACAGCATAATCACAGGACACGGATTTTAGAGAAAGTGTCACTCTAACACTTGTTTTTAACTTGAATTATCTCAGAACTGGAATGTCTGGTTATAGTCTTACAAAGGACTGAAACATCACTGAAAATTTTACATGAAGATGGATTAACAATGTTTCTTTCAAGAACTGATAGTGGTTAAGTAACATTTCTTATTTTCTTGCAGTGATTTGTAAATGTTTTTCTATCTTCATTACCATACGTATTCTCTTCTACATTTTTAGTAACTGTTAAAAATGGGAGGGCTTTGGGACTTCCCTGGTGGTCCAGTGGTTAAGACTCTGTGCTTCCACTGCAGGGGGTGCAGGTTCCATCCCTGGTCAGGAAACTAAGATCCCACATGCCGCATGCCACAAGGCGCAACCAAAAAAAGAAAAAGAAAAATGGAAGGGCTTTGTTTGTATTGGTATTATTAATAGTAAATTTCACAAAGTGTTAAATATTTTGAAACAATCGCAAAGATTTTATCTGAAGAGGGTGAAGGGCAGAATCGATCAGTTACTATCTTTCATAGCATTTTACATAGAGGTATGGTTAACAGTCTTCCGATTCTGAATTACATATGTGTGGTTTGGACTCCATCATTTTCATATGTCCTTTGGTTATCTTCTTGGCTTCTGGAGCTACTCCCATAGTAGATACCAGGCTAAGAAGCAGATATAAACTGGGAGCATCTTTCATCTCTTGTTCAATTACAAACCTCAGCCAGATAGTATCGAGCTGGAGGGTCGGGGAAGTTCCCCGTGGGAGACTCATTCTAAAAGAGTCCCTGATGGAAGTAGAGTCACTGATGTAGAAAACAATCTTATGGTTACCAGGACATAAGGGTGGGGGGAGGGATAAATTGGGAGACTGGGATTGACATATACATGCTACTATATATATAAAATAGATAACTAATAATAACCTGGTGTATAGCACAGGGAACTCTACTCAATAGTCTGTAATGACCTATATGGGAAGAGAACCTTAAAAAAAAGAGTGGATATATGTATATGTATAACTGATTCTCTTTGCTGTACACCTGAAACTAACACTACATTGTAAATCAACTATACTCCAATAAAAACTAAAAAAGAAAAAGAAAAAAAAAAAGAGTCCCTGATGATCCCCAAGTATTGGTGTTCACATCTTTGTGAACATTAAGTGTTGGCTGTGCCATTGATTTCCCAGTAACAGGATGTCACTTTTGTGATTAATTCATAAAAGATCTGACTTCTATCTTGTATGACTCTATCACCTTCTTGACTTATAGGCATTGATAAAATATGCAGCTATATTTGAGGAGGTCCAAGTGACAAGGAAATTAGGGTGGCCTCTGGTCAATTGTTATGGACTAAATGTTTGTGTCCTCTCCAAAATGCATACATTGAAGCCGTAAGCCCCAATGTGATGGTATTTGAGGTGGAGCCTTTGGGAAATAATTAGGTCTAAACCTAATATGAGGTTGAGGCCACCATGATGGGTTACTATCCTTATAAGAAGAGAGACCTAAAGCACTCTCTCTCCCCGCCACCCCCTCTCCCAATGCACACAAAGAAGAGATCATGAGAGCACACAGGGAGATTGTAACCAGCTGCATGTCAAGATTAGAGGACAAAGAATGAAACCTTACCTTGATGACACCTTGACCTTGGGCTTCCCAGTCTCCAGAACAGTGAGAAATAAGTGTCTATTGTTTAAGCCCCTTAAGTCTATGGTATTTTGTTAAGAGCCTGAGTAGTCTATGACACCAGTTGAGACCCTCCACCCAACAGCTCATGAGCAACTGAATTCTGCCCACAGCTTGACTGAGCTTGACAATGGACCCTTCCCCAGTCAAGCCTTCAGAGGAGACCTCAGTCATGGCCACCACTCTGATGGCAGTCTCGTGAGGGACCCTAAGACAGATGACCCAACTAAGTCATCCCTGGACTCCTAACTCACAGAAACTGTGGGATAATACGTGTGCTGTCTTATGTCACACATATGTCGTAATTTGTGATACAGCAAGAGATAACAACTCACAAGGATGCACGAGAGCAGGGAGAATCATGGGTTTCAGGTAGAAGGATGATAGAGGCAGGTGTTTTGGAAAAATAAAGTCTATCAGGTAACTATCCAAGGTGGTAAATCATAACTGGGGAATGGGTTCCAAGAATCAAAAACATGTCTCATCATTGGCTCCCACATCTGAGTCTCAACCATTTTCTATTGCATTCCTCTCTTACTTGGTTCATTAGCCACAATTCTGACACAAGCAAACTCCTGAATTCAAAGTATCTTGTTTGCCAGTGCAGCCTTGCTGAATTCCTGTAGTCACTTGGGTCATTCCCTTGAACGTTTTGTTCTGGAGCTCCTTTCCAAGTTGGGGGAGAAATCAAGACAGTTTTGGCACTGGAAAAAAAAAATTGGGTCCCCACCCCTGGGTTTGGAAGATAGGTCACATCAAGGAAGCAGCTAGAGCGGGCTAGGTTGGCGTAACTGCTACTATTGCTGGGAAAGAACTTCTCTAGAGTGCAAATAAATCAATCACAATCTTCATCTGATAAAATTATTGTTAATTAGATCTTTTCAATCAACAAGAGGCGTCATTCATTTGCGAGGCTATGAATACATTCTGGAACTAACTTATGCAAATAGTGATTTTGTTCTTTTAATCAGACGTACTCTGGTCGGGGATAGCACTAAATAAAACATTAGATATCTTCCTTCCTTCCTTTGATGTTGTAAGTCTCTTGTTCATTATTGCAATAACAAGCTCAAAGCATTCACTACATGAAAATCATATAGAACTGAATTACGACAAGCAGGTCTAACTCGGTTTAGCCCATTAAATAGCAAGGGAGACTCTGTTCTCATTTATATTTCAGTGGCATCTATCTGTGGAGACCACAAATGTCATCGCTGGCATTTAGCATGAGGATAAGAAGAGATATTAAGGGTGTAGAAGAGAGCAGTTTCTTTCAGCTATGGCAAAGGGCAGAATGAGGAAGGTTGGTCTTACATTTCAACACAAATTAGTTAAGCTGGATTTCATTGAAAATTTAGCATTCGGAAGGGTGGCCAAGTTCTAGGAATCTTCATATGGCAGAAACAACTGTAACTCTTTCCTTTCCAATTCTACACCAATAAAAACAATGAAAGAGGCATCATTCATGACTCATTAATATAAATAGATGTTGAGCGATAAGTTAACTTCTCTAGCACAGGGTTCCAGATTGCAGAGTGTAAACCTAGTATAGCAGAAACAAAAGTCAGCTTGCATTGCTAACAGTTAGTTGAGTGAAATCGCTAAATGGGTCAAGTTGATACACGTGATAGAAAGATGATGGGAAGTTAGAAAATAATGGGAGAAATTAATTCATAGGAGAATTTTTTCCCGGTAATTCTGCAACTTAGCAGAGGGCTAATAAGGAGGCAGTTTCTCATACAAGGATGATTTGTTAATGATGTAAGGTCAGACTTACGGGTGTTGTCAATCAGTGCAGGGGGTTGGGGCAATGGTTTCTTTGGGGCTACACCCTAGTAGCAAACAAGGAGATCAAAAATACTGTTCTACAACTGTATGGACACCAAGGGGGGAAAGTGGTGGGGGGGCGGGGATGGTGGTGTGATGAATTGGGAGATCGGGATTGACATGGATACACTGAAGTGTATAAAATGGATGACTAATAAGAACCTGCTGTATAAAAAAATTAATTAAATAAAATTCAAAATTAAAAAAAACAATTCTGTTCTAAGGAGTTACTAAGTTAAAGGAATCAGCCCATGGCCGTGATAATAGAATAAAAGCATTTTAGAATACATTATTTTCTTGCTAGCATGCATTATTCTATGGTAAAATCACAGCTTGCACTGTTGGTCTCTCTCCAAGCCAAAACTACATCAAAATATGGCAGGTATTAATAACTCTGCTTTCCATTCCACCCATGATCCAAAAGTCAGGCCAGTGTACAACTTAAAAGAAAACCAAACATATTTGATTTACGAATGAACATAGTAATCAGGATCGGGGATGGATATCCAGCTATATTTTATGAACATCTTTCAGGTGTTCATATTTTATCACCATGCCCATTGCTTTATCTTTATTCCATCCACTCCAATCAGTTTGTTCTCCCACCAAAACTACCTTTAAAGTAGTTAAAGGTACCTTTAAAGTAGTTAAAGACTTTAAACCTTGAAGGTAGATTCATTCAGCAATCAAAAGACAAATAGTCCAATTTTTAAAGAAAATAAAGAGATCAAATAGATTTTTCTCTAAAGGAAAGATAAAAATGGCTACTAAATATATAACAAGATGCTCAACGTCATTAGGAAAATGCAAATCAAAATTGCAGTGAGATATCACTTCAAACCCACAGTGGCTAAAATTTATTTTTTTAGAAAAGATGATGTGTTGAGAGGATGTAGAGAAATCAGAACCCTGATAACAGTGCTGGTAGGAATGTAAAATGGGGTAGCTGCTACAGAAAGCAATTTGGCAGTTCCTGAGAACGTTAAACCCTCCTCCTCCCGCTCCTAACTGAACATTGTCTTTAGAAATGACTTCTAGATGGCCAAAAAGCACATGAAAAGATGCTCAACATCGCTAACTATTAGACAAATGCAAATCAAAACTACAGTGAGGTATCACCTCATACTGGTCAGAATGGACATCATCAAAAAGTCTACAAACAATAAATGCTGGAGAGGGTGTGGAGAAAAGGGAACCCTCTTGCACTGTTGGTGGGAACGTAAGTTGGTGCAGCTACTATGGAGAACAGTATGGAGTTTCATCAAAAACTAAAAATAGAGCTACCATATGACCCAGCAATCCCACTTCTGGGTGTATATCCAGACAAAACTATAATCCGTAAAGATACATGCACACCTATGTTCATGGCAGCACTATTTACAATAGCCAAGACATGGAAACAACCTAAATGCCCATCAACAGATGAATGGATAAAGAAGATGTGGTACATATATACAATGGAATATACTCAGCCATAAAAAGAATGAAATAATGCCATTTGCAGCAACATGGATGGACCTAGAGACTGTCATACTGAGTGAACTAAGTCAGACAGAGAAAGACAAATACCATATAATATCACTTATATGTGCATCTAAAAAATGATACAAATGAACTTATTTACAAAACAGAAACAGATGTACGAATATAGAAAACAAACGTATGGTTATAAAAGGGGAGGGGGGAGGGATAAATTAGGAGTTTGGGATTAACATATACACACTACTATATATAAAAGAGATAACCAACAAGGACCTACTGTATAGCACAGGGAACTCTACTCAATACTCTATAATAACCTATATGGGAAAAGAATCTGGAAAAGAATAGATACATGCATATGTATAACTGAATCACTTTGCTGTACACCTGCAACTAATACAACATTGTAAGTCAACTATACTCCAATGTTAATAAAATAAAAATTAAATTTAAAAAATTTAATAAAACGAAATGACTTCTAGGCACCTCTGTCTTGGGTATAAGCATCCATTCCCAGATTAGATACCATATACTGTTGACATTTGCCAATTTCACCTCTTCCCTGAGCTCTGGTGTCAAATCCTTGATGTAGGCCCTCAAATATCTCATGGGTTCTTGCATTTTTCATGTCCAGAAAAGGCATTTTGATTTCTTCCCTGGAGTTCTTTCCTCCCTTCCTAATGACAAGAAGTCATACTCAGTTTTTTTTTTTTTTTTTCCAACTAGTAGACTTTTGGCTTCTTCCATATCTGCCCTTGCCTATCCAAGGGCAAGCCCATGGGCTCCTAGGCCCACAACAAACACAGAAGCCATCGTTTCTCTTCTGTATTATTTCATGTAAGCCACCTCTTTTCCCCCTCCCCTCCTTGGCTTGAAACGGATCTCACAAAGCGCCTTGCCCTCCCCACTCCGCTTCTGCCCTCGGCCAAGTTTCACGGAGTTCTGTTGATGTAAGCCTCATGTCACTGTTCTGCTAAAACCAGTCATTTCCCTGTGAATTGCCAGCAATCTACCCATCTCTCACCAGAACGACAAGGTCATAGATTTCACTCCTACTCACATTTACAGCCTCACCTTTTAACCCACCTACTCCGTCTACATTCCAGCCCTCCAAATCTTCCTTCAGTCCTTATAAAGGTCCTGACCTGTCAATCTAACCCCGTCTAGCTACACCTCTCCTCCCTCCTATCCCTAAACATTTGCACGATGGGGTCTTTCTCATCCTGCAGGATTCAGCTCTGATCAGACTGTCTCTGTTTCCCAGGCAGCTCCTGTCCGAGGATGCACCCCACACACCTATTTTATTCCATCATCAGGTCCTGTATGTACAATTCAAAACACAGTTTGAAACCCAATCCAGAAATGGGCAGAAGACCTAAATAGACATTTCTCCAAAGAAGATATACAGATTGCCAACAAACACATGAAAGGATGCTCAACATCACTGATCATTAGAGAAATGCAAATCAAAACTACAGTGAGGTATCACCTCACACTGGTCAGAATGGCCATCATCAAAAAATCTACAAACAATAAATGCTGGAGAGGGTGTGGAGAAAAGGAAACCCTCCTGCACTGTTGGTGGGAATGTAAATTGATACAGCCACTATGGAGAACAGTATGGATGTTCCTTAAAAAACTAAAAATAGAATTACCATATGACCCAGCAATCCCACTACTGGGCATATACCCTGAGAAAACCATAATTCAAGAAGACTCATGTACCAAAATGTTCATTGCAGCTCTATTTACAATAGCCAGGACATGGAAGCAACCTAAGTATACATCAACAGATGAATGCATAAAGAAGAGTTGGCACATATTTACAACGGAATATTACTCTGCCATATAAAGAAATGAATTTGAGTTATTTGTAGTGAGGTGGATGGACCTAGAGTCTGTCATACAGAGTGAAGTAAGTCAGAAAGAGAAAAACAAATACCGTATGCTAACACATATATATGGAATCTAAAAAAAAAAAAAAAAAAAAAAAGTTCTGAAGAACCTAGGGGCAGGACAGGAATAAAGACACAGACGTAGAGAATGGACTTGAGGACGTGGGGAGGGGGAAGGGTAAGCTGGGACGAAGTGAAAGAGTGGAATGGACATATATACACTACCAGATGTAAAATAGATAGCTAGTGGGAAGCAGCCACATAGCACAGGGAGATCAGCTCGGTGCTTTGTGACCACCTAGAGGGGTGGGATAGGGAGGGTGGGAGGGAGATGCAAGAGGGAGGGGATATGGGGATATATGTATATGTATAGCTGTTTCACTTTGTTGTACAGCAGAAACAAACACACCATCATAAAGCAATTATACTGCAATAAAGATGTTAAAAAATAATAACAAAACACAGTTTGAAACTGCAGCTCTGTTTCCTGGTTCATATTATTTACCTTCTCAGCTAAACTGTAATCTGTGCTTCTACTTGAAACTGAGTGTGTCCCAGAAGCACGCAGGAAATCAGACACATAAAAATCACTCAGTAAAGATCCCTGGAATAGACCAATTTTAAGAAACAGCTTTTTGACACAAATCATTTAGCACTTTGGGACATAAGTTCTCACCTGTGAAAATAAGAACATCTCATAAGGGATGCTGAGTGTCAATATATTCTAATACAGAACAGCATTATTTTAGTAGTGCCATGCAATAAACTTCATGATAAAATTTCAAATGAAATTTCCAATGAAAAACGTTGTAGAAACTAGGCATTAGAGCTTTTACAGAATATGACCTATATGATGCAAAGCCCATACGTCCCAACTGAGGGATTTACATCACATAATTCACTTCTTTCAAGAACCATAGTTGAGAATGATATATTTGTGTATATTCCTCTGCCCATCCTTTTGAAATAATTACCATCTTTTCCTGGATCCGATTTTACAAGAACCAAATACAATAATAATTCTCCAATTTGTATCTGAAGCAGTGGAAATTTCTCCAACTGAGATGTCACAAATTCGCAATGTAATATTTTGGAGATTTTTTTTTTTTTTTAATTTTCAGATGATGTAGTGTGAATCCAAGGATATTAACTCAATAGATGGTCATAGATGCTTGTCGAAAGCTCTAGTTCGCTGCTGATTGATAGTGAAGTCTAGGTTGGGATTTTGCGTCTGTTTCCTCTGGGAGATTGAATGAAAAAAGTGGTCATTGAGCTGGAAGGGAGTCTACAAGCCCAGAAGATCTTCCTCTTTCAGATAAGTTTGACTGTCATGAGGCTACATAGGAAGGATGGTGATGAGTGCTTTAACAGAGGTTTTGGGAATACTGGTGGGGAGCCTGGTCCCCTGGGTCGCATTTCAGGTCAACAGGGCACTGCCTATGTCACACCATTGACCGTCCTTCCCTGACTTTCTCTCAAGATTTTGCTGTCAGTCCTGACACAGAGCGGATGGCGCCACCTACTGGGCCACTCTTGTGGTTTCGTGGACCACGTTGCATTCATTTGTGGTTTTTTCTCTGTTAAAATGTATAGTTTTTCTGATGATACTGTTCCTACACATGCACTGGAAAAAGAAGGATACCTAAAGATATTTATAATATTCCTATGATTTATATGTCATGATTCATATTACCATCCTAAAACCATAGGAGGGAAGAAATGGAGAATATACGTCAGGTATCCAAGGTTACGCAGCTAGTCAGTGTGGGAGCTGGAATGGGAATCAGTGTGGTTTGAGACCAAGTTCTCTCACCTCTCACAAAATATTGTGTCACAAGGAGAGGAGAAGAGAATGGATGAGAAAATCCTGTCTAATGTTCTTCCAGTGACACCTTTGCAAACGACCCTGGTCAGCTTCATAGAAAGAACTTCTAATGGTTTAGTAAAACATATGGATGGATAGATAGATAGATAGAAAGATAGACAGATAGATAAAGATAGATTGACAGATAGATAGAGATAGAGATGATAGGTAGATGATAGATCAATAGATGATTGATACAGGATTTTATTAGAGAATAAAGATAGATAAGATAGAGATGGATAGATGAGAGATTAGATAGATACTGATAGATAGATAGATATTGATAGAGAGATAGATAGATATAGATATAGAGAGATAGATATAGAGATATAAAATTTAGATTTATAAATATATAATATACATTTATTTATATTTATATATTTCCATACATAGTATATATTTACCATCTACCACATATATTTTACACACACACACGTCCTTAGCCCTACATCATATAGTGTGTGCGTGCATGTGTGTGTGTTTGAGTGCCTCCTTAAAATCTAGTAAAAATATTTTCTAAAGCCGGAAGCAGAAGTTGGCCTCCAAAAGACAAGACAGATATCAATCCAACTGGATTAAGGAAAAGTGACCTCAGTACTATCACCTTTTTACATTTGTAAGTAATGGCTTTTCTGCTGCTGGGACAATAACGTGCTTACGAGAGCTTTTCCCCATTGGGTGTCGACTTATGTCTAAGCTGGTGCTGTCTGTCTTTCAAGGAGGCATATAGTGACATTATCAAGACCTCTAGTGCCCATACGATGCTCACATGAAAAGACCAAGCTCACGTCCCAACAACCTTCTTTTGTCTTAGGACTGCCGGTTTAAATGACACTGAAATGAACGATACAGATTGTGTTTATCTAAAGATCTTTCATCAACTAGTCTAAGAAAAGTAAAGATTTATGTCCAAGTACTGGACGGAGCATTTATAAGAGTAAATCTGAAAAAGTATATAATTGGTGTGTTTCAAAAGAAAAGGTTGAATCAACTATACCCCAATAAAAGTGAAAAAAAGTTTCCATGCCCTATAGACATTTTTTCCCCACCAACAGTTGAGTGTGTATATATATATATATATATATATATATATATATATATATATATACACACTGCATATATGTATGTAATATATATATTTATTATATACTACATCTTTATATATAGGATATATTATATATGCACATGGTATATATTATATATATTTTTGTATTAGATATATAGTATTTTTGTATTAGATATATAGCCATCACAGATAATAAAATTATATATATATATATATTTTTAATAGCCAGTATAATACTAGAATATATACACCTATATATGTGCATATATATATATCTTTTATGTCTCACAAAATATTGTCTCTTGATGAAAGAAGTGAAGGTGTGTATATAAATTATAAGTGTATCATATATATTATAATTAATACTACACATGGATATATATTAAGACTTCCTACTGATCAAGAAACTTGAGGAAAATTTTCCAATAACTTTTTGTTCCATAAAAATCTTGGAAAACTGCCAAAATCAATGTCATCCCTTCTCTTTAACCACCCCTCACACACCAAAGAGATTATTAGGATTTAGACATCCTAACATAGTGTGTGTGTATAGATGTGTGGTGTGATAACCATGGGAGGACATTTGAGTGCTTTCTTTTTACCATTCACATCTGCTTCCTTTAAGATCAGAAACATCACGTCTGAGACACACCCCACCTACTAAATGCACCTTTCTCTTCATTTTCTCTCCTCCTGTAAATACCAGTTGAGTATTATTTTCAAAATATTCTCTTTTTCTTTATGCTGTGTCTGTGCCATCTCCTAAGAGATAAACAAAGCATGTGCTTTTCTTTCTCATGTATCCCCACAGGACCTAGTTGTGTCTTAGCTGTAAAGATGCCAGATGAATAAAGAGAAAACAAAACACGAATGATGCCAGGTTGTTAAGCAGAGTTCCTAGAAGTCAGCAGGATAGAGTGACATCTTTCTCCAACTATTGCCTGGGAACAAACTTGAAAGAGAATTAGATTACCCAGGCCCCTTTGAGATTTGTATGCATTTATAACGAATTCTCAAATATGCCATCTTGTTTTATCTCTAACTGGACCCTGAGGCCCAAACCCTGTCCCTTTGTAGCAGATAAACACATAGAAACTAAATAACCTGTCTAAGGTCACTTGACCTTCACTTGGCCAGTGAAGGACAAAGCTCTAGCCCCCCTGATTTTGGTCCCTGGCTCCTGGGTGCTTCCCTCTTATTTATACACATGCCTTGCAGGTTAACATAACAGGATTCCTTAGCAGAAAGCTCCACGTCTTTCCCTTGGGAGGCTGAATGCAGATTACTCCCATTGCTTATACAGGAAGATGGTTTTATTTTACTCGTCAACGCATCTCCTGTGATCATTCACTGAAAATAAAAAAAAAAAAATGTATGTTCTCACATAGAGAACAGACTTGTGGTTGCCAAAGGGGAGAGGGGGAGGGAGAGGGATGGAATGGGAGTTTGGGGTTAGTAGATGCAAACTATTCCATGTAGAATGGATAAACAACAAGGTCCTGCTGTAGAGCACAGGGAACTGTATTCCATATTCTGTGATAAACTATAATGGAAAAGAATATAAAACAAGAATGTCTCTATGTGTATAACTGAGTCACTTTGCTGTGCAGCAGAGGTTGGCACAATATGGTAAAACAGGTATACTTCAATTAAAAAAAAAAAAAAAAAAAGGAAAAAAATATGTCCTCAAATTGCTGCCTTTATTTGCGATTCTGCAAGAATGTGCCTGGCCATTGACTTTTCTGCACACATATCTTAAGAAACACACACATATCTTAAGAAACACAGGTGAGACCACTGTTGGCATCACCATCCGTTCCAACCAAGAGGAGCGCAGCCTTTGTGTTCATTTTAGGCTGGAAAGTAGTTTCCACCATTAGCTTGATGCTCACTAAGGCGTCAATAAGAGGCTGCAGTGAAGTGCATTTTTCTTTCTTTTCCCCCTGGTTAGCTCATTAGAGATCCTACCGTCCCCACCATCTCTGCAAAGGAGACAGGCTAGCAGCTGGCTTTAGAATGAAGAGGGGAAGCACGGAAAGAGACATTCTGCATATATTCTACAGAGAAACATATTATTTCAACACCTGACCCTTGGTACTATATCTTTTTGCAATAGGCTAGACACAAATACGTGGTTTTTGAAAATTAAAATCCAAGCGGGGGTCTGTTCAGGTCTCAAAGTGCATTCGATTGTGTCTTGGACACACTTCTTTTCACAGTGCTGTTGACAGCCGTCCTTTTCTATAAATTAAGGGTCCTTTCCAATCTGATTCACCTGGCTGGGAGAAGCAGCCTTGCCACCCCAAGCTGGACTTGCTATTGGAAACTGCGGGCAGGAGCCACCTTGCTTCCGTGTCATTTTGACGCACCACTGGTCTGATGGAGCAATCATTAAAATTTTAGGCTGACACAAAATAGGGTTCATGACAAATTTACAAGTATGCCTCCTGTAAAACTCCCTTCTGAGGCGATTCTGTTATGGCGGTACAAAAGAAAATAAAAAGGAAGATACTACCCAAATAGGATGTGTTGCATGACGGAAAAAAATGCTGGGAAGCACAGAGACTAGAAATATAGGTTTGGGTTTTGTGGAAGTAGAATATTCAGTGAGAAGAATCCCCTTAAGAGATTCAAAAGAAAGAGTGTCACATTCGTTGAAAAGACAAAGGACCACTGTTATCCACTTATTTCTGATTTCCTCTCTTATGTGTCCATCATCGGAACTCATGATATCCTTAATAAAGTGCTTAAACATCATGCAACAGGGATAAAGTCTGTAGGTAAGGGAGGAGTTGGGAAATCTATGAACATCAAAAACAAAGAATTTTTGTCTGTATAATGATGGTGTATCTTTGATTTGTGACTTTATTACAAGGAAAAAAACCCGTCCAACTAGGGTTGTCATAGATACACAAACTGCACCTGGAAGAGGACATTTCAATCAGAAATGCTCTCTTTTCAGAATCTTCTCTCTCTGCTTTGCCCCAACTTTTCCTCCCTGGGTTATCAGTGTTCTACATCTTGCATTGGTTTGATCTTGCAATGGTCCTAATGTAACATGGCTGAATCTCTTTGCCTTCCTATATTTCAAACATGCCCATTCTGTGTTCCGTTTATGTTCTTCTTGTGAGAGGCTCTCCGTGATCTGGTCATCATTTTTGTGGTTAATATTTTGTAATGGAGACATTGAGCTTTCCTTACTGAGAAATTCACAGGCTATACCAATGAAGGGAGAGGAAATGGGGGTAAAGAAATGAAGATTTTATAAAGTCATTAAAGCGGAGAAAACAAGCACCCTGCCCCCCCCACACACACACAATGCATGATCTGCCTGTCTATTAAAGGAATAAGAGAAGTAACTTAAAACATGCATGAAATTGAACTGCTGTCCTAAATTATATTGAATTCAAGACAGTTGATACAGAGTGTAACTGTAGGGAATTCAGTAAGGGTTCCGCCCATCTAGGATGAAGAAAGGTAGCACGGCTCAAATCATACACTGTTTATTTGCTACAGGATTACTGTAGTCTTTATATTAATCATATGGTAGATTATATAATGAAAGTCAATTTCTGGTGCTTCTTCATAGAAATATTGCATTATGTGGTCCCAACATTTCTCTCAATGTAACTGAGCAACAAAGCATGTTATGGTAAATGAAAGAATTAAATATGTTACCCCAAATGTAAAATCAATAGCTAGTGGGAAGCAGCTGCATAGCACAGGGAGATCAGCTCGGTGCTTTGTGTCCACCTAGAGGGGTGGGATAGGGAGGGAGGGAGGGAGACGCAAGAGGGAGGGGACATGGGGATATATGTATATATATACGTAGAGCTGATTCACTTTGTTATACAGCAGAAACTAACACACCATTGTAAAGCAATTATACTCCAATAAAGATGTTAAACCAATATATAAGGTACCCCGTGACTTTCTGGTATAGACAAGAATCCATCCATTTTAGGAATCTCGACCCCCAAGGGGACACTTTTTCTACTAAATTAGTTTTGCTGTAAATCTAGGAGCTCAAAGCTCCTATGAGGAGAAAGGTACATGCAACATTTGATTTTCATGCCCCACAGCTGAAGGTGACATTTCCTCTGATTTTGGACACTAAACACCCATAAAGATAGCATAGTTTTGAAGTTGCACACCACTTCTTCAACATCAGAGGAGTCAGAATTGTCCATTTCTCTCATGAGCCTAATACTGGAATAATATTTCCGGGGACTATTTATTTATAAAGGGAACTTTCATGTGTTTTGCTAGCGCCTGCAGATCAGCCAACGCTCACATACTTTTGCATATAATCTTTGCGGACATGATATAAATTGTTATTTTCCCTGGTCACCCTGACAATTAATTCAAAATACAGAACTTTAGCTCTCCACATTACATAATATCTTACAGAAGCCCCCAGACTGACAAAGAGACACAGCCTAAAACGTCAGTGTGTGCCTTATTTCTGCCGGTACGTAGAATACATTTAAATGTGATCGAAAAGCAATTTGGAAGAACAGGGTGAAATCTTATTATTTGATGGGTAGCATTTAGGTCTATGATAAAAATGGGGCTCAAGGTTGTCAAAGGTGACCATAGGTCCTGTTAAATTCTTTTTCTGTTAGAAACGTGACTGCTCATAGAAACATGAGTTGCAGATGTCAGGTGGGAAAAACACTGTATATAAATAGAGGAGAGCTATTAAAGATGGCATTATACTACCTAAATGACAACATTAAACAAAAGTAGGGTTTTTGTGTGTTTGTTTGTTTGATTTTTACAGAACCTGGGGTCTGGTCTCACTTGGGGTCTGCATGCTCTTCCAAAGATGTGAGGACCACAGAAGGGGTTTTGCAACAGAACTGTGGGATTGGAGACTGCAGCCGCATCAGATAACGAAGGTTTCTGACACTGTGTAAGTCTGGGAAAATGGGTTCCTCCTGCAATCCCATGTGGATGGGTCCGGGCATTGGGACTCGTGAGGTTATTATAACAGACACTTCACAAAGCACGTGCTGAGGCCACATGGGCAGGTGGCAGGCCCACGAACGTCTTGGGCTGTGAATAGGTTTCTCCCTGCTTTCACATCTTTCCAAAGCTGGTTTTATAAGGCATTTGGCCAACATGCTGCAGCCGGCACACCTTCCTCTCCTACATTATAAATTATTTACAGTGTTTCCCCATGTAACTCTATCTCCTTAGATTTTCTAACCTTCCTATGCAGAGTTTCACGTTCTATATTTACCCATTGAGGTGAGAGGCAGGCACCACTGGCGTTTTAAAATGTTATTTCAGCAACAATGAGATTCCAAATGTTTAACGACCCCAAATGAACCTCCAAATCGTAACTAAAACAGTAGGTGAAATTGATAAATTGTGTTTTTAAATCAACTGACATTCTACAAAATTCGATAAGCACACTGAAGGTGGTCAGAGTGTGTGTACCAGTGTGGACGGTCAGTGGGGTGGGTGTGTGACCATAGGTGTACATTATAAGCATTTTAAAATTCAAGGCTATCAGTTTTCTCGAGGCATAGAAAGATGATAGTGATTTTTTTTCTTCTTTTAGATTTTTCAGAATCCCTACAGGGGACATATTTTTTCTGTACTGACGAGGAATAGAAAAAAACTACCTGGTTTCAAACCCTGGTTATTTTATTTCCTTACTGTGCCTTTGAGGAACTTTTTGAACCTTCTGGGTTTCACTGCTCCCTTTGGTAACATGAAAGCATCTACTCTAGGAGGGTGGTATACAGATGAAGTGACTTAGTACCTCTAACTTACTTAGAACAGCATGTTTTGATTATCATTTGAAAGTTTTAAAATTCAAAACAAGTATGGGTAGACCTTGAAGATATTGTGGATTGGGTCCCAGACCACCGCAATAACACAAATATCACAATAAAACGAGTTACAAGAGTTTTTCTGGGTTTCCCAGTGCATATAAAAGTGATGTTTACACTATACTGTAGTCTATTAAGTGTGCAATAGCATTATGTCTAAAAAAAAAACCAATGCACAGGCCTTAATTTTAAAATATTGCTAAAAAATGCTTACCATCCTCTGAGCTTTCAGCAAGTCACAGCAGTAACACCAAAGATCACTGAGCACAGACACCATCACAAATATAATAATGAAGAAGTTTGAAATAGTTCGAGAGTTATCAAAATGTGACACAGACCCCAAGTGAGCAAATGCAATTGGAAAAACGACACTGATAGAGTTATAGACTGTCTATAGACTTACAGGCAGTGATAGGCAGGGTCGCCACAAACCCTCAATTTGTGCAATGAAATGAGGTCTGCCTGTAATTGCTCTTTAAACCGCTGACCCAATAATTTAAAACATCTCTAAGCACTTGCTGTAAGAGTTTCTCTGTAAGTAGTACATATCCCCCGGAAGTGTTACATATTTGGGCTGTCATTATAATTTGGAAAAAGTAATTTCAACATTGCCTATGTAACAGCTAAAATAATACCTAAACAATCCCTAAGATAATCCCAGACAGTACCTAAAATCCAATAATACGGAATGCCTTGAGATATTTGTTTTCAAGCTGTGTTCGTAAACAAATCGTAAAGACTTGACAGATGTTACCACTGAAGCGTAATAATGCTTCTAATATTTGGAATGAGGCACCATCTAAATTCCCAGTTTTATGGGACATTTTTTAAGGCTGTATTTTGGGGCTCCAGAAATTCATCTCCCCATTTCCCTCCTACATCAGTGGAAACACCCAAGCTCACAGTTCTCTACTGTTCCCTGGGACGAAGCACTTAGAATAATTTTCCTTTCTGGGTTTCTCCCAGCTGGACCCCCTGGACATTCTTCTGTTTCCAGCAGCTCTCAGTCGCATCCTATTAGAAGCTAATGACCTTAGGAACTAGTCCGAAGACCTCCCTTTCAGCCAAATGTGGAGGAGCCCTCAATCGCCCCCATTTTCCCTAAAGCTCTTGCCTTGAGAAAACAGTTATTTGTAGGTTTTGCAAGTATTTGAGCTGATAGTCACTTTATAGAAAGGTAGACATGTAAAAGACCGTTCTCTATATATCTATTTCTTTTTAAAAAATTTATTCATTTTATTTATTTAGTTTTGGCTGCGTTGGGTCTTCGTTGCTGCACGCGGGCTTTCTCTAGTTGCGGCGAGCGGGGTTGCTCTTTGTTGCGGAGCATAGGCTCTAGGCACACGGGCTTCAGTAATTGTGGCACGTGGGCTCAGTAGTTGTGGCTCGTGGGCTCTAGAGCGCAGGCTCAGTAGTTGTGGCTCATGGGCTTAGTTGCTCCGCGGCATGTGGGATCTTCCCGGACCAGGGCTCGAACCCGTGTACCCTGTATTGGCAGGCGGATTCTTAACCGCTGCACTACCAGGGGATCCCCTATATATCCATTTCTTTAAATAAGATAAGAACCTGCAGAGAAAGTACCATTTTTCTCCCTTAGCAGAATCTAGATTTTTTTTTTCTAATCAGGGAGCCCAGAAAAGCGGAGGTGATGAGTACATTCGGAGGAAGTTGTGGGAAAGAAAAAACAGCTCTGCCATCTGACTGCTAGTAACTAGCCTGATAATGGCTAAGTGGGGTGGGGCCCATTGCGTAAAAATAATTTGAGGTAACAGGAGATGAAAGTCGTCCACAAGCACCTGGGGATAATACGGAAACAAGGACAGTGTGCAACCACGAAAAATGACCCAGATGACTCACCGTCCTTGCGTGTAAGTTACTCAGCTCCACCAAGATGGGCTTGGTCATCTCTGATGGTGGTGCTTTATCACTTCTGGAACATGCAACTATAAAACTATTCCATCTATCTATCTATCTACCTATCTATCGCATCTTTCTTCCTCTCTTCCTTCCCTTCCATCCCTCCCTCCTTCTTTCTTTGCATATATCTATCCATCTGTCTACCTATCATCTATCTCAACTATCATCTATTTATATCTACCTACCTACCTACTTACATCTATCATCTCTATCAACTATCTATGTCTATGTATCCATCCATCCATATGTCTCTGTATTAATAAATCATTATCCATCTAGCATTCATATATCTGTTTATCTATAATCTATGTATCTGTATCCATCCATTCATCCAACTGTTCATCCTTTATATCTGTCCGTCAATCATCTATTCAATCTATCTATCTATCTATCTATATCTATCTATCTATCTATCTATCTATCTATCTATCTATCTATCTATCTATCTGTTTTTAGGGTTTATCATTCCTACCCTGTTCCACCTCCCCTGACAGGACGATAGTAATTAATTTCTCAAACAGACTTCTCTATCTGCTTACGCAGCTGCTTTCACTGCACCCAGCACCACCCCACCTCATTCACACCATCCCCACAACTGCTCTCGGAGGGAACGCTCTCGAATCTTGCTCCCCCAAATAGTTGGGGATAATTGGGACCCAGCAACGCGGGCATCATTTTGCAGGCTTGCTGGAGATGCAGAGACTCCAGCCCATGCAATACCTGCTGGATCAGAATCTGCCCTGTAGCCTGATGTCGGCACATCCTTGGAACAACAACGTTTGAGAAGCACTGATAAAAATCGCAAATATACTCACACCGCCTTTGTGCCATCTTTTACCGTCTGCTGCTTGAATTCAGGACAAGGTGCACACAGCATGCCTTGTGATTCGAGGCATTTTATCAGCTGGATGCTGCTTGCCTCATTCCTCACACCTTTCCCGGTGACACCTTCTATTTTCCAGCCAGGACAAAAGAAAAAAAGCCATGGTTCCCCACACCTCCCGAGTCTTCTCACTTTGAGGGTGTGGAATTCGGCCCTCCCGAAGCATCCACCATCATTGGTTTGTCTGCGTGGATGCCCACGTACTTGGAGGGATGTGGTTTGGGGTAGCTTCCTACAGAGCACTGCCCGCCCCTTGCAGATGAGGTTAAGAGGCTGAGTCTAGACTCCCACTGGCACCCTGGGTACCATCTCCAGCACCGACTGCTGTTCCCTGGCTGTACTTCCCTGCTCTCCACTTAGGAGAGTCCTAGGATGGAGAGAGCTTCTTCTTTCATTTTTAACAGAAGCCCCAGCACAGAGCTGGGGTGATGGAGAAGCTTGGTAAACATTTGCAGAAAGAATAAATAGATGAATGAATGAATGCATACATTTTCACCATTCGTTGAGCTATTCAGAATGGCCATTCAGAATGCATCAAATGGTGAAAAAAGGAATGACTCTCCTCTTTCAAAAATTTGCTAGAGATCTAATTTTAAATCCATGAAAATGGCATTTCCATTAAATAGATGACATATGTTTATGTGTTCATGAAATATTATTTACATATTTATAAAATAGTTATTTAAATATTTAATATATGTAAACACATATTTTGTATGAGATAATATAACTCATATGTGCTAGAATTATAATACGTATATATAACATGATATATGATATATATACATATCTGCAATATATGTGAAATATAAAATGTGTTTTAAATATATAAAATATATATTACATATTATATCACATATATGGTATGATATATTATGTATTATTTTATATACAAATGTATATAAATGTTTCATATAGTATAGCTAATAATATATATGTATATAATTATAAAAATATAATTATACTTTATAAATATATTTGAATATTTTTTATAATTCAATTATAAATACACTATTATTAATATATTTATTATTTGTATGTAATATATAAATATGTACGTATATATGTGTATATATGTGTGTATATATATATCCTGTGTACGTCACATTCAGCAAACGACCTGAGTCCAACATGTAAAAAAAAATTCAGAGTTCGAATATAGCAGTCACAGTCTTTGCTGTTTTCCTTTATCTGATAATTAGCTAATATTATCATGACATCCATGAACTTGAGTTAGAAATTTCTGCTGCATCCTTCATTGGTGAAGAGTTTGGGCTCTGAACACACGATCTTCCTTTGAATCTGAGTTCTGCTGCTGCCTTGTAGCTTAATGTTTCTGATTCTCAACATCTCCAGTTTTAAAAAGAAATAATACAGGTGCCTGCCCCTTAGGGCTATCGTGACTGTTAAGATAAGGAATGACCAGGTGCATGTGAGGACTGGACAAGTTAGGTCTCATCGGTATGGTAGTAATTTTCTGCCTCTCCAGTTGTATTCAAATAAATTTCTTGCTGTCAGACTTACTCAAATAAGGCTCTCTATTAGAAAGATTTAAGGCATGACAACAAACACAACTCAAAACCTAGCAACATAAGAAGAAGCAGTGGCTGAAGTTAATAAACCCAAGTGTTCCATTTCAGGAATCATCCTCTTGTTATGAGTGTCACCATCCAGAGTGCCTTTCTCCAATGTCAGGCCAGAAGAAAATCCCTAGCGGGGACACAAAACTTGTTCACGAGGACAAACCACAAGAAACTGATCTATTACCAATTGAGTGTGCCATTTATCACCTACGTCAGACGTATCACTTAGTTTTTAAAGTGAAAAAGACATCTAAAGAAGGAAAAATAAATAAATATGATAGGTCACCTACAAAAAAAGAATGGACGCGTAATTATTTGCACAAAGCATTAGAAAATACTATGATATTTTATTATTAAAAATGCTGCTGAAAAGTTTATACATATGTGTCCAGCCATATATATCTTCTATCATTACTTAAGGCAAAATCAAAAACAAAATCGCAAAATAATAATCCAAGAAACCATTAAACCTTGCGTGCCAGTGAAGGTCAAGAATAAAAACCTAGGAAAGTTTTTTTTTAACTTATGGTTTTTTTTCTTATTTTTTTTCTCTTTTTTATAGACAGCAAGTATATTTTATTCTCATAGAACTCTATGAAGATTCTATAACTTCTTTCCATGTAGAAATATCATTTAAGGTGTATTAAATTGCTTTTGATCATAATCCTTTGTAAAAGCTAAAGTTATTCACTTAACAAGAACTCTTTTTTTTTTTTCCTTATCCAAATGTCACAAGCCTGATACCTTACTGTGCATATTGCTAGCAGAAGACAATTGGAAATACTAAACAAATACTGGAATTCACATTAAAAACATACCGGACCCACATTGGTGCCAAGCATCAGGTCCTTTGTAGTTTCCTGGAGAGCCTATTCGTCATAGCTTAGCTGGGGTAATACACAGCTTGCAGAAATGGCCTGACAATAGCTTTAAAAAATGATGAACAAAAATCGTACCCATAACACCTCTAGCTGCAGGAGTGATGCTTCACTCTATGCAAAGTTGGGATTGTATTTCACATATGTATATACAGAGAATCACTCTTGGTTTAAGAATCACATCTTAAACCAAGAGGAACAACAGAATTTATTGGATGATCTGTATGCATTTTTTTAAGAACTTTCTTTTTCTAGGGGGGCCATTTTCAAACACTTTGATAGACATTGCTACAGTTTTAGTTTAGGGGTTCAATAATCAAAGATTATACGAAGAGACAAGGAATTTGGACTATCTTTGTGGAGAATGTCCACCTTGGCAAAGACATTTAATGCTGGGTTTCCATGAGAACCATGCCCAGAGACATTATCTTCAAATATCTTTGGCTACTATTTCCCGGTGTTGCAATAATTTTTGAAAGACAAAACATAAAGTCACCATGGTTACTATTTTTTTCCTTCCACTTTAGGACACTTGCAAAATATTCCTTAAGTAAAATTAAAAGGACGATGAGAAAATGACAAAGTGCCAGAGGGACAAACTTCTCATCCCGGTCTCACCAATTTAAAATGACTGAATATTTCTGTGTGTTATCTTGACAGTGAAGCCATCCTAACTTCCCGGAAAACCCATGCAAAGCACTTTTAATGTTCTATCCTTTTGTTTGTTTTCTCTCTGTAATACTCATGGATCAGTGACTGATACACAAATCCACAAAAGGTAATAGTTTCAGACAAGCATATGTTTTATCCCATAAATGATATAAAAAATAAAAATCCCTGCTTACTGATAAATAAGGGACTTACTGCTTAAACAGAAAGGAAAGACACGTGCCCTCTTTCAATCTGATTAGCTAAGCTGAGCAGGTATTTCATCAGCCAAACCCTTCTGCAGCTGCTGGGGAATACAGAGCTGTATTGACTCAGCAGAGCTTGGCCCTACCAAAGACAAGCTTTCTTTTCCTTTTTGGCAGGACCCTGGGATAGGAAGCAACTCTTCCTGAACAGATTCAAAGAACCAGAACTACAGAACGAGACTTGTATTCTGTTTTTCCCCCATGGTCACCCTGCATGTGCGTGTTTCTAATTCAACAAGCTTTAAATAGGCTCCACGTTGGGAATCCATCCTGGGGTTGCAACTTCATGAAGCCTTAACACACAAAAATAAAAGTTTTCCTAAAAACAACGGTCTCCTAAGAATGCTGTCGCATGCAATTTCCAGCCCAAAAGGGGAGAGAGAGCCTAGTCGAACAGACGGTCTAGGTCCGCTGTGTGACAATCACATTCTCCTACAAATGAAACACGTTAGAAAACCCCATGTCTGTTGGCCACAAGGATTTAAGAAGCAAATCCTCCTTTGTCCTGGAGGAGACAGAGGTGATATGACTAATGTATATATAGATTTATATACATACAGACCACAATGGAAAGCACAATCTTGCTAAAAGCTCTTTCAAACTGAAAACACCAATAAAAGCTTTTGTTTGTTTGTTTGTTTGTTTTTCTCTCTGTGTGTGTTTGTTTAAACGCACAGCTATATACATTTTTTTTTTTATTTTTACAAAGTTTCTTAAATAGAGTTCAGGCTGGCAAAACATCTCTTTGCACAGAACTCTACGTATGTAACTGCATAGTCAGTTCTTTTATTTTAATAAAATTCTACTTTTCCTTCTCTCTGGATTACAGCTCCATATGCTGGGTAAAAGCCCATAGATTTTTTTCTTCACTTAAGTAGAGCCAGCTGTTGTATGGCACAAAAATAACTTTTATTTATTTGTTTATTTCAATTGTAATTAAAAAAAAAAAAAATGTGTCCTCGGCTGAGTTCCAGAAGAGTCAGCTTCTATGGTCACATTGGAAACATCCAGGTCCTTGAAACTTAGATGTCCTAGTTGCACTAAAGTTTGCTGGATGGTGGAGATCTTAAAGCAGTATTGTAACAGCAATGTATACGTTTCACATTTCGTAGGGTCAGAAGTTGATCTCGTTGTACTGGGAAATGCCAATGGAAAGGGTCTGCAAGGACACAGTGGCTGCCCTTTTGCTGTTTTTTTTTTGACTTAAGCCAAACATTCCTTGTTTGGAGATGTTGCTTCTTTCTTTCTCTCTTCAGTGTGGCTGAGGGGAGGCGCAGAGGGAGGGGAAGGAGACAGCAAAGCTATACTCTCGTGGTTGAATGCCCGTGGGGTAAACTTGTACTGTTTTGTCCTCCACTGAAGGTATTGAACGTGTGCAAAGGCTGCATCCCCGTCAGCGTTTGGGAATCATAGTGATGGTATTTGGTGTCATAAGTGGGATGTCATCGGGGGAACTGTGCAGCGTGAGGGTGTAGTCTGGAGGGCAGGTGAGCCTCCGCGTGTCATGAGCCTGCAAGGACTCACACTCGTGATCATGCTCCAGCTGCTTCATCTGCAGGGACATGATCTCTTCATTCTGGATGTGAGCGACGTCATTTGTGGTATTTCTCTGGGGACTGGGGCGCCTGTGCGTCTCATGGTGCCTCTTGTCCTTCTTATAGTACAGCGCCGCGAACACCAAGATGTTAAGGAACAGTAAGGATGCCCCCACGGCAATGGTGACGCTCAACTCAGTGGAATAATCCCGTTTGATTTCGATGAGGACGGTGGTGTCCTTGAGCCCCGTTTTATGAGGGTCCTTGGAGTGTTTGGGGTTGTTGGCGGGAGTGATCGCTGGGCGTTTGGTCGTGGGCCATATCTTGGCAGGAGATCGCCGAGTCCCGTAGGGAAAGGAGGTCATGTCCGGAGGAGGAACCTTTGTGGTTGTGGACACATACTGGAATATCTCATTCAAGTTGTGCAAGTGAGGCACGAGTTCCAACCAGAAAGCCACTTTTGTGGCTCGGTAATGGTCCCTCACTCTGGGTTTCAAGCCAATATGCAGATAGAGCTGGTGTTTGGGGTTATACTTGGACCAGGCCACTTCCTCAAAGTGATTGGGTTTTGTGTGAATGAACTTGGTGTCCTGAGGAACTGGCTGATTAGGATCACTGGGGACACAAGGGAGAAAAAAAGAGAAAGGTCACACTCTTCCACATTTCCCAAGTAAATTTTAATCAAATACAATGAAATTACAATCAGGTAATCTCATGTGTTTATTGATATGCACAAAGTACTCAAGTAGCAACAAATACATGGTGTTTTAATCCTGACGTGCTACCATTTTGCCTTTTCTTTAAAATCCCCTTACCTTTATTTTAAAAATAATTCCTGATGGCAGTATGATAGCATTTTCATAACACTTCTACATTTTTTTAATGCATCCAATTATCTTCCATGATAAAGAAGGAAACCAAAAATGTGTCTTGCAAAATTTTCAGCATTTCAAGTTTAACTACTTTTGAGTCAGAAACCTCAGCCAGGGGTGATTTGCCCCCAAGAGGGCATCTGGTAATTTCTGGAGATGTTTTTTGGTTGTTATAAGCGAACGGTGGTGCCATGAATGGGTAGATGCCAGGGTGACTGTTAAATATGCTCCAGGGCACAGGACAGCCCCTCCACAGCAGAGAAGTACCTGGTCCCAGGTGTCAATAGTATTGAGGCTGAGAAATCCTGATTTAGAGGCTATGGTCCAAAATTTGTGCCATTCTCTTCCTTCCTCAAGAATTGCTTCTTAGGTAAATGAGTAGATATTGTGGTTACAACTAAAATGTATGTTAAAAATCAAATAAAAACTGGCTTTTGTAATTACAAGATGTTAATAAATAGAATTATGCATCAATTGTTCGTTCTCTCTCAGAAAGAGAAATATGTATGTACTTGGAAACCTTCTGAAGACAGAGTCACGTAAAGATCAAACAACATCCCGTTGATTTAAGAAGTTTGGTAAGACGGTGCTTTTAGATATGCAGAGTTAAGGATTTTAGGAAAAGTACCACACGATGCAAGAAATTGAGGGTTTTTATAGATTTCAAGTGTGCATGGCAACTATGAACCTAAGAAGTCTCCTATAATTTACATAAGTGGGCACAGGCAGAAGGAGAGTCCTCAAAATTGAAAGATTCTCCACAAAACATGGTACTTGAAACATCTTTGCAACCAACTCTTTTAAGATATCAAACAACCTCCCCCCGCCCTGCAAAGATATCATATTCTCATTTCTTCCATTTTTTCTAGGCTAGGTAAAGTGAGCTGTAAAACAGGTTTCATCTTAATGTGTACTGGTTTGGAAAATGTGAGATCGTGCATGACATAATGTCACCTAGTTGACACTGAACATTCATACATGATGTGCAGACCCAGTTTGCTCAGATCTATTGCTCCAGGTGCTCTAACTTCTATTTTCCAGGTAACACTTTTATGAAGCTGCCTTCAGCTACTGCCTGTTTGCTCATGTATCAGAAGACCGGGGAACCAGAAGGTCCCACTGGAAGACCTAAAGTCTACAGACATTCCTAAGTAGTGTGCAGGATGCAAACGATGCACTTGACCAACAGATGCATCTACCAAAGGAAGGACTTTAGCCCTCAGTCTGAGGCTGTCAAAATCATTTCCATACATTAAGTTCTGCATCTCTCCCTCTTTACAAGCTGTGAAATCTTGAGCGAATCCTTAAGCCTCTCTTAGCCTCATCTTCCTCATCTATAAAGTGGATAAGAATACTGGGATGGAAAGGAAGTGAGAAAGTTTAAATAATAACTACAATATTCCTGGCATGTAGTAAGAGCTCAATGAATAGTATCCCTCTCTGCAAAGCATAAATTAGAATACCTACAAATTGCTAGCGAGAGAGGACTATAAATAACATACTGTATATAGCCACAGAATATACCTAATACTATATATTGTACATAGTATATGCTACATAAAAGTATACTGTATACCAGTATATATGGTATACTAATATACTAGATATAGTGTATGCTGCATAACAATATACTGTATATATGGTACACTGTAAATTATATATAGTATATACTGTTTAAAGGTATACAGTGTACATCATAGCATACATGGTACAGTATATACTGTATATAGTATATGCTGTATCAAAGTATCCTATACACTGTGTATAGTATATACTGCATAACAATATACTGTATACCACAGTATATATGGTACACTGTACACTGTATATAGTATACAATGTATAAAAGTATACTATGTATATCATAGCATATATGGTACACTATATACTGTATATAGTATATGCTGTATCAAAGTATACTGTATACCACAGTGCATACAGTATATTATACACTGTGTATAGTATATACTGTATAAAGGTATATTGTATACAACAGTACATACTGCATATAATACACACATACACCCACAGACACATATATATATATAGATGCATAGGTATATATATGATGGTAGATATGATTATATACGTGGTATGCAGGACAAAGAAATTTTACCACGTAACTGAGTACACACTAACTGCTGTGCTCTTATTAGTGAGATGATAAAATATAAAAAATTATAGGTCTTAATACTATGAGCTTTCTTATTTATGTGTTCATTTATAAACATTTATATACTTTAAAATAACCTGCTTTTAATTCATTTTTATATTCTTATATGTTTTTGAAAAATGTTAGATTTAATACAGCACCTCATGTTTTTTTATTTGAGTCTTCTGAAATACGTTGTTGGAAAATTCCTATTTCATTGGAATCTGTCATGGAGAAATTTGTCATCGATTTTTATTGTTCTAAAAGCAACGAAAGGGAGTGAGGATTCCTACTATGTTTGCATTGATCTGATTTCACAGAATTGTGTCTTTTAGTTGTACTGACCTTTTATTGAAGAGAGGGCATCTAGGAAAGAGAGTGTCGGTTCATGTAGGATATTTATCGATTTTTTTGATGGAATTCGGTGTACATTTGAAAGGTAAGGAAACACATTTATTTTGTTCTCAGAGAATAGAGGATTTTGAAAATCCGGTAAGTATGCTTTAGCCCGATACAATCTATCAAAGCTCTTGGATATGCACAGTCAGAAGCCTTAAACCAAGATAAACTCATGGCGCTTATGAAGGCTCATCATTTTCCCTTGTCAAACACCCCAAAGACGGTAAGATCTCTATGTGGGATACCACTGCCTTGTTGTTTAGACTTTGCTTCAGCACACGGCGTGTTTTAATTCCCACGAGTAAAATTAAAGATGATAATGATTAAGGAGAGAATGAAACAGACACACCTTCTTTCTCTAGTAGAAACCTCAATACCTATCCATACTCCTCATCACCTAAACATACATTTTCACCTGTCATATTTCATTTGCGACATCATCTTAGAAGTGGATAGTTAAATGCGTCTCCAAGGTTTTGTGGTTCAATTTATTTGCGAGAGATGGGTAACATGATCTCTTTAAAAATACCAGTGAACCCTCTGATATGCTCCTTTGGATGGTATAAGGTTCTTATAAACTATTTTGATCAAATATTATATATTTGATGTTTCTATGGGGGAAGAGAGCCTAGAGTTCCCTCGTCTGCCATCTTGTTGATTTCTCACTCTGAGGATTATTATCAGTAGCTCTGGTACACGACTGAAGTGAAGTTGGTATCAATTCAAATTAGGTTGTTATAACTTCACGATCTTATATGTAATCCCCATGATAACCACACACACAAAAAAACCTATCAGATATACATAAAGGGAAATGAGAAGGGATACAAAACACATCAAACAAACAAAAAAATCAACTAAATGTAAAAGAAGGAGGAAATGGAGGAAATGATGGGCAAAAAAACCTGTAAGATCCAGAGAAAACAAGTAACAACATAGCAACAGAAAGCGTCCTTCGAAGAAATTACTTTAAATGTAAAGAGACTAAACTCCCCAAAGACATGCACTGACAGAACGGATAACACAAAAACCAACAACATATTGTTCAGGAGACCCATTTTTGATCTAAAGACACAGATAGCTTGAAAGTAAAAGAAAAAATATTCTGTGGAAATGGTAACCAGAAGAGAGAAGGGGGACTATACAAGCCAAAAACCATTACAAAATACAAAGATTCATATATATATGTAAATTTAATATTGACATATTGATGAAAAGTCTATTGATAAAAATGTCAATTCCTCAGAAAAAATTTAACAATTATAAATACATTTGAACCAAACATAAGAGCTCTATAATATGTGAAGCAGACATTGATATGAGGTTTGCTATGGATTTTCAATACATGGACTTTAATATGTTGAGGGATTTTATTTCTACTTAAGTACTTGAGTGTTTTGACCATGATGGTGGTCAAATCATTTCTTCTTCATTGTGTTAGTTTGCCACAGATGCACTTAAAAAGTACCACAGTGTCTGCTCTTACATTTTCGGGTAGATTGCCTATTTCCTCTTCATTTATTGGGTCTTGTAGGTTTTTACCTTGCTCCTTCATCTGTGACGTAATTTTTTGCCGTCTCTTTTCTTTTTTAATGAGTGGGATTGTGTTCCTGTCTCACTGGTTGTTTGGCCTGAGGCTTCCAACACTGGAGTTTGTAGGCTATTGGGTAGAGCTGTCTTGGTGCTGAGATGAGCAACTCCATGAGACCTCACTCTGATGAATATTCCCTGGGGTCTGAGGTTCTCTGTTGGCGGGAATGTAAATTGATACAACCACTATGGAGAACAATATGGAGGTTCCTTAAAAAACTAAAAATAGAACTACCATACGACCCAGCAATCCCACTACTGGGCATATACCATGAGAAAACCGTAATTCAAAAAGAGTCGTGTACCACAATGTTCACTGCAGCTCTATTTACAATAGCCAGGACACAGAAACAACCTAAGTGTCCATCGACAGCCGAATGGATAAAGCAGATGTGGCACATATATACAGTGGAGTATCACTCAGCCATAAAAAGAAAGGAAATTGAGTTATTTGTAGTGAGGTGGATGGACCTAGAGTCTGTCATACAGAGTGAAGTAAGTCAGAAAGAGAAAAACAAATACCCGTATGCTAACACATATATATGGAATCTAAAAAAAAAAAGCTCTGAAGAACCTAGGGGCAGGACAGGAATAAAGACGCAGACGTAGAGAATGGACTTGAGGACACGGGGAGGGGGAAGGGTAAGCTGAGACGAAGTGAGAGAGTGGCATGGACTTATACACACTACCAAATGTAAAAGAGATAGCTAGTGGGAAGCAGCCGCATAGCACAGGGAGATCAGCTCGGTGCTTTGTGACCACCTACAGGGGTGGGATAGGGAGGGTGGGAGGGAGACGCAAGAGGGAGGGGATATGGGGATATATGTATATGTACAGCTGATTCACTTTGTTATACAGCAGAAACTAACACACCATTGTAAAGCAATTATACTCCAATAAAGATCTATTTTTAAAAAATACCACAGACTAGGGAGATTAAACAACAGAAAAGTATTTTTTCACAATTATGGAAGCTCAAGTCCTACGTCAGGAGGGTTGTCAGCAGGGTTGATTTCTATTTTATTTATGTCTGGTTTAATCATTATTTCCTTCCTTCTGCTAGTTCTCATCTATTTCCTCCTCTTTCCTAGTTTTTTAAGTTGTAAGGTTTTGGTTTGTTGATTTGAGATATTGCTTCCTTTTTAAGGTAAGAGTTTATAGCCATTAATTTCCCTCTTAGTACATAGGAGGAAAGCTTGCCACAACGTGGCAGTGATGTTCTAGATACGACACCAAAAGCACAGGCCACAAAAGTAAAAGGGGCACAAAACAGACCTCAAAGACAACCCACTGAATGGGAGAAAATATACCCAAGCCATGTATCCAGTAAAGAATTAATAACCAAAGTATCTGAAGAACTCCTACAAGTAGAAAACAAACAAATCTGATTTTAAAACTGGCAAAGAACTTAAAGAAGACATACAAATAGCCATTAAGCTACATGAAAATATGATCACACTATGAATCCCTAGGGAAATAAAAAGCAAATCCACAATGAATACTACTTTACATCCATTAGGATAATTCTTGTGAAAGAAACAGAAAACAACAAGTTTTGGCAAAGACTGGGAGAAAATGGAACTTCAAGGGCACTGCTCACAGGAATGCAAAATTGTGCCGCCACTGTAGAAGAAAATATGATGGATTCTTAAAAAATTTACTGTTGAATTACCATATGATGAACCATTTCTATCTCTACGTATATACCCAAAAGAAATGAAAGCAGAGACTGAAACACATATTTGTATAACAATTTTCTAGCAACATTATTCATGATAGCCAAAAGATGGATGCAACTCAAGTGTATATCGACAGATGAATGTATAAACAAAATGTGCTACATATGTACAGAGGAATACTGTTCAGCCTTAAAAAGAAAGGAAATTCTGATGCAACCAACATGGATGAATGCTGAAGACATATGCTAAGTGAAATAATTCAGACACAAAATGATAAACATTGTATGACTGCATTTATACAAGGTAGCCAAACTAGGCAATCTCATAGAAACGAAAAGTGGAACAATGTTTACTAAGACCTGGTTTGGGAAGAATTGGGAGTTGCTATTCAATGGGTACAGAGTTTCAGTTTGAGATGATGGAAAAGTTCTGGAAATGTAATGGCAATGATTGTACAACATTATGAACGTACTTAATGCCACTAAATTATATACCTAAAAGGGTTAAATAGGTAACTTTTATGTTATATATTTGCCACAATAAAAAACTTATTAAAGCTTTAAAAGCTCAAAAAAATCAGTATTATACTTTACTGATTTATTTGGTCTATTGCATGCATGCTCTTGAAAGCAGGGCTGTTTCTTTTCCATGCTGTTGCGTGTGCAATCGGCGGTACATAACAGGTGTTCAATAAATACTTGAGGAAAGAATAAATTTGGAGAGTAGGTACTGGTATCTACAAAAATTAAACTATATATATTGTCCCTGTTATCAATAAATGTATGATCCATTGAGCAGATCAGTTACATGCATTAAATACCTAAAGAATTCCAAAGAAACATGAAAACAGTATGTAACAGTGTAGTATTGACTGTAATATGTAAATTCTCATGGAATTCAGGATGAATTACTATGGGAAAATCATCATGAAGAAAATCTGAGTAATGTGGGACATAAAAGGAAAAAGAATGCAGTCTGAAATGGCATAGAGTGGGCACAAAGCAAATGTAAAAATTCAGGAGAAAATTTTCAAGTGGCACCAAAAAAGACTAGGGGGTTGGGGGAAAGCCATGAAAAGGCTATTAGATCTATTTAGCTAATAGCAGGTCTGAAAGTTAGGATAAAGTACCTAGGTTTGCACTGATGAGTCAGAAAAAAGATACAGCATCCTAAGCAAAGTGATGACCTAAGGAAAAGATGTTTAAGGGAATCAATCTGAGGCTGAAATGAAAAATAAACTAATGTGGGTGGAAAATAACAGCAATTTATGCAAAAAGTTCCCATAATGATCCGTTAAAGATATACTGAAGCCTACGGATCCTCTCCCCAAGAAAAAAAATCCATATACTTTGGCATGTGATTATCAGGTTGAGGACCTTAGACCTAGGCTAAAGAATTGGCTGTGAAAACAGAATGGCATGATTAAATCTAGGAGTTTACAATAAAGTAATGTAAAGAAAACTTAAAATCAGACACTTTTACCATGGATCCATTCACATAAATCAAATAGGACTAAAATTGACCGATATTTTGATTTTTAGATCTATAAACTGTTTTCTCTCTAGGGACATGGTTTACTAGGACTGCCTCAGGATTTTTAGCGAAGACTAGAATTCACAACTTCATGTTTTCTTTTAAAAGCATATGACTAACATCAAAATAAATGACAGTGTTGGAGTATGATACAGAGGAGAGGAAAACAAAGGTGTGATTCCAAACTTAAAACCAAAAATTTACTTTTAAAAATTAAGGGGGGGCTTCCCTGGTGGCGCAGTGGTTGAGAATCTGCCTGCCAATGCAGGGGACACGAATTCGAGCCCTGGTCTGGGAAGATCCCACATGCCACGGAGCAACTGGGCCCGTGAGCCACAATTACTGAGCCTGCGCGTCTGGAGCCTGTGCTCCGCAACAAGAGAGGCCGCGATGGTGAGAGGCCCGCGCACCGCGATGAAGAGTGGTCCCCACTTGCCGCAACTAGAGAAAGCCCTCGCACAGAAACGAAGACTCAACACAGTCATAAATAAATAAATAAAAGAACGTGAATTTCTTTAAGAAAAATTAAGGGGGACGATCTCCTCACAAGACATTTATTAACTACAAGGGAAAAATATTAATTTTATTGTGGAGAAACGTTGACAGACATCATTTTAACAACATGAATAAAGCTGACTTCTTTAGCAGTATAGCAAATTCACCAACATGTGTCTCCTGATAGTATACATATGACTCAATGTCACTTCTAGATATTTCTGCCAAAAACACGAACCTGAATCTAATGTGGAAAAATCAGACAAAGCCACATGGAAGGACATCCTACAAAATAATGGGCCTGAATTTGTCAAACATGTTAAGGTCATAAAAGACAAAAATGTTCCAGAATAATGAAGATAAAGGGACTTGAGAGGTAAAAGCAAAGCATAAACCTTTATTGGAACCTTGATAAAAAATTTTTTCTTTTTCTTTAAACAATATTTGTGTTTCAACTGGTTAAATTTAAATATGTCTATAGATTTGATAATAGTAATAATTAGTTAATTTTCTGATTTCGATTACTATGGTAATGAGGCAGAATCATTGTTTTTAGGAAAATACACTGAAGAATTTGACTGGAAAAGGCTATGATATCTATAATGTATTCTCAAACAAATCAGAACAGAAATTATATCATGTTAAGTAAATGGAACACTTGATTGTTAACTGGATCCCAAATAAACAACAAAAGAAACAAACCAAAATGCAACTAAATAATAAACAAAGAGGACTTCAAAGGAAATACCTAACTTTTAAAAAATACTTATGAAGCTGTGGACTAAGAATGCCACCTGCCGTTATCAGTGAACAACAGCCATCAGCCACTACAGTTGCCCCCAATGCTGAGCCCTGAGGGAACTCAAGATAAAAACAGGAAGCCCACCATCAAGCCCTCAGCCACTAGAGCCGCCCCCAATGGTGCACCCAGAGGGGACTCAGGATGGGAAAGAACATGATTCTGACCCTAGATAGCTAAGGTGCATATCAAAGGAATGCTTTCAGTGAGCCCAGACTCTTGTATCTTCCCATACGTAGAAAAGTGCTAAATTCATTCACTTGAGATGTCTGGTTTTCTATAATTAACTTGCAGGAGTGGTGGAGGCAATCCTTGTACCGTGCAACCATCCCTATTCGGAAACCCACTCATTTTAATGAAAGCTTGCTCTGCTGGGAACGCGAATAAGCGTTCTGAGCATTGTGGTGGTTTTACAGTACCAGAGGGAAAACCCAAGACACGTAAAAGGAGCTAAAAAGACTTTAGGGCAAAATCCCGGAGGAGTTAGACTCACAAGCAGCACACTGGCCCACCCCACAATTTCAATGGAAAATTTTATCCCCAACAAATTCAACTTTAAAATGGGAAACAGACACTCTCAAACAGAGAAACACGGAGTGTCAGAAAGCCAGCCTCCACACTAACACTCTAGCCAGATTCACATACAATACGTATGGAGCTCACACTTGCAAGGACCAACTGAATTAGGGAAATTATACTAAGAGATCTCAACCTTAAATGGCCAAATTGGGTCTGTTTTGACATTTGAAAACTAAGTGTTTTTTTTGCATATGCAGCTAGAGAAAGGTCAAACAGAAATGGAATGCTTATTTCAATTGGTATTTAGAAGCCTCTAAAAGCGGAAATGATAAAGTAACTTCTTCACAAAAAATCAGCAAAACGTTGCTCAAAATGATACTAGAATTTTTCAAAGCCACTAGCGTTAACCTTGTCTCTCACTCTGTTCCGTCTTTATATCCTCCTTTATCCGAAGTGCCTAACCCAGACGCGCTCTCTCTCTCTTCCACCAACCCATTCTCCTGCTGCTTCCCCTTCCCCAGGAAAGGAAGACATAAGATCAGAAGTACTCATAGCTCCCTTGAAGGAGAAACCTATTACAGGAAGAGGTGAACTGTACTCTGTGCTTACGTACACATCCTGGACCCGAGCAGAACTTAGTTTTACCTAAGGACTTTCTCGAATGTAGTCAAGATCCGTTGGGATTTGCTAAGGAATTTGAGCTAGTCGTCCAAACCTGTAAGCCCAGGTTTTCAGATTTATATCAATTAATACAGCTATTAGTTTCTAAAAGTCAAACAAAGGAATAAATAGAGAAAGCAGGATGGAGAGACCCCCTTAACAAATTTTGATTTATACAGCCCACGGGCTCAAGGTGAATGCAAGGAGTTAGCTCATAAATTACTCAGAATTATCACAGAGCTTTTCCCAAAAACTGCTGACTGGTCAAAGATTCAGCAATGTAAACAAACACGAGATGAACCAATCCTGGATTACTATGAGAGGTCCAAGGAAACTTTTAAACAATATTCCGGCATGACACCTGAATCATTCTTTAACCACCAAGATGATTCTTTGCTTAACTCCATCGTTTTAGAAGGTCTAGATGAGGAATCGGCTACTGTAAACGACATGATTTAGGCATGTTAATCATTTAGACATGATTTGTCTGTATCACATACAAATGCCCTTGTCATGTTGGCTGACCAACTTTTCAAAAGTATTAAAAAGAAAAAGATGCCTCTATAAAAATTATGAACATTCAGTTGCAACAATTAAATAATCAATGTCAGTCTAAAGTTAACCCAACCCTATTCAATCCACCACTGGTAAATTCTGTAATTTGCTTTTACTGAAAAAAAACCCGGGTCATTACTGGGGAAACTGCAAGAAAAGCAAAGAGAGACCTAGAAGGGAAACCAGATATTGACTGTAATTTCAAATTAAACAAGAGTAAGGCTGATCTGAGGGAACATGGGGAGTCTTTCCCCTTCTCCTCTCTAACACCCTGGCAGAAACAGAAATGATTATATGAGGAGAAAACAATTAAAGTGGTAATAGATACAGGGGCTACCTTTTACATTTTGAGCCCTATCAAAATTAAAGGCTCTCTCTCTCTCTCTCTAATACCTCGGTACAGATGGTAGGGGTTTCTAATGCAAATATTAAGACCCTTAAATCATTACCTTTAGAATTATACTTAGGAGAACTTAAACGAAGGCACTCCTTTTTCCTAGTAGAAAATACCCCTATGCACCTGATAGGTATAGATTTATTAGAAACTTATGATGCTCATATTTCTTTTACTGTTAAGGGAGAAATGGTTTTAGCCCTAAAAGATTACTCAGATTTCTTCATCATATAACGTTTGTGACTGACAGTGATGCTGAACAAGAAAAACTGCCAGGCTTAGTACCTGAAGAATTGGGGTCACTTGATCCTACTGACATAGGGAAAATACATTCTGCAGCAGCCATTAAAATTACCACAGACCTAAATAAACCCCTGTCCAATATCAGCCAATACCTATCGAGGCAGGAAACACAGAAGAAATAGAACTTTTGGTATAAGCTTACATTAAGAAAGGGCTTATTGTGCCTTACACTAGCCCTTGTGACACTCCCATTCTGCCAGTTAAAAATCTAATGGCAAGAGTTGGAGATTTGTACAAGATTTGAGATCTATCAGTGCTATTATCTTCCTTGCCATTCTGTAGTGCCAAATACCCATACCTTACTGTCCTATATCCCTAAAAGAGTGACTTCTTTACTGTGAAAGATTTCTGCAGTGCATTCTTCAGTATCCCTGTACATCCTGATGCCCAATATCTTTTTGCCTTTGCTTGGAATGAACAATAATATACATGGACTATGATGCCACAGGGTTACACTGAAAGCCCCACTTACTTTTCCCAGATATTAAAAGTGGACTTACAGGGGAGACCTTCAAGATGGCGGAGGAGTAAGACGTGGAGATCGCCTTCCTCCCCACAGATACATCAGAAATACATCTACCTGTGGAACAACTCCTACAGAACACCCACTGAAGGCTGGCAGAAGACCTCAGACCTCCCCAAAGGCAAGAAACTCCCCACGTACCTGGGTAGGTCAAAAGAAAAAAGAAAAAACAGAGACAAAAGAATAGGGATGGGACGCGCACCAGTGGGAGGGAGCTATGAAGGAGGAAAGGTTTCCACACACTAGGAAGCCCCTTCGCGGGCGGAGACTGCGGGTGGCGGAGGGGTGGAAGCTTCAGAGCCACGGAGGAGAGCGCAGCCACAGGGGTGCGGAGGGCAAAGCGGAGAGATTCCCACACAGGGGATGGGTGCCGACCAGCACTCACCAGCCCGAGAGGCTTGTCTGCTCACCTGCCCAGGGTGGGCGGGGCCTGGAGCTGAGGCTCGGGCTTCGGTCGGATTGCAGGAAGAGGACTGGGGTTGGCGGCGTGAACACAGCCTGAAGGGGGCTAGTGCGCCACAGCTAGCCGGGAGGGAGTCCAGGGAAAAAGTCTGGAACTGCATAAGGGGCAAGAGACCATTGTTTTGGGGTGCGCGAGGAGAGGGGATTCAGAGCACCGCCTAAACGAGCTCCAGAGATGGGCGTGAGCTGCGGCTGTCAGTGAGGACACCAGAGACGGCCATGAGATGCTAAGGCTGCTGCTGCAGCCACCAAGGAGCCTGTGAACAGGCACAGGTCACTATCCACACCTCCCCTCCCGGGAGCCTGTGCAGCCCGCCACTGCCAGGGTCCCGTGATCCAGGGACAACTTCCCTGGGAGAACACACGGCACACCTCAGGCTGGTGCAACGTCACGCCGGCTTCTGCGGCTGCAGGCTCGCCCCACATCCCATAGCCCTCCTTCTCCCCGGCCTGAGTGAGCCAGAGCCCCTGAGTCAGCTGCTCCTTTAACCCTGTCCTGTCTGATCGAAGAAGAACAGATGCCCTCAGGCGACCTACACGCAGAGGCGTGTCCAAATCCAAAGCTGAACCACAGGAGCTGTGTGAACAAAGACTAGAAGGGAAATCTCTCCCAGCAGCCTCAGGAGCAGAGGATTAAATCTCCACAATCAACTTGATGTACCCTGCATCTCTGGAATACCTAAATAGACAACAAATCATCCCAAATTTAAGGTGGTGGACTTTGGGAGAAACCGTAGCCTTGGGGTTTGCTTTCTGCACCTATTTTCTTTCTGGTTTTATGTTTTCTTAGTTCAGTACTTAGAGTTTATTATCATTGGTAGATTTATTTATTTGGTTGCCCTCTTCCTTCTTTTGTTTTAATATATATATATATATATATATATATATATATTTCTTTTCCTTTTTCTCTTTTTCTGAGTGTGTATGTGTATGCTTCTTGGTGTGATTTTCTCTGTATAGCTTTGCTTTTACCATTTGTCCTAGGGTTCTCTCTGTCCATTTTTTAGTATAGGTTTTAGCACTTGCTATAATCGGTGGATGTGTTATTTGGACTGGTTGTGCTTTTCTTTCTTTCTTTTTATTTTTCTCTGTTTAATTACTTTTTAATTTTTTAAATTTTCAATAAGTTTTTAAATTTTAGTAACTTTATTTTCCCTCCCTCCCTCCTCCCTCCTCCCTCCTCCCTCTCCCTCTCCCTCCCTCTCTCTCTCTCTCTCTCTCCTTCTTTTCTCCTGAGCTGTGTGGCTGACAGGGTCTTGGTGCTCCGGCCGCGTGTCAGGCCTGTGCCTCAGAGGTGGGAGAGCCGAGTTCACGACATTGGTCCACCACAGACCTCCCGGCTCCATGTAATATCAAACGGTGAAAGCTCTCCCAGAGATCTCCATCTCAACGCTAAGACCCAGCTCCACTCAGTGAACAGCAAGCTACAGTGCTGGACACCCCATGCCAAACAACTAGCAAGACAGGAACACAACGCCACCCATTAGCAGAGAGGTTGCCTAAAATCATACTAAGTCCACAGACAACCCAAAACACACCAGCAGACATGGCACAGCCCACCATAAAGACAAGATCCAGCCTCATCCACCAGAACACAAGCACCAGTCCCCTCCACCAGGAAGCCTACACAACCCACTGAACCAACCTTACCCACTGGGGGCAGACACGAAAAACAACAGGAACTACGAACCTGCAGCCTGCGAAAAGGAGACCCCAAACACAGTAAGTTAAGCAAAATGAGAAGACAGAGAAACACATAGCAGTTGAAGGAGCAACGTAAAAACCCACCAGACCAAACAAATGAAGAGGAAATAGGCAGTCTACCTGAAAAAAAATTCAGAGTAATGATAGTAAACATGATCCAAATTCTTGGAAATAGAAGGGTGAAAATACAAGAAACGTTTAACAAGGACCTAGAAGAACTAAAGAGCAAACAAACAATGATGAACAACACAATAAATGCAATTTAAAATTCTCTAGAAGGAGTCAATAGCACAATAACTGAGGCAGAAGAATGGATAAGTGACCTGGATGATAAAATAGTGGAAGTAACCACTGCAGAGCAGAATAAAGAAAAAAGAATGAAAAGAATTGAGGACAGTCTCGAGACCTCTGGGCAAAAATTAAACGCACCAACATTCGAATTATAGGGGTCTCAGAAGAAGAAGAGTAAAAGAAAGGGTCTGAGAAACTATTTGAAGAGATTATAGTTGAAATCTTCCTTAACGTGGGAAAGGAAATAGTCAACCAAGTCCAGGAAGCGCAGAGAGTCCCATACAGGATAAACCCAAGGAGAAACATGCCATGACACATATTAATCAAACTATCAGAAATTGAATACAAAGAAAAATTATTAAAAGCAGCGAGGGTAAAACAACAAAATACATACAAGGGAATCCCCATAAAGTTAACAGCTGATCTTTCAGCAGAAACTCTGCAAGCCAGAAGGGAGAGGCAAGACATATTTAAAGTGATGAAAGGGAAAAACCTACAACCAAGATTACTCTACCCAGCAAGGATCTCATTCAGATTCGACAGAGAAATTAAAACTTTTACAGACAAGCAAAAGCTAAGAGAATTCAGCACCACCAAACCAGCTTTACAACAAATGCTAAAGGAACTTCTCTAGGCAGAAAACACAAGAAAAGAAAAAGGCCTACAATAGCAAACCCAAAACAATTAAGAAAATGGGAATAGGAATGAACATACATATTGATAACTACCTTAAATGTAAATGGATTAAATGCTCCAACCAAAGAACACAGACTGCCTGAATGGATACAAAAACAGGACCCGTATATATGCTGTCTACAAGAGACCCACTTCAGACCTAGTGACACATACAGACTGAAAGCGAGGGGATGGAAAAAGATAGTCCACGTAAATGGATATCAAAGGAAAGCTGGAGTAGCAATTCTCATAGCAGACAAAATAGACTTTAAAATAAAGACTATTACAAAAGACAAAGAAGGACACTACATAATGATCAAGGGATCAATCCAAGAAGAAGATATAACAATTGTAAATATTTATGCACCCAACATAGGAGCACCTCAATACATAAGGCACATACTACCAGCCATAAAAGGGGAAATTGACAGTAACACAATCATAGTACGGTACTTTAATACCCCACTTTCACCAATGGACAGATCATCCAAAATGAAAATAAATAAGGAAACACAAGCTTTAAATGATACATTAAACAAGATGGATTTCACTGATATTTATAGGACATTCCATCCAAAAACAACAGAATACACTTTCTTCTCTAGTGCTCATGGAACATTCTCCTGGATAGATCATATCTTGGGCCACAAATCAAGCCTTGGTAAATTTAAGAAAATTGAAATCATATCAAGAACCTTTTCTGACCCCAACGCTATGAGAGTAGATTTCAATTACAGGAAAAAACATGTAAAAAATACAAACACATGGAGGCTAAACAATACACTACTTAATAAACAAGAGATCACTGAAGAAATCAAAGAAATCAAAAAATACCTAGAAACAAATAACAATGAAAACATGACGACCCAAAACCTATGGGATGCAGCAAAAGCAGTTCTAAGAGGGAAGTTGAGAGCAATTCAATCCTACGTCAAGAAATAAGAAACACCCCAAATAAACAACCTAACCTTACACCTAAAGCAATCAGAGAAAGAAGAACAAAAAAACCCCAAAGTTAGCAGGAGAAAAGAAATCTTAAAGATTGGATCAGAAATAAATGAAAAAGAAATGAATGACACGATAGCAAGGATCAATAAAACTAAAAGCTGGTTCTTTGAGAAGATAAACAAAATTGATAAACCATTAGCCAGACTCATCAAGAAAAAAAGGGAGAAGACGCAAATCAATCGAATTAGAAATGAAAAAGAAGTAACAACTGACACTGCAGAAATACAAAGGATCATGAGAGATTACTGCAAGCAACTATATGCCAATAAAATGGACAACCTGGAAGAAATGGACAAATTCTTAGAAAAGCACAACCTTCCTAGACTGAACCAGGAAGAAATAGAAAATATAAACAGACCACTCACAAGCACTGAAATTGAGAGTGTGATTAAAAATCTTACAACAAACAAAAGCCCAGGACCAGATGGCTTCACAGGCGAATTCTACCAAACATTTAGACAAGAACTAACACCTATCCTTCTCAAACTCTTCCAAAATACAGCAGAGGGAGGAACACTCCCAAACTCATTCTACGAGGCCATCATCCTGATACCAAAACCAGACAAAGATGTCACAAAGAAAGAAAACTACAGACCAATATCACTGATGAACATAGATGCAAAAATCCTCAACAAAATACTAGCAAACAGCATCCAACAGCACATTAAAAAGATCATACACCATGAACAAGTGGGATTTATCCCAATATACGCAAATCAATGTGATAAACCATATTAACAAATTGAAGGAGAAAAGCCATATGATCATCTCAATAGGTGCAGAAAAAGCTTTTCACAAAATTCAACACCCATTTATGATAAAAACCCTCCAGAATTAGGCATAGAGGGAACTTACCTCAACATAATAAAGGCCATATATGACAAACCCACAGCCAACATCGTTCTCAATGGTGAAAAAATGAAACCATTTCCTCTAAGATCAGGAACAAGAGAAGATTGTCCACTCTCACGACTATTATTCCTCATACTTTCGGAAGCTTTAGCCACAGCAATCAGAGAAGAAAAAGAAAGAAACGGAATCCAAATCGGAAAAGAAGAAGTTAAGCTGTCACTGTTTGCAGATGACATGATACTATACATAGAGAATCCTACAGCTGCTACAAGAAAACTACTGGAGCTAATCAATGAATTTGGTAAAGTAGCAGGAAACAAAATTAATGCACAGAAATCTCGTGCAGTCCGATACACTAATGATGAAAAATCTGAAACAGAATTTAAGGAAACACTCCCACGTACCACTGCAACAGAAAGAATAAAATACCTTGGAATAAACCTACCTAAGGAGACGAAAGACCTGTATGCAGAAAACTGTTAAGACACTGATGAAAGAAATTAAAGATGATACAAACACATGGAGAGATATACCATATTCTTGGATTGGAAGAATCAACATTGCGAAAATGACTCTACTACCGAAAGCAAGCTACAGATTCAATGCAATCCCTATCGAACTACCAAGGGCATTTTTCACAGAACAAGCACAAAAAATTGCACAGTCTGTATGGAGCCACCAAAGACGTCGAATAGCCAAAGCAATCTTGAAAACAAAAAATGGATCTGGAGGAATCATCAGGCTCCCTGACTTCAGACTACACTACAAAGTTACAGTAATCAAGACAGTATGGTACTGGCACAAAACCAGAAATACAGATCAATGGAACAAGATAGCCCAGAGACAAACCCACGCACATATGATCACCTTATTTTTGCTAAAGGAGGCGAGAACATACAATGGAGAAAAGACAGCCTCTTCAATAAGTGGTGGTGGGAAAACTGGACAGCTACATGTAAAAGAATGAAATTAGAACACTGCCTAACACCATACGCAAAAATAAACTCAAAATGGATTAAAGACCTAAATGTAAGGCCAGACACTATAAACTCTTAGAGGAAAATATAGGGGGAACACTCTATGACATAAATCACAGCAAGATGCTTTTTGACCCACCTCCTAGAGACACGGAAATAAAAACAAAAATAAACAAATGGGACCTAATGAAACTTAAAAGCTTTTGCACAGCAAAGGAAACCACAAACAGGATGAAAAGACAACCCTCAGAATGGGAGAAAATATTTGCCAATGAAGCGGCTGACAAATGATTAATCTCCCAAATTTACAAGCAGCTCAATATCAAAAAAACAAACAACCCAATCCAAAAAATGGGTAGAAGACCTAAATAGACAATTCTCCAAAGAAGATATACGGATTGCCAACAAACACATGAAAGGATGCTCAACGTCACTAATCATTAGAGAAATGCAAATCAAAACTACAATGAGGGGCTTCCCTGGTAGCGCAGTGGTTGAGAGTCTGCCTGCCAATGCAGGGGACGTGGGTTCGAGCCCTGGTCCGGGAAGATTCCACATGCCGCGAAGCAGCTGGGCCCGTGAGCCACAATTACAGAGCCTGCACGTCTGGAGCCCGTGCTCCACAACAAGAGAGGCTGCGATAGTGAGAGGCCCGCGCATCGCGACGAAGAGTGGCCCCCACTTGCCGCAACTGGAGAAAGCCCTCGCACAGAAACAAAGACCCAACACAGCCAAAAATAAATAAAGAAATAAAATTTAAAAAAAACAAAAAACAAAAAACTACAATGAGGTGTCACCTCACACCAGTCAGAATGGCCATCATCAAAAAATCTACAAAGAATAAATGCTGGAAGGGTGTGGAGAAAAGGGAACACTCTTGCACTGTGGGTGGGAATGTAAATTGATACAGCCACTATGGAGAACAGTATGGAGATTCCTTAAAAAACTAAAAATAGAACTACCGTATGACCCAGCAATCCCACTACTGGGCATATATCCTGAGAAAACCATAATTCAAAAAAAAGAGTCATGTACCACAATGTTCACTGCAGCTGTATTTACAATAGTCAGGACATGGAAGCAACCTAAGTGTCCATCAACAGGTGAATGGATAAAGAAGATGTGGCACATATATACAGTGGAATATTACTTAGCCATAAAAATAAACGGAACTTGAGTTATTTGTAGTGAGGTGGATGGACCTAGAGTCTGTCATACAGAGTGAAGTAAGTCAGAAAGAGAAAAACAAATACCATATGCTAACACATATATATGGAATCTGAAACAAAAAAAAAAACTGGTTCTGAAGAACCTAGGGGCAGGACCGGAATAAAGACGCAGACGTAGAGAATGGACTTGAGGACACGGGGAGGGGGAAGGGTAAGCTGGGACAAAGGGAGAGAGTGGCATGGACATATATACACTACCAAATGTAAAACCGATAGCTAGTGGGAAGCAGCTGCGTAGCACAGGGAGATCAGCTCGGTGCTTTGTGACCGCCTAGAAGGGTGGGATAGGGAGGGTGGGAGGGAGGGAGATGCAAGAGGCAGGGGATATGGGGATATGTGTATATGCATAGCTGATTCACTTTGTTATAAAGCAGAAACTAACACACCATTGTAAAGCAATTATACTCCAATAAAGACGTTAAAAAAAAGAGAGAGAGAGAAAAATAGGAGTCAGCATTCGTCTCTCAAGTTACGAAGTTTGAGGACAATGGTTACATACAATTTCACCTCTTTACTAAAGGAAGGACTGCGTACAAACTCTCTCGTGTTCCTGATGAAGCAATGACAAAAACACAAAACAACACATAAGATTGGGGGGCTGGCTACCATGGGGCCCCTGAAAAGCCAACCTTTAGACTCGGACCCAGCACCTCTATCCTCCTCTGGTGGGATGCTGTTTCCACCTCGTCGTCCTGGGATAACGTTGGGGGAATGAATGCCTGACATCCCTCATCCTGGGACCCATCTGAGATGAGCTGGTGAGCAAATTAAATGTGGAGGGAGCCTGCAGGAGGCATCGGAAGGACATGGAACAGGAGGAGGCCCAAAGACGGAAGGGGAGGAGCGCCCACGTTCTCTCTCTTCCGACAGCTCTCTATCCTTTCTCTGAGCTTAAACGTGTCTGTGTTACGACCTAATGACAAAAGAAAACACCACGAAGGGAAGCACCCGCTGACTTAGTTCACAGGCTGTACTTACGGACACAGACTGGGGTGTGCCGGACCACTTGGGGTCTTGCAAGCATATCCGAACGGAAGTCCCCACGAGCCGGAAACCGGGGTTGCACTGATACACCACGGTGTCCCTGTATCTGAAGCCGTCGCCGCTGATGTGGCCGTTCACGATGGGATCCGGGCAGCCGCAGTGGCCCGCTGAAAAGCAAGCAAAACAGACCAAAACACGCTGGAGAGCTTGCCTTCTGTAAAAGTACCACATTCGTGGAGAAACAACAGAGTCCTACGGTACGGCACGGGGAACTCTATGCAACGTCCTGGGATAAACCAGAATGGAAAAGAATGTACAAAAGAATACACATGTATATGTATAACCGGGTCACTATGCTGTACAGAAAAAACTAACACACCATTGTAAATCAAGTATACTCCAGTAAAAAAATCTAAAATAATAAAAGTACTCCATTCAAAATTAGTTTATTGTCAAGTGATTGACAGCACTGAATGCAAACGTTATTGGAATTTTTTCCACTTATATATTTTCTATTTGATAAGAGTTTTCTTCAACTCATTAATTTTTCTTAACAACTGTGGGTAACATAAGTAATAGTTCAAATATAAAATTGTTAAAAGGTATTTCCCCAGGTATGGTTTCTCCATTTATTGCTTTTACTTATTTTTCTTATTGATATTTTATGTTATTTATCTATTTATTCTATTTCCAAATAAAAGCCAAAAGAAAGGAAGCGACACTTGGAATTAATATAAGTTCTGCAACCCTATAGAAAATGGGTAGCAAAGAAAAGGATGGAAGGATCTCCTGTGAGAGACCAGATTCCTGAACTATCTGTGAAATTCCAAAGGAAGGACTGCTATCAGAAAATAAGTCCAATTTCAGAAAATGTCCATTTGAGTTATGCCTGAACTGATGTCTAGGGGAAACTGTCACATACCCAGTTAAACACAGAAGTCCAGAGCTCAGGGGAGGGACATCCTGCAGACAGAGCAGATTTAGGAAAAACTAGATTACAGATGGAGGCTGAACCCAACAGGTGGCTGAGCTCGCCCGTGAAGAGTATGTACAGCAAGGAAAGAAAGGGCCCAAAGACGAAACTGGGGTGAACATCAGTACTTAAGGGGAGGAAAATAGTACTGATGTGAGGACTCTGATATGTAAGGAGGTCGCTGGCAAACAGGGTGTCAGGTAAGCTTCAGTACCAGAGGGCTTCCAAGTGGGGAAGGAAGTTAGAGGAATTTTCAGTCCTTCATGAGTTGAAGGCTGCGGAGTGACAAAGCTTCTTTGCCTGACCAAACTTTAATCTGGGTCCTGACACTCCTCTCAGGCCCACCTGTGCACCTCCTTGTAAAAGTCAACTTTAGCAAGCACCCTGCTGAGTCAGCCTACGAGAACCCTCCAGCCTCAACATCTGATCCAGTTTCTCACCGCACCTGCCACAGGTAGGTGGGTTCAGCCAGAACCCCTCCAAGCCCTGAGGGCCCCTCTCAGGAATGTCCCACCCGTGCCCCCTCCTTGCCCCTTGGCTGTGACCCCCACTGGCCCACACGGCATCCGGAGTTGAGTCGTATCTTTGTGAAATCCCATCACCCTGGTCCCTACACCAATCGCTAGGGTCCTAAATGAAGTCTGCCTCATTATCTTTAAGGAGCGTCATGAATATTCTTTCTCTGTAAGAGTAGGAAGGTGCCCTGTGGTCCGGGGAAAACTAGGAAAGGCGGGATTCCCTTCTTCTCTTTCACTCTCCTTCCACTTTCCTTCCTTCCCCTCCGTCCGTCCTCCTCTCTGTCCCTCGCCCCCACCTCTCCCCTCCTCACGTACACGGAAAGACTATCTTGTTAACGCGACAAACTATGGAGTATTAGGAGTAACTGACATGAAAAGGATGGGAGTGACACAGGGGTTTCGGATAGACAAGGAGAGTTCCTAAATTGTCCGCCAAAACTCGCTCCTTACGCTGGAGCGGCGGCAGAGCGTTTTGGGGTGGCCTTCCCCTGGCCACTACCGCCCCAATTAGAGCACCCAGCTGCCAGTGCTTTACTCAGAGTACAGCAACCCCAAAGCCGAGAGCATGGCCAAACTACTGTCATATGACACTCAGGGTTAATGCCACCATTCTGGAAGAAATCACAACAATACCCTCTATTTCTGTTTAAGGCAATGCAGCTGCATTGTGTTATCCTAGGTTTGAACTAGATCTGTTATCAGCAGGGTGACTTTGCAGAGGACAGAGGGAGAACACCGAATCGCTGATAGGTATCCCTCTTTGAGCAGAATCTCTGCCCCAACATTTGTAAGAGGCCGGGTCAAGTTGTGCTCGATTCGCTTGATCTTTTGTCACCTCTGCAGCTTTTCTATTCAGCCAGGTCCAGATCAATACAGCTGATTCTGACCAGAAGCCAGATCGCCTCCCCCCACACCAGGCGTGAAACAAGCAGGGAACTGGGAGGAGGCTGAATGTTCTCCAGGGGCTGAAGGGAGAGCTTCTGAGGCTGTTATCCTGGAACACGGAGGCGTGCTCCTTCCCAGAGGCTGGGCTTTGCACGGCGATCTCCGTCAGGTCGAGACGTGGAGCCCCACTTGCATCCCCGAGACAAGAAAAGAGCCAGAGCCACCACACACACAGGCTTACTGCAGGGATCCAGCCACTTCTGAGGTGAGAAGGAAAAGATGTAATTTCTAGAAGCACACACCAAAATAACACACTCCAATCCTCAAAGAGAGTGTGGGCCACCTGATTCTTGGCTGTTACTCTAGAGAATGTCAAGCACTTTGGGGGTACTCTGAACCTGATCAGCACTCCAACAGTGCTGAGGGACCCGGGCTCAGGGTAACTGAGATGCTGAAAAGGGTACATTGCAACAGAAAGTCCCCATCCCTCTCCGTGATCTGCACAGCCGCACTCTTGACTTGGACAAACACAACTGGCTAGGCTCACTTTTAAACCTCAATCATATCTTTTTCATCTAAGTTTTCAGTAAGAGCACATGGTTCAAGGCTGCATTCTCTGTTGAAAGCCTGGCAAATGAGCACTCCTAACAGCAAGGAGATATCTGTACACTCTAGAAACCAGATGGCAAGGTTGACAGGCTTGTGTGGAAATAAAGACTTCCAACAGCAACTCCTCTCTGACACGTGGTCACTTCAGTTCTAGGAGGAACTGGCCTTAAAGACCGAAAGAAAATCGGGGATGTCTTTCAAACACACTCCCTTTCAGCTCAGTGCCTGAAGGAGAGAAGAATTGACAGCATCACCTCGAACTTCACTTCCTATTTTAAGTAAATGTGGATGATGTGACTTCTGGATCTGAAGCTGGTAAAGAACAATCTGTTTGTCACTTGTGTAACTTTCCAGCCCTCAGGTGAGTTCCTCTTTAAAACATTCAAAGCCTTAGACCAATTACGGGCTATTCAGAAATGCAGAATATTTCACGTACAGTATTTAACCAAAATTTCAACAGTAATATGTCGAAACGTTGTAGAAGGGAGAAACTGTATGAGGCAGAATTTTTTTTTTTTTTTAATAAATTTATTTATTTATTTATTTATTTATTTTTGGCTGTGTTGGGTCTTAGTTTCTGTGCGAGGGCTTTATCTAGTTGCGGCGAGCGGGGGCCCCTCTTCATCGCGGTGCGCGGGCCTCTCATTATCGCGGCCTCTCTTGTTGCGGAGCACAGGCTGCAGACGCGCAGGCTCAGTAGTTGTGGCTCACGGGCCCAGTTGCTCCGCGGCATGTGGGATCTTCCCAGACCAGGGCTCGAACCCGTGTCCCCTGCAGTGGCAGGCGGATTCTCAACCACTGCGCCACCAGGGAAGCCCTATGAGGCAGAATTTGAATTCAATGTACTCTGAGCTCTATTTCAAATGTAAGATTCTGTTATCCAATGATAATACTGGGATATGTCCTTTATGAGTTTTTTTAGGTAGCCCCAGTTTTGTTATAGGCACACTATGTAGAAAGCATTTCTCTATCCTTGTAACTATGTTCAGGCATCTGCTGAGCATCTAACACGTATTAGCCACTCATTAAACACTTGATGAAGTGAATAGAGATAAAGTAACTTCACAAGGGACCGTGTTGCCCTTTACATTTTCAAAGCATTTCCAAATCCACTGTCTCCTAGCTGGCTTTCCTTTATTGGCAATAATTGAATGCTGATTAGCTGTGGGCCAGCAACGTCCTTGGGGCTGGGGATTCAATGAAGAATAAGATACACTCGTAAAAGAGACGGGAGGTCTGACACAGAAAGTGTCCCACGGTGTTTGCCCCTAAAGAGGTGAGGAGCAGGGGAACTTCCCTGGTGGTCCAGGGGTTAAGAATCCGCTTTGCAATGCAGGGGACACCAGTTCAATCCCGGGTCAGGGAACTAAGATTCCCACATGCCACAGGGCAACTAAGCCCTCGCGCCACAACTAGAGAGAAGCCCACTCACTGCAGTGAAGGGTCCTAAGACCCGACGCAGCCTAAATAAATAAATAAAGATTTTTAAAAAATAAATAATTAAAAATAAAAAGTACACTAGGAAAAAAAAAGAGGTGAGGAGTGGGGAGGGACTACGTGTAGCCCAGCTGGGCTAAGCACAGTGATGAATATGCATTGTTTTTTTAATGAGCACAGGATGGTCCCACAGAGGAACACTCACTGTGGTACTCCAAGTGGTGGTGTGCTTTTCAGGGAGCACTTAATACACTCCAAAATTTGGATTTTACTTTTCTCCTAAAATAGCTTTGGAAATATCTTTTGCTGGAAGCATCTTACATTCTCTGTCTGGGAGCCTGAAAGCTGAGCCCTGTGGTAGCTGCCACATTTTTATGGGCATTTTGGACTGTTCTTTGCATAATATTTAAACAGTGACAGGAGATTTGCACCTGGGCTCTACTGTTTCCCGTGGCTCCTGGGGACAGCATTTTTGCAATAAGTCAATCTCAGACCAGGAGACAAGGAGGAACATCCATTTATGGCCTGCAACGATGGAAAAACAGAGGAGGGAAATACAGAAACAGAGACACACAGAGCCTACCTATGAGAGGGGGCGGTTCCTGCGAGATAGCTATCAGGGTGGTAAAGGAAGGCTGTGCTTTGTTTTTCAGGCTGGCATCCCCCAGGCGAAGAGAATTGTGTTTGGGATTAGGGTTGTCCTCAGACCTCTCATGCCCTGCAGGAGAATTAATAATTTAGCAGGCAAGTCTCCTGCAGTTTTTGGTTCCAGTGCTGTTTTTTTGGTGGGCTTTCCATGGGTTTAGGGGCCTTCCGCCCTGCTGAAGGGGAAGATCTCTGTGGCGGGGATTTCAGGGTGGAACTGAAACTCACCCAACTGTCTCGCTCAGCACTCTGGGTTCCCTACAGCCCCTGCCTGCAAGCCGCTCTTGTCCAAATGAACTTCCGACAGCCTCACGTCGGTCTGGTCGCCATGAAGCCCTGGATAGTGTGTAGCACTGCATGCTCCCTGTCACTTGTATGCAGCACAAATGAAGACAGCTTTAAGGTTCATAACGTCTGTTCAGCTGATGCACTTCAAAGGAATCTCTTTTGAAATAAAAGCCTTCTTGGAGTTAAAAATACATTTTGCGGGCTTCCCTGGTGGCGCAGTGGTTGAGGGTCCGCCTGCCAATGCGGGGGACACGGGTTCGAGCCCTAGTCTGGGAGGATCCCACATGCCGCGGAGCGACTGGGCCCGTGTGCCACAGTTGCTGAGCCTGCGCGTCTGGAGCCTGTGCTCCGCAGCAGGAGAGGCCGCGATAGTGAGAGGCCCGCGCACCGCGATGAAGAGTGGCCCCCACTTGCTGCAGCTGGGGGAAGCCCTCGCACAGAAGCTAAGACCCAACACAGCCATAAATAAATAAATAAATAAATAAAAAATTAAAAAAAAAAAAAAATACATTTTGCATAGTAGAGAAAAATGAAGAATAATTGTTCTCTCCCTAAATTTTATTGCTGTTGACTTTAAAACCCAGACACTTTTTCCTAAAGTTTTCCCATTTGAATATGACAATAGTTTGGTCTTCAAAGTTTTCCTTTTTTTGCCACCTGGGAAGTATGTAAACTGTCACCATAAAGTTTTTAAGCACCTTTACAATATTAAATGTAGTTAAAACATAAGGATCTTAAGACTGTGGGACTTATAGAATAAAAAACAAAATGTAAACTCAATATTTGTTTCACAGTTAACATACAATTTGTTCGCCACAAGGAGAGTGTATTTCTTCGTTTGCAGCAGAAATTCATTTTTTGTCAGTTGTAGGTTATACCATTATGAGTACTGAACACAAATATGTAAGATAACTGTTCTCTAAATTTAGTGTGAGCATCTAAGTGCTATTTATAGGTTCTTTCTGCCATGCCAGGCCTGTAAAAGATTCCTTTTACCTCGAATCTTTACTCTCACTTTAGTGACTGATTTGATAAACAATCCAAAGTTTCCGTTTGGTGTTGATCAAATATTCAATAACACTACGACTATGCAGAAGCTTTACATGTCATTTAGCCCAATACTAAAATCTACTGCATATAAATATTAATTTTAAATGTATGAATTGATTTGACATCCACTCTCATTACAGCAAGTCTGGAAAGGTGAAGAAAGAGGGCACCTCACTGTGATCTCCAGCAGCTGAGTTTACTTAGGGTATCAACGAACAATACTGACGGTACAATGCCCTTATGTCTGAATCCCTGAAAGAAATTTAGAAAAGAAGACACTTAAAAAACATTTTATTTATTTATTTATTTATTTATTTATTTATTTATTTATTTATACTATTTTTCCTTATCAGCGTCTCTTCTTTTGAATGTCTCTTAAATTTTGCAAATGATGATTGCTGACAAGAAAAGAAAAAGCAACTGGAAAATTTGCTTATTTCCCCGTCCACTGCTGAAAAAGACACATTTTTAGACAGGAAGTCTCAATACCACACTTGGCCACTGATTCCTAAATTCATCTGTATATGTAACAGGACCCCGTAAAACAGCAACATTTATACGAGAAAATAAAGAAAGCGATCTGTTTCCAGTCACGGTGGGCTAACTTAGACAAAATCCTCCACTGAATAAAGTAGAAAAAATGGACAAACTATGTTTAAAAAATCTGCTTGAAGGTAACAGGGAAGGTACTGAAGATCTATGTGGCCAACATCAAGGACAAGATCCAGCCCCAGCAAAGCAAACCTGCAGTGGAGGTTTCCCTAGCTCTGAGGACGCTGAAATTGGAAACGGTGGCTGGTGCGCTGAGGCGCCAAGGGCGTCTTCCCTCAGACTCGTGGGTCGCGGCCTGGAACGTTGAGGTCAGGGGCCACCAAGGGTTGGACAGAGGGAGGTTGACAAAATTCAAAATGTGCTGCCAATTCAAAACCAACCCAGAGTTGCCCTTGGATTCATGAGATGAAACGTTTCAGAAGAACATCACTCCCCTACAAACAAACAGAAAACGCTGAATGATCTACCGAAGTCTTAGTTGTACTGGAGCCCATCGGAGAGCTGAGATTTCAAGAAGTTCAGATGCACGAACTCCACGCAGGAACAAGCTCTCCAAAGAGCTGGTATGTGGATCCCTCCACCTTCCTAGAGCACGGGGGCAGGGGGGCTGCTGTGAAGGAGGGGAAGACTTGGACAATTTTTTAGCCGTCATAGGTGGCTTACTCGTCTGGTTTAGAATCACTGAGGGCTGAAGACACAAGGGAAGTCGGTGCAGCCCTCAAGCCCTTTCCCTTGGGCCTCCTCCAGGTGTTCATGAGAAAGACTCTTGACACGCTTTGCGTTGTCACACGCTTAACTTCTCTCCAGGGTTCCCAGTCCCACTTGGGAACCGCAGAACAAAACCACAAGTATACGACTATGTTTTCTTAACAGAGTAAAAAAGAGCATCTTACACCTTTACTAATATATACACCAGATGGTATTGGTAATGTTTGTCTCCCCTTTTGGAATTAAACTCTGCATGAAACCTAAACGGAAGAGGATTTTCCAGTGTGTGGGGAAAGGGGGCATCTGGGGTGTTAAGAAGGCTTATTGTGCAGGCTCTGTCTCTGTCTCTCTGCATCTCTGGTCTATCTCTCTCCATCTCTCTCTGTCTCCTGGTCCCTCTTTCTGCCTCTGTCTGTCTCTGACTCATTCTCTTCTGTGCTTGTATATAAAAGACTAATCTTGGACACTGCTGGACATGCATCCAGTCGAGGTGTAGCCCGTCCCCGAGTTGCCCCCAGCAGCACCTCAGGTCTCCTTGCTGGAGGAGGGGGAGAATTCAGAGTAGCATGCACGTAACTCTAACGGCATCATATGAGAAGCTTACATTACAGGAGAAGAGAATAGAACAGAATGTGGGGTCAAAGCACAGAGGAAGGGTTATCACCCTGAGAAATGTTACCCCCTTTGATGAACTCAGTGCTCCCGACAAGCACTGTTGTGAGACAATCACCCGTGAGTCTTAGGGCCGCCCGGGAAGGGGCCTCCAGACACCCTAGGCAAGGAGGGCACACAGATGCTACTAGGACAAATGCAGCCACGTGTACACTTAGCTCTCACTTACAAGGACACAGAAGAACAAGAGAAGAAGCCTCACATGTACGTGGGAAGGATGCACAGGGAAATCTGAACCGGCAAATCATTTCAACAACAAACTGGAATCCCAGCTTTCCAGGGTCCAGGCTGACGCGGCTTCTCTGTGCTGACTGTCGCGGTCACACAGGAAGTGCCACGTGCTGGTTTGAGTGTCTCTGTGTCCCGCTCCATCTGACTTCCCACTCGCCTGCTCTCTCCCATCATTTAATTCATTTTTTACATCTTAATTTTGACTCAACTAGTCTGTGTCTCTAATAGTTTATTATTCTCTAAATTACATGGTCAGCAGGCAGTATTCCCTCATCCTCCCTCTCCTCACCATGGGGCAGACATAAAAATGTGAACACATTTTTTTTTTTTTTTTGGGTTCTTTGAGGGGGACGCTAAGCAAACCATTCTTTCAGATACATTTAATGTACTGAGAACAAGGGCACTTGGACAGTAACATAATCAATTACCAGTTTCTCCACGGATTCTTCAAAAGAATGTCAAAGTAAATGTGTTAGAAATGAACAAAAATGAAACCTTGGCACTACGACATCTGGACACTTGGTGAAGACCGTGTATTTATTTTGGTTCTCTTCTTTAAATTTAGAAGTGCCTCAAATTTGGTGTCTAAAAGGTTAAAGAAAACACAGTGAAAACAAAACTTTAACACTTAAAACAAATAAGGCAATACCAGACCACCATACTTTCTGGATCCCAGCATATATAATTTTATAAGCCACATATAATGCAAAATATAACCTCATCTTTCTATAACTACGCACACTTTTTTCTACAGCATTTGTTTCTGCCTTATAGCAGATGCCACGTAGTCAACAAGGTAAAACACTTTCCACAATTTTCAGCATATCAGTTTTATACCCCCTATGACATCATTCCTATGGTTGCTGTTAAGCCCTGACTTTTAGGCAGTGAAAATTCACCGGGCATCTTCACCAAGTCTGGAAGGGTCCTCGGGGCATGTCACCCCTCTCCTCACCCTCCCACCTTCCTCTTGGGAATCTGTGGGCAGCGCTGTAACGCTACCTGACACATCTTCTGGACCTCAGGAGGCTTGGGTGCCTTTGTGGGTTCTTTCCCAAGACTTTCCATGGAGCTACAGGATCCTGCTCTACCCTTGCCTCACCACTTCTAAGTGTGGAGTTTCCCAGAGGAGTCTCTCCTGCTTTTGGGCTCCTTCTGACATCTGCCAGACCACCACGAGGCCTCGGTGCCTTTAACCTTCTGGGGATCCCCCTCCTCCAGTCTATTTAATTTGAGGACAGCGTAGGCCTTCATTTCAGCTTTTCCCCTTTCCTTGTTCATGTCAAATTTCCAGGGCTGGGCGTTCTGACACTCGAAAGACAGCACACTTGAGGATTAAAAACATGATTCAAGAACACACTGTCTCACCTGAAAGTTCCAAGATCCTGTTTTTCAACTCAAAAGACAAGAAAGTGTTTGCTGTTTTCTGCAGTTCATTTGTAGAGTTAGAAACCAGACTCAGAGGCCTGTGCCGAGCCGTCAGCTTTGGCCGCACCCGTTAGGCTAAAACTTAACACAGGTTTTACTCACATGAGGAAAGAGGGGCGGCGGCAGCTTCAAGCCCAGCCTCTCAGCCCAGCGACACTGCATCTCCGGCAGCTTCAGTGGGGTGAGTCCCAGAAGAAGCCACCGTTTTAGCCCCCGGAGAGAGGGGTCCTGAGCCAATCAGTGATGCCGAGGCCTCGGGTCACCTTACCCATCACTGTGGCTTCATAGGGGCGGGGCTCTCCCTCATAAAGCTTATGGTGCTGTTGAAGGGCCAAGCACTTTGATTTAAAAAAAGGGTGGCAAAAAATGGCAAATTTCAGAACTATAATTTAACATAAGGTCATGGGTCATTTCAGTGACCCTCTACAACTGCACAGAACCTTTCTAAGGATATGAATATACATTATCATGTCTGCTTCTGAGGACAGTTTTGTAAAAGAGAAAAATGATTATAATCCTTGTTTTATAATGCAGGTGAGTCTCACATTAAGAAGCTAACATGGGGATACACTTCTATATCAGGGCTTTTAATGTCTGTTTCAGTTTTATATATGCAACAACGTGCTGAACTTCAAACTTTAGCATTTTCCCAAAGCCTGCTACAACTTTTAAAAATTTAATCAAGTTAGATGAATAAAACTTATAGATGTATATACTTATATATATATATATATATATTTATAAATTTAACTCAGCTAAGTTGATTACATACTCTCTCTCTGCCTCTCTTTCTCTCTCTCTCTCTCTTTCTCGCTCTCTCTCTCTCTCTATAATTTTAAGGAACTATGCAAATCAGGCTCAATTTGATAATCATATATATTTTTCTTGACACTCAGCCTCAAATTAAAATCTAATTTAACATGCTATTGCTTACATTGTTCTCTACTGTCATTTCTATGAGGATTTATACAATATAGTCCTTTGGATTCTGCTTACATATCTGACATGTAGTAATGTGTTCATGTATTCAGCATCCTATTGACAATTTCATTTTACTCTTACTTGGCTGATCTTATGGACTGAGAGTCTTCTTTGGCACACAGTTTAATGCGAAGCGCACGCTGAGGCCTGGAACTCTTTCAGCACTGAGTGACTTCTGCTAAATCCCCACAGCAGCCTTCACTTGTTTTCACTATACAGCCGGCAGGTGGCTGGTATCTTATTCATGCTGCCCTCTGTTGCTGCTCAGACCCGGTGCCCGTGGTCAGCACAGCTCAGCACTCGCTGTGGGATGTTAGGCTGCTTTCAAATAATTGCAGATGCCTTTCAGATACTCTGTTTCCAGAAAGTTTTACTTTTAATCCCACACACTTCTATCTTCAGTTATTAATAATTTGCTCAAGACCAAGTCTGGATGATGCTAGAAGCTTGATCTTACATTCGACAAGCTGTTTTTGAAGAGGTCCTGGAAACTTGATTAGAATATCCAAAGTTTCCCCAGAAATCAGATAACATATTGTGACATTTTTCATGTATATATGTATATATATGAATTCCATCATATATTTAAAGAAGAATTAACTCCACAACTATTCCAAAAAATTGAAGAAGGGAACACTTCCAAACTCATTTTATGAGGCCAGCCTTACCCTGATACCAAAGTCAGACGCCATGAGAAAAGAAAACTACAGGCAATATCCTTGATGAACATAGATGTGCAAGTTCTCAACACTAGCAAACTGAATTCAACAACACAGTAAAAGGATCCTACACCATGATATAGTGCATTGTACCCCTGAGATGCAAGGATATTTCAACATATGAAAATCAATTAATATGACAAACCACATGGACAGAATGGAAGGTGAAAGTCATATGCTTATCTCAATAGATGCAGTAAAAGCATTTGGGAGAACTCAATACCATTTCATGATAAAAACTCTCAAGAATGTACGAATAGAGAGTAATTACCTCGACATAACAAAGGTCATATACGAAAAGCCTACAGTGGATATCATATTCCACAACGAAACATTGAAATGTTTTCCATTAAGATCTGGAAAAAGGCATCCCAGAAAACATTTTCATTGCCTATCCAACATGGAGCAGAGCATGGAAAAGACTTTTTGAAGTGCCACTCCTCAGAAATATCCCCTCTTTGTTTTGGCTATCACTACAAATTCATGGCAAGACCTCAAAAGCCCCACCAAGACTCTAGGATATTTTTTAATCCCCCAGAGCAATAAAGTCTTATGGCTCCTGTGTTAAGACGGCTGGTTTGAACAGTGGCATTTTAGAGATGGCTGGATTTGATACCTGGCATCAGTGTCACTGTACAAATTTTATAAGAGAAATGACAGATTGAAAGTCTAAGCCATAAACACACAGCCAGTTTTCAAAATAAAGGCAAAGCAAAAGAAAAGTTGTTTAAATTCATTTCCCCAGCTACCAAAACAGACGTCCCAAAGCTGTGAAAAGTAAGTATAGAATGGAAGCAGTGCTGTGAACAATAACCATATATTCTTATTTGAAAGGTTAACGCCAAGGTCCCAAGGAGATAATTCCATTTTAGAACTGACATAAAACTTCACTCACCTACTGGCATTATTTTACTATTTTCTGAGAGAGAACCTTATTCAGAGACCTTGATCTCTTGTGTTTATTAACATCTGATTCTGAGTCTCCTATTCTTGTCAAACTTCAACTCCAAGGTCATGCTTTTCAAACCGCCCGCCCCCGCCCCCACCACAACACACACACACACACACACACACACACACACACACACACACATTTTGTAGTAGAATCTTCTTAGCACGTCCCCCTCAAGATTCTGGTACCTAGATCCTCTTTATCTCATGCTTGCCAGCATTGCTCATCTTCCTTATTCTTGAGGAAACATCACTCATAAACACTCCATCCACCTGACGCTTCCATAAACTTCCTTAGTCCCAAATCACTCCTGCTCTCAGCATCTGCCGAGGTCTCTGAGGGGTCCCTAGGAGTTGGACTGTTCTTCATGAACCTGTTACAGAACAAGCTGTAAAATAAAACACGTAGATACAGAAGTGCACAAATCAACATCATCATTAATTGTGGCTTAGGTACTTCTGTTAGAGAGATGTCCGTCCTAATACTGAATTCCAAGTTTGCAGGCTTATCGCTGCTTCCAGTGTGCTGGACCAGGGCGAGCTTCCTCCAAAAGCTGTGGACTTCTCGGCAATGTGCAGCTTGGGGTTGCAGACGAGAGCACGAGCTTTCTGTGGACAGGATGGTTCTCGAGGGAGGAAGGATGAAGCCGAGCTGTACCTGCTCAGTGATTCTTACCAAAAGCACCCATCAGCTAACTCACTCCACCTTCCAGAGGATGGAGTTACTGAAGGGCAGAGAGAGGCCAGCGTATGCTTTAAGGACACATACACACACACACACATTTCTTTTACGCTGATGTGCAAATGGCTAACCCCAAATTACATCCAGCACACTATCTGTTTCTACACTCATGCTGTGGTTGCTGTTAAGTGTTAGTGGAAAGAGGGGAGAAACTTCTAAACTAATTCAGAACTAGGGACCTATGGAAAGCTAATATTCAACCACTATTGCCCCTTGATCCATATTTCAAATCCATATCTATGTTTATAAAGATAATTTCATTTCTTGAAATGTCTCTTTTCACATTTCAATACAGATTAGGTGAAGGTGTTAAAATGAGTTTAGAAGTGTCCCCCCCCCCACCACCACCCCCCCCTTTCTAAGTTTTGGAAGAATCTGTTAGGATTGGTGGCATTATTATTTTTCCATTCCTAAATGTTAGGTAGAATACAATAGTGTAACTCTCTGTGCCTGGTATCATTTTTGTGGAAAGTTTTTTTAAACTTCGAAATCTATGTCTCCAATAGGCAGAGTTAGTCAGGTCATCTCTTTTTCCCTTGATTGATTGGGTAATTTTTCAGGATGATTTTTACCTTACCTATGTTATCCAATTCACTGGCATAACATTTTTATTGTGTCCTCCTAGCATCTGTAGAATCATTAGTGGTATAGTATCGTTCTTGCTTGCTATCGGTAATTCATGTCTTCTCTCTTTTATTCTTGACCATTCTGATTAGAAGTTTATCATTTTTATTGATCTTTCCAGGAAACCAGATTTTGGCATACTGATTTCCTCTGGTGGTTTTCTGTTTTCATTTTCACTGATTTCTTATAATATCTTTTTCACTTACTTTCTTCTGCCAGGTTTCGATTTCATCTGTTATTCCTTCCCTAGTTTCTCCTGGAGGAAGCTTAGCTCAATAATGTGAGACCTTCTTTTCTCATTAAAAAAAGCAAAATTAAAGCTGTACACTTCCTTCTGTTCTGCTTTTATTGCATCCCACAGATTTTCATATATTGTTGCTCATTTCTGTTAAATTCAAAACATATTCTAATTTGCCTTGTGATTTCTTTTGACCCAGGTACTGTTGAGGAGTTTATTGTCTAATTTCAAATTCTGGCATACTTTACAAATTACCGGATACCTGATTCAATTCTGCTGTAACCAGAAAACATAATTTGAATGACTTAAATCCTTTAAATTTATTGAAATTTATTGCGTGGCCCAAAATATGACCTACCTCAGTGAATTTTCCAGATGCACTTGAAAATTAAGTGTCTCTGTTGGTTGGAGTGTTTGATTTCCCACATTTCTCTTCACAAAACAAAATCTAGATGGCAAAGTGACATGTCAGAAACTTGGCAATAATAATAATGATAATAATAACAATAATAATCTGTAGAGAAAGGGAGTGTATTTGGGATAGCACATCAGGAATACAAGCTTTCAGGAACAAAAAGAAGGGCCAGATGTAAGGTGGATATGATCTTTGCAAGCAGTGTTGTTTGTGGCAGCCGTAGGGTAGCCCAGGGACATTGTAGGGCTACTTGCCAAGAGCAGAAGTAGACAGCAGTTATTCCCAAAGCTTTGTAAAGAGTCAAAGTGAAAACTGAAGTTCTGTTCTCATATCTTATTAAATTATGAAATGAGAAATAGTAGCTTCTTTCTGTATCTCTCCTCCCTCCACTGACTTTTCAGTTTGGAACCTCTAAGATAAATCCGTTACATGGAATACCAAGTGTGAACCAAGAATGGTGGTATGAAAAATAAACAAAAAGAAACTCTTTAGTTTCCCAGTTTGCGGAAGCATAGAAACTCGACAGTATTTTGACTTGTCAGCAAAGCAGATATGGATCCGAGCACACACTGGCCTGTGAAATCCGTTTGGTTGTTGTAATTGCTGTTGTTTAGTCTGTAAGAGTCCTAGGAATTTACATCAATGATGTGACAGTGCTAATGTATTCCAGTGGACGAATGTCGATGAGTGTCATGTCACCCTTGGTCCTTCAGTCAATACCACGTGTTAAGGAAAGCCTGGCACCTACGGAAATAAGGATGGGAGCTTGAGCAAATCCGATTTTTTAAACACAGAGTAGGTCAGAGCAGCCTGACTAAATACCAAGATTCACGGACGGAAAAGTGAGAGATGACATTAGAAGGAGGAGAATCACCAGACGAGCCAGAGGACTGTGAACACCGTCCCAGAAGTAACTTGGATAGAAATAAAAATATACTAATTTATTCTTCCATTAATTCCTATTGTTTTCTAACATTGCTACATTTTTCCTGATTAGAGTGTATAAAAACCATCCAAATTCAAGCATTACAAAATCCAGTCATGTATTAAAAGAGTGGGAGTCTCCCAAATTGGTGCGGTACCTAATATATTACTACTGCCTAACATTCTGAATATTTCTTTGATTTTTCCTTCTGAATATACAAGTGTATTTAATATTTTTATAGAAAGTAAATTATGCCTTGTATAAAAAAATGACGTTTTATTTTAGCTATTCTAAAATTTTTGTCTCATGTATGGCAAAATGTCGCTTTCTCTTGGCTATTCTGCTTGCACAATATTCCATGTTAAGAAATACAACTGTCCCATCATTCTTTTTAAGCATGGTATAGTAGTTTCTTATAAAAATATGCAGTAATTTATTATATTTGATGAGTTCTTCCTAACATGTCGCTAATATAAACAGTGCTACCTTCTTGTATATGTTTTTCTAGACTTGAGGAAGTATTTCTAGAGTATACATTGCTAAAAACAGAAATGTCAGGTTATAAAGCACATAATATTTACAATTTTACTAGACATTACCAAAATGCTTTCTAAAACGTAGTATCAATTTATATGTCCACTAAGATTGTAGAAGAGAGACCATCTCACTGCAACTTCCCAGTAAGGATATTACCTTTCCATATGTAAAAAATTGAATACTCCAGAGGTGACACTTTATTGTTGTTTAAGTTATCGATTCTGTAAATTTTAGTAAGGTTGAAGATACCTCAATATGTTAATTAGGCCACATTCTTTTCCACTGAATTGCCCACTTTAACAATCTAGTACAATATTCCTGCCAAAGTTCTACATGCAATTTGTTAAGGGGACTCCATAGGCAGCAGAATGAACCTTCTATGCATATGACCTAAGCATAGCCTTGGTACCTAAGCACTGGCAGGAGATATTAGGAGTTGGGGGACCCTGTCCCAACCTTTTCTTTGGTGTTTAAGTCCTTTGCAAGACCTTACCAAATGTTCTGAATGTGGATAAATACCCTGGAGTCCTTAGAACAAGCCCCGTCTGAGGTCCCCTAAGACCACGCACCAATATGCTGTCCCACTCCCACTGCAGGGTTATTAGAGCATAGTTTATTTTTACCAGCACCAGGAAAGACAGGGACCAGCATGCGGCAGCCCCAGGGGTTCCTTGAGGTTTACAGTTCAAGAAGCTGAGAAGACCTGTTTCCACAGTGTCTGTGGCGTGGCTGTGGGGACAGCAGCTGGCAGAGGCCAAGCCTTGCCTTCTAGACCTTCGGATGTCTCCACTGTAGAAGGGGCATAGCTGGGGTGTAGATGTTCAAATACAAAACCTGACACTGAGCAGGCGATCTAACTCAGTGCACTTTGAAGGGGACATCCGTGGCTCCATGAACTTTGATTGTCAACCCCTCGTCCTGGAAAGAGCTGGGGCTTTTGGGAGAAGGCTCTTCTACCAAAAGTTGTGGAGTGAGAGCTCAACATGTGGGACGGAAATGGTACTGTCAATACGCCACCCTCAGGGACGCCTGTGTTGGAGCCGCTGTATCTGGGAAGAGAGAAGAACACTGGGGGGACAAACACTGAACATTCCCTGCTCCGCCTGTGGCAGAGTCTGTCCTTTGCCTGGTCCAGAGACACACGTGCTTCTGGGAAGCAGCCAGCCACTTGGCAAGCAGCACCCGAAGCGCTCACCACTTCCTGGGTGAGCTCGGTATGCTCTAGGTCTTCCCATTGGCCTCAGGGGCACAGAGAGCTGGCAAGGCCCCAGAAGAAGGACAGCGCCTTTGTGGTTGAAACACAGTGTGTCCAGCCGTTCAGCGAGGACGGGACACCGCTACCAGAGCGTTCATGAGAAAACTGTTTACTTTTTGGGGACTTGGTCTCAAGCGGGCCTTGGGCAAAGGGCTTAAGCCTGTCTGAAAATAGGGATATTAACCACTGTGCCGTCACGGGACAGAGAGCACACAGCTGGGTGGCCTGGCACTTGCCTGTTTAACATCCCCAACTCCCCACTCCCCTCACCTCGCACCTCTCCCCGTGTGCCCTTTGTACCCAAACTGAGTCCCCCGGAAAAAAGAACAGAGTTCACGTGAGCTCACTCAGATGTGAGGGAATCTGTTTTGGTTTGCTTATCCGCTTCCCGGCAAAGTTACCTTTTCCCCTGGTCACCTTTGCCAGAGCACACTAACATCCTCACTGCCTTCCCACCCGTGTCTCTCTCACCTCCCCACATGCCCTCCATATACCTTATACCCCCATGTCCTAAGATGTTGTCTGGAACCCTAGCCCTGAGAGGCTAATTGTCTCAGCAAAAGACCCTGTGTTCATATACGCTAGAAGGGCATGTGGTCCAACAGTGAATTAAATGTTAAGGCTTTCTCCCATTGTATCCCATTAGAGTGCCTGATGATATGCAACAGGGATATGCAATCAGCATGCCCCCACAATTTCACATACACTAGAAGGGCATCTGGTCCAACAGTGAATTAAATGTTAAGGCTTCCTCCCATTGTATCCCATTAAAGTGTCTGACGATATGCAACAGGGAGGTTACATGGAGGACCACTATCCAACAAAATTAACTTCCAGCATTTCAACCTCAGGCCCTAGCTCACCAGCCCCTTTCCTTGAACTTCCACATTTCCCTTGGAAAAATGGCAGGCCCCAGTTAACCAGCCCTTCTCTTATTTCTCCTTCCTCCCCAACCCCCATCCCACAGGAAGAACTGCATCCTCTGATGCAATCCCAAAGTATGACTTCCCCCCGCCTCTACAGCTCTCCATGGACTGGTAACTCCCAGGCAGCAAACTGAGAAGCCTACCTGCGCCTGATGTATCTACCCTGAGCCCCTGCACAAACGCCACACAAACACATACAACTGATGCTGCTTATTTATCTTCTGGTTTTATTCCAGGTTTACTGGTGTCTCCCTCTCTGTACGTTTCACCACCAGACCTCTCTTCATTTCTTCGTGTGCAGGACAACCATGTTGACCGTTCGCCTTCATCTGAAGCAGCTTCTTAGGTCAAGGGTGATGCTCCATCACACGCATCTCAACATCGGGAGTTCCTTTGGAAACACACACAGACACACACATAATAACCCATCCTCCCTGAACAACGCTAAAGACCGCTTTAACTTTTTAAGGCCCTGCCCAGGAGACAGAGTCACATTCCCTGTGATCTCTTACATTTCCTCCAACCACATATTAGAAACGATTCTTCATCATCTATGCAAAATGGCCACTGTTCTCACCATAGCCGTGGGAGGTGAAGGAGATGCATGAGAAAATTAAAAGGTGACTGTGATGATCAAAACAGAAAAAAATGACGGGACAGCGGGGCTTAAGGCTTTGCCCAAAGGGGACTCACAGACCTCTGTGGAAAGGGGGTGGTGGGGGGAACCTGAGGCAAGCCCAAATTTAAGGGGGCGGTACAGGAGGCCTGAGGGTGGGGTTGATGGCCATGGAATGACAGTTCAGAGACGTGCACCTTTGAATCTCAGTGACTTTGACGCTCATGCTGCTTCACTTGCCTAAAGCTTCCCTAGTCAGCACCAGTTCTGCACTGCAGTTTTCCAGATGTGCTGTCTCACCCTGATGCCCTCACGCCCTGGTGTCACTGTATGCCTCTGAGCCTCAACTTCTCCATGAGTGAAATAAATGACCCAGCTGACTCGTTTCAGCGCCCAGCCCCTGGGCCCCTCACCTACCTGTCCTCCTCTCACTTACCTGTCCCGGTGGTGCCTTCCTCCCTGGGGTAGTAGCGCAGGGGATTGGGCCACAGGTCCTCGCTGATGATCTGGTAGGGGAAAGGGGCCCGGTCGGGACAAGCCAAGCCAGGCCAGGCCCACACCCCTCCCCCCGAGCAGCCAAACAACATCGCCATTGCTGAGGAGGCCCAGAGGCACCCCACCTCAGCAATCCTGCTAGATCCTGCAAAGCTGTGGTCAGAGAACCACCTGAAGAAGTCATGGCTGCTGCTGTGGTGCCTGCGGCTATACGCCTCACTTTTAAAATGCCGGTGCCACTGAATTGGAGTGGAATGAGCTGCCATGTATCCTGTGGGAAAAGGAGCATGGGAGAAGGGCCTAAATCATGTTTCAAGTTCACCTCACCCCATCTGCCCTCCCCCACAGTCCAGGGAGCTGTCTCTTGCCAGTGACGTTAATGAGATACTCCTTAACAACCACTTCATTCTGGAAATAGCGGTTGTTCCCGAAAAACAACACGATCTTGCAGCAATCACTGGGAAAGCTGAGTTTCTGCACCTGATGGGACAAAGTGGAGGAGGAGGGTGAAATCTGTCTCCAGTAGACCTGCTCTTTCCTGCTTTCCGGGATAAATCATTTCCCCTCTCCTCCCCAGCCTCAGCCTCCCCAGCCTGACCTTCAAGTTGGTCATGTAGCTAAGCATGTCTTTATCTAGGTCACTCATCGTGGCTGACATCTGGGGGTGGTTCACAAACTGCTTTACGTCAAGGAGCCTCTAGATGCCGGAGGTAAAAGGCCTACGAGCACAGAGCGAGCCTAGAGAGCAGCCTAGGAGTGTCTGATCTCAACTCCCCACTAGTATGTAGTCCTATTCCTTCAATACAGACTGCATGAAGGCACAATGAGCCCCTCGGGGTGTGCATATCTGTGCACGAAAACAGGGAGCCTCCGTTTCTGAGAGGGAGGCCCTGACCTCCATCTGGACAGAACAAGCTTATATCTGCACAGCAAACACTCCTGGCTCTAACTAGGATGAGCATTCATAACTCCCCACTCTCACCCCCATTTCCCTTGATGGTTATTCCAAGGAGAACCTGTGCACAAGACAACTCTTTTGTCTCAAGAGGCCCTGGTACTAATGACAATACCTTTTTGGACCTCTGCAACTAAAGCCCTAGTCTTGCTTCCTGCTATGCAGAAAATCAGCATGCCCCCACAATTTCAGGATCACATTTCCATGAGTGTGCCCACAATGCAAAATCCAATGGATACATTTTGGTACCCAAACGGCCCTCTATGTTAGGTACCTCTTGCTGTAGCCCAGCCACCCCGTGGTCTCTCAACTACAAAATTAAGGATACAACTTTGACCCAGAAGCCAGGGATGCTCTGGATGATGGTGCTTCTGTGTTCTAGATAGGTCTTCCGCCTCCCAAGTATTCTGAGATTGAGACGAGCGCAGGCTCGGCTGCATTGCCTATTCAGAGGCTCCAGCTCTAACTGCACGGCCTCCAGCGCCTCCAGCGCCTCCAGCGGGGACGGGGCGCTCTGCGGGGACGGCCCTGGCTCTTCCTGACCCTCCTCCTGGGGCTTCTCCTCCGGCTCTTCCACCAGCATCTGCTCCTCCTGCTGTTCCTGCTCCTCCTCCTCCATCACCACCTCCATCTCTTCCATGATGTCCTCCACAGGCAGCCAAAACACCTGCATGATCCGCACCAACTCTCCCTACAACCGGGCCGCGCCTTGCGGCACCACCTCCCCGCTGAAGATGGCGGCTTCCTCGCCACACCCATCAGCTAGTGCCGGCACCCTACCCACCTCCCGCACCACACCTGGGGACCCGCGGGCCCCTGCTTCCTGAGGATCCCCTCCCACACCTAGGATGACCCCGGGTCCCTGGGCAGTGCCGCCTTCCCCGGGCCCCGCCTCACTGCCCATGTGGACCTGGCTCTGAGCTGGGGCAGCGGCGACGGTGTGGCAGTTGGAAGCTCAGCACGTGGGCGGCAGAGAACGCAGCACCAGCGACCGCAGTCACGCTTCGCTGCAGACTGAATCGTTCCCTGGAGCCTCTGCGGTGAAGAGGTCTGAAACGCATGCGCAGGACCTTTGGCCACCAGGCACGCGTGACCAGGCGGCGGGAAGGAGCTGCAAGCCACGCCCAGGCTGCTCGTCCCCATCACGACCAATCAGGGCGAGGACAGTGGGCGTCACCCTCGGCTGCCTCGCGAGGACAGTGGGCGTCACCCTCGGCTGCCTCGCCCCTCGCCTTGTGGAAACAGGCCAGCCTCCAGCATTGCCGGGTCTCCCAAAAAAAAAACTGTACAAGGAAATGCATGGTGGCCAAGGTTGCTGGATCGTTTTCTTCCAGGGGACAGAGAGCCCGAAGCTCTGCGGCATGAGAGGCGAGTGTCCGGCAAACCCAGCTCTTTGCTAGACTTGAATTCCTTTGTTCAAGTGCAGGAAAGCCATGGAGTGAAGAGCTCCGTCTGAGTGTCTGTCTCCTCTCGGCCTTTGTGTGTGTGTGTGTGTGTGTGTGTGTGTGTGTGTGTGTGTGTGTGTGTGTCTGCGTTCTTGTTTCTATATGTATCTGGTCCCTCCCTCCGTGGCCCACTCTCCTGGGATCCCTGTCCCCTCTGGAGACTTAAATTCTCAGAGAAGTTCATATGTTGGTTTAATTAATACAGACTCTAAATGTCTTTAGAGTTATCAACACCATGTATAATACTTTTATTGCACTTAGGTTAACTAAAAGTCAGTAACCTCATCTAGTCTGTTACAAAATTTGTCAACAACAAAAAATGGTATTTTGATATTTTCATATGTAATAAAATAGAAATAAATGGGATTACAGCTTTTAGGTAAACTCTTTGAGAATAATTTTGTGTCATGGTATGTTACTTAAAAATAGTTTCTCCGAACCTTTCTGGTAACTTGAATCTAGAGGTTTTCTACCTTAAGTTAAATGATGAGAATTCAGTGAATATCCATATAATTTCCAAAATAAAATACTGAAATATTAAATGCCTAGCAAGTCAGCTTACCTACTTTTGCCTTATTAGAGAAAAGCTAAAGATGCTTGACGTTATTGGACACGTCTTATACCACACTGAGGAAAGAAACTACACTGTGAGACGATATATGTTTCTAGAGGTGGTTATTGAATATACTCATAAGTTTGCCAGTGAGGAAATGCTGATATGACACATGGTTACCGATTACTTCTTGGTTTTATCTAGACATTGGAGTTTTAATGGTTAAGAATTTTAATTAATATATGTAATTGGATCTGCTAGAAAATAATAAGGGAAATATATACCTGCTTCTGATAACAGATTGTAAATTTTCTTTACTGTTAAGTTATCCATTTTAAATATCTGTGTTTACCTTTGAAATTTTTCACTGCCACTTTGGTTGAGTAAATAGCTATTGTTTCATAGCAACTTACCATCCTACTTAAGTGTTGTCCCTGCCCTAAAGTTCGTTTGTAAAAGAAGTACATGAATGATGTATTTCTGCAAAATGAGAAACTGAGAAATGATAAACTGTGAAGGAACAATCCTTGGTTATATTAGTATGTACGATCTCTATTTAAAAAGATGGTGACACAGGGAACGTATTCACTGAAAGGGAAATTTAAGCTGAGATGACAAAATACAGGAAACAACTAGGAGTAGGATGGGCATAGAGTGCAGGTAGTTTCCACTCAGACATACATTACCTGTAAATGCCTCATGACAGAACAGAGCATAATTTAAATGCTTTGATAGGAAAGGTATATACAATAATATATAATCTAATGAAAGGAGATAGTTGTAAAGTAGAATATATATGATATGTTTCTCCTTAGTATGAATGTACCCTTGGTTTGGGTGTATAATCATTAACAAATATCCTTGGCTATATATACTTCTCTATCTCCACTGCAAGTAATAAAAACCAAAAATTGTCTGAAAAGTACTATCTGGCTCTTCTGGGGCAGACACTGTGGAAACATAATAATTAAATAACCACTTAACCCATTACTCAGAATTCATTATTACCAGTCTTGAGTACTCAGCATATATTGAAGATATTGGGGAAATAAATTTATCAAATCTTCCTCTATGGTTAGTATCCGAGCAGCCATACACATTTTAGAGATATTAGTAGTTCCTAGGATTTTTTAAAGCCTACAAGTCATTAGGAGAAGAAACTGAAAGAGGTCTTCTTATCTAGAATCACAGGGGCAGGCAGAAGACCTGCCATACAGTAAGATGTTCCTGTCAAATGTGAGATAAGCAATGCAGTACTGGTTCTACAAATCTAATACTGAAATACAGTTACCTAAAAATCATAATACAGAAAATGTTAGCTTCCTTTTGCTGTTGTACGACAAACTTAGTGGCTTAAAACAACACAAACTATCTTATACTTATGGAGGCCAGTCTGAAAGAGGTCTTAGGGAGCTACAGTTATGGTTTCAGCAGTTGCTTCCGGAGGCTCCGGAGAGAATGTTTGTCTTCCTTGCCTTCAGCTTCTAGAAGATGTCTGCATTCCTCAGCTCATGGCTGCATCACTCCACCCTTTGTTTTGCTTTTCGTATCACCTTCTTTGATTCCCTCTTCCTTTTGTAACAACCCTGAGATGACTTTAGGTCCCCTTGGATAACCCAGGATAAATGCCCATCTCAAGGTCTTTAACCTAATCAAATTGGCAAAGATTCTTTTACCATGTTAGGTATCATATCCATTCTCATGTTCTAGGGATTAGAATGTAAACATCTCTAGGTGCTATTACTCTGCCTGCCACAGGACGGATAGAGATGAAACTTCTGAATCAGTTAGTATAAAGACAAAAAGGAAAATCCAAAATATGCATTTTTAAGTAGGATTTTTTTCCTCACAGATTCTTTCCTATGAAAGATCCCTAAACACTATTTTGTCCGGGAGATGAAGGCTATCCAGGGTACAATAGGGAAATACGATTTCTTAAAAGTCGTGTTAGAAAGATCTGTGGTTTTAATGCTTTGCATTGGTAGTTTCTTAATCTTATATTACCCATTATTATTGAGCACTTGAGAAAACTATGGAAAGTGTTCCTGTAAACACCAGCTGATCAGTTGATGGTGATCAGTTAGTATTTATTGGGACACTTTCCATCGTCTAGATAGGTAACAGCCGTATGCATTATACAAAAGCTGATCTTTAAATCCGGCAAAGTTATAATTGTTCCCTAATTTAGGGGGTTTATGGTTTCTACCTAATATGTAGGCCAACCAGCAGCTTCCAAGCAAGTCTACTGGAAGGGACAAGTTCAGTACATATAGGGGGAAATCAAACAATTTTTATTATTTCAATAATTATTGTTTAATATTTTAATCCTGTAGTTGGCAGGAAAGAAACACTAAAGAGGAAAACAATTGACGTTAAATCTCAGACGGTGTCTGAGAAAATGTGACAGAGGTTTGGATATCACTCATTCATGAACAAAATTAAATCTGGCTGTTAAGCAGTAGAGCCAGAAGGTCTGTTTCATGCCATAAATGTGTTTTTCAGTGACTGCAATGCAATTAAAGGACTGCGAGGTTAAGATTACTGCAATTGCTACAGCAGGCAAGTAGCTGGATATGAGCAGAGTAATGGAAGAGGGGCCAGGTGGCAGGAAAGCAAGCACCTTGTAAACAACAGGGGTCCATGGGCAGACAAAGAAAAACAGGAACCTCCCGACTGACAGGAAACTGCACATTTTGGGTGGTAAGTGTCCTGAAGGCAGACAAAGAAAGATGAGGAAAGGCAGGAATCTCCTGCTTCCAAACGTAACCTGTTGCTCTCCCTATGATAAAATAAGCCTTGCAGACAAGAAGCACGCACCATGCACTGAGGCCATGACACTTCTGATGAAGCTAAATAAGGACAAAAAATCCCTTCTGGATCTGGAAAGAAACAGGGAATACGGCCCCCAAACTCCTGCTTCCCCAATGAGTATGCCACCCCTTCATTTGTATGCCCCTCATAACTGACTTGCCAGTGGAACCCAGGGCAGCAGCTCCTCACCTATCTGCCTGCTCTCCCTCTGAGAGCGTATTCTTGCTTAAATAAATCCTCACTTTACTTCCTTAACCTCGCTGTCTCATGGCCAAACTCTTTGCATGAGCAAGAACCTTAAATTCACTGGGGACACAATGAGTGTTTACACACGAGGAAGAAAGGAACAAATACATTTCTCTTAAAAACTAGTGGAGAAATACATATTTTCTGTTAATAGGAAAGACTGGGTTACATAAGCAGCCATGAAATTGAGAAATGTTTTAAAAGTAAATCCAAAGATAGCTTTTAACAATTTTGCAGCAAATACAACTCAAAGTTTAATTCCTCAGGATGGAGGAAGAAAAAAAAGGATACAGATCAAATGACAAAACTTCTCTTTAAAGGATGGACTATGTAGAAAATTGCAGAGAAATCTAAAAACTATTTTTAATAAAATATCACTTGAATAAATGAACTTTAAAACCAAAAGGACACCTATTCATCAATTATAATTCACCCAAGATTATAATTGTAAAAAGTATCATTCAAAATCTAAACATTAGAAATTACCTTAGGAATGCAGCTAAGAAATGATGTAATAAGGGCCTTTCCAGACAATCTGTCAGGTATTAAAGGTCTGAATATAAGGAAAGATGGGTGGGAAAGCTCAAGACATTAAAGTCCCCTAATTCAGCTATGAATCTAAAGTAATGTCAGTCAAAACTCCAGAAATAACTAAGATAAAAATGAACAGTAAACAAATTACTTGCATTAATGTGAAATTCTTAAATTATTTCTAACAATCATATAATGTAATGTGGTATTTGGCACTGTAAGAATGAATAGAATAGGTAGCCTAGAAAAAGACATGTGCATATTTACAAATTAACTTTCATGGTATAAATCAGTGGAAAAATTGGTCTCAAAGAAATGAAAGTGTCTATCTTATAACACAGTAAGAGAAAAGGAAATTACAGATCTAGGTGTAAAAAGCCAAACTCTAAAGTAACACTTTTAGACAAAATATACAACTTTTTAATTTCAAGATAAACGTTAATTCTTAAACGAATTCTTAAAATTCTTAAGTCCACAGGGACGTCCCTGGTGGCCCACTGGCTAAGACTCTGCGATGCCAATGGAGCGGGCCCGGATTCAATCCCTAGTCAGGGAACTAGATCCCGCATGCTGCAACTATTATGAGTTCGACTGCCCCACAACTAGAATATCCCGCATGCCACAACTAGAGATCTCACACACTGCGATGAAGATCCCGTGTGCCGCAACTAAAAGATCCTGCGTGCCACAACTAAAAGTTCCTGTGTGCCACAACTAAAGATCCTGCATGCTGAAACTAAAGATCTCCCACGCTGCAACGAAGATCCCGCATGCCACAACTAAGACCCAGAACAGCTAAAAAAAAATTTTTTTTAAAGTAAACTATTGTCTAAAAATGTTGACAAGACATAAAACGGTAATTAAACTGCAAGTGAGAAAGGTTTTCTCTAACACCTATAAAAACACAAAACTACCAAAGAAAAACAAGATAAGCAGTGTACGAGATAATCCCTTTAAGCAAATAAATTTTCACGAACATCGTTCAATCTCTGGCTAAATCATAGGTGATTTCAAATTCACTGTATATGAAACACAGACTAAACACAAATTATGTCCTACTATGTATCCAGAGTGTTGAGTGTCAGCTCCATTAGAAGATACACATCATGAGGTAAGATCTCATTCACTGCCTTTATGTTTAGCATATGGAACAAAGCCTAGAATACTGACTGCTGAATCAAGGAACAGAAGAAAATTTCCTTGTGTAGGTTTTTCAGTGTAGTTTCTGAAGGCAACTTGATATGCTTTAACATTACAAACCAGTTTCAATGACTCGAGTCAACAGAAAAACATTTAATTCTTACAAATTTTTTCAACAGGAAATTTTACATTTGGGGGTTAAATGCCATTTTTCAAAACAAGCCAACTAAGGTAAACCACACACAGGACTAATTTTAAAATTATTTATCTCCCTGTATTACTCTCATATGTAAAACATACAGAAAACTTTAAAAGTTAATATCCTTCACAGCACTCATTTAAATTTAAATAAACTTATAGTTGGCATTTACTTTTTATTCTCTGTACTGCAAATTTGTTATGTTCCTACAAAAACTTTTAACAGGACAGGCCTTAGCACTGTTTACGATTTTCAGCATTTACTTTAACATGTTCAAATACAGAATTCTTGTTCCAAGGTTGAGGAGAAATTTTATCTTCTAGGTTACTCCTTTCATCTTCTTACAAATATTATCACTATAATAAACAGAATATCTTGTCAAGAATCTTTTTGTTGGAGTTCAAAATTCCTAGGGGCAAGGTATCATAGATGCTATTTCCTGTGCACCTGTTGTTACAGTACAAATAATGCTAGGAAGTTTATATTCTTCTCATTCAACCCTCACAATTCTACAGGATAGGTGAATGAAAACATGTCTCTGTAAGTTAACTTACAGTGAGGAACTCACCAAAATACCAAAGTTGGCAACTGCTCCTCTGAAATATACTTTCATCCTATTTCTGGTTTCTCAATCAACTAATCTTTCCTGTTCTTATTGGGAAACCCCAAAACCACGACTTGCTTTACTGTTCTGGAACCAAACCCACAATATCCCTGTACTTTTAAGATCGCCCAACTGTTCAACATTTAAGAGTTTTATGGGTTTTTCATGAACATGTACTCAGGAAAAGGAATCGGTTCAGTTTTGGGTTCGAGACTTGGTTTGCTTTACCCTTCCTTTTAAGGATTTGATTCATCAATCTGATATGTTAGATACTAAAAGCAAACCTTTGATGTCCACTAGGATTTTATGCAATACGGTACTTTAAGGCCAGCCAAGAAAAATTAAACATAAAATTCTGTGTTCATTTGGACATCCTCGCTCCCTTCCTAATGTCTGCATTACACATTAGCCAGAGTTCCTCAAAGACAGAGTGCCTTCCTGATCATAAAGGTCAATTATTTTTACTTTCCTCTGACACTTACGGTGTAACTTCTTAAAAAGAATACTGTTCTTTCCCAGCTCTGTACTGGGATCATGTTGACTTGCTGCTCACTTTGTACCTGCTTACCCAGACTACGTATCCCTGGTGATCTTCATGTAAAATATCTGTATGTCACTTTGATGTGAATACTGTCCTTTCTCTTCAAAATGTATGTAACTATGCCTTTGACTTCTAACAGGTGGAACAGTCCTCAGAACTTTCTGAGTCTGTCTCCTGAGTTATAATCCTCAGTTTGGCTCAAATAATACTCTCCTTCCCCTTAACTTCATTTTTGCTGTTCCTTTAAAAGGAAATTGCAGATTTCTGTACTAGTTTTGCAGACTCCAATTTGGCTTAAAGTTTTTACACTCAAGTTTCTTCCCAAATTTAAAGCATTACTAATTAAATGTCACCTGAAGTCACTGACAAAAGACCCTTAACCCTCCAGATAACGCTATACTTATGAGTATATTACTAAACCCTTTGTGTTACATCAAGTACGCCAAAATAAAGTTAAAATCAGTATTACTTAAAACGTTTCCCAGTGTTTTAAAATCCAGGGGTACTAACTTTCACTAAGATATATAATCAGACAACTTAACTGGTTCCATTTACATTTAAGTGGAAAATTGGTTTTATTACCATTATTCCCACGTTGGTCATCAGCCACTTGAATATGGATCAGAAAATAGATACTTAACCTCAACATTTCTTAAACTCTTTACAGTCACATGTCTAAATTTTCCTTTCATTTATATGGTGTCCATGAGGTGATCTCCTGATTTGAGCCTGGGTCCTATGGGACCTGAGTCTAGATACTTTGGGGTAATGTTGGTGGATATTTGGGGTCATGCTAGGGAATCTGGATTCCATTATGTAGGACTTGGATCCCTGGGGTGGGTCTGGGCCTCTTGAGTGGATGTCTGGGTGTGTGTGAGTTGAATATGGGAACCCCAGAGGAGAGTTTGGGTGCTTGACATGATTCTGTGTTCCCTGAGTCGAGTCTGTTTCCCCTGACCTGAGTGAGGTTCCTTGAGGATGGTTCAGTCCCATTAGGTAGGTTGTGGGCCCCCTGTATTTTACCCTGAGTTGGGGCTTAGACCCCTATGGTGTATTTTGAGTTCCCAGGTATATTGCCTGGGGTACTTGAGGTGAGTCTGAATTCATGAAGTGGATATTATTGCCCTTAAAGAGGTTTGGGTATCTGAGGTGATTCTAGGCTACCTGGAGCCTGTAACACAAGCTTGAAGGCACTGGGATATTGTCTGGGAGTGACTGAGCCGAGTCTGAACAGGATGATGTGATGTATACCAAAGGTCTTCTGAGTTTGGCCTGGCGTCCCTGAAGTTTGTTTGAGTCTCACTGAAGTGGGTTTGGGTCTCTTTCAAAGAGACCCTGTGTACCCTAGGATAATGCTTTTGATGCCCATTGTGAATCTGTATAATCTGATTTGGGTCTTGGGTGGGTCTGTACTCTCCTAAATTGGATCGTGGGCCTTTTCATTTTGATCTTCAACTCAATGAGTTGAATCGGAGACCACCTGGTATGTTGTATGTAGTCTGATGAACTAAATCTGGATCCCTTAAAGAAGGCTGGGTTACCTGTTGATGTCACAGACCTCCTGAGTTTTATATGGAGATGACTGAAGAGAATTGGTAATCTAAATGTGGAAGTGTGGCACCCTGTGGTAGATGTGGGTCTTCTTGTGAGGGAATGAGACCCCGTAAGTGTTTAGTGTGGATGCCTGAGCTAAGTCTAGATGACCTAAGGTATTTCATTGGTCTCCTGAGTTGAGTCATGGGTGTGTGTCTTTGTCCTCCTGAGGCACCTTTGGGACCTTTTCCAGTTATCTTTGTGCATCTGAGGGTGGTATCTATGGATGCTATATCTGAGTCTTCATATCCAGTATTTTGGCTTGGTTCTCTTGACATAAGTATGGACTTCCAGAAATTAATCTGGGCTGTATGATGTTGGTCAATGCTTATTTCTAGGTAGGTGTGGGCCTCTCTGAGCTGTATCTGTGTCTTGGCTTCCTGTGCTGAGTGTGGGTCCATGAAGTAGGTTTGTGGTCTCTAACTTGGGCACAGTATCTAGTGCTGAGTGTGTGGTCATTAAGTTATTATTTGCAGATTCCTGAGTTGAGTCTGTGTAGCTTTAGGTGGGTCTGGTATCGCTGTTACACGTCTCAGGCTTCTCATTTGAAACAACTCAGTCATCCTGATTTGTGTCTAGCACCGCGTGCCTACTGTCTGGGTTCCCCTGAAATGAGTCTGGATCCTTCAACCGAGTCTTGTCTTTTGAATTGAGTCTAGTTCCCATGAGAAGACTTTGGAGTTCTTCTGTGCTGATTGTAGAACTACACTAATGGTTTTTTTCCCCAGAGGGATGACAGCTAATTCTGGATTTCCTGTGCTGTGTCTGTGTTTCCTTAGGTGGGTTTGAGATCCCACAGTGTGGTCTTGACCTCTATATTTTGGATCTGGAATTCATGAGTTGTGCCTCCAGATTCAAGTGTACTGTCTGTGGTCCCCTGACCTAACTCTCTTATGTGGGTTTCCTTATGTGGGTTGTGGTCTTTTTTCCCCACTTTCTTCTTTTATTGGGAAGCATATATCTGGATACACCTGGGATGCCTGACTTGGGTCCCTTGATGGTTATGGAGTCTTATGTGGTGGATCTGTTGTCTCCTAAGCTTAGTGTAAGTAACTGAAGACATCTGGGTTCTATAGTACTGTTGTGGGTTCCCAGGACTGTGTGTGGGCCTGCCTGAGTGGTATGTTTGTATGTACTCTGAAACAAGTCTTGGACCTGTAGGTGGATCTGAGTGTTCTTTTGAGTATCTGAGGACACTGCTGTTGTCTGGAGATGCCTGAGCTTAACCTAACTCATTCCTATGAATTAGGTTTAGGATCCCTGAGGTGTATGTATGGCAATGAATATGGGTCACCTGAGATTATTCTGTGATACCCCCTGACGCATTTGGTTTCTCTGAAGTGTGTCTGGGTCTCCAGAGCTGAGCCAAGTTACTTTGAAATTGATCTGCAGTCTGCTGAGGTGGTTCTGGCAATTCTGAGGTGGATTGGGACTATTCAAACTGAATCTGCCTCTCTAGCTTGGGTCTGGGATTTCCAGAGGTGAGTCTGAATGCTCTGAATTGACTTTGGATCAACTGAGGTGTTTCTAGGCTTTTAATATGTTGTCTGTGGAATTCTGTGTCATTGAGATGGATTAGGACTGGCCAGTATCAGTTTGGGGTCCCTGAGGTGTGTCTGGGATCCTCTGGAGTATTTTCTGGGGATGTATGTACTAAGTTTGGTGCCCATGAACTGATGTCAGCTTTTCTAATCAGAGTCTGGGTCCTGTGGACAGAGCCTGCGTTGAATTTGGGTCTGTTTGAGGTGAGTCTGTGTTAGTCATATATGTCTGAGGCCTCCTGGGGTGGGTCTGGGGACCTCATAGATTGATATCTGGGAGTGTGTGAATTGAATCTTGATCCCTTGATGTAATCTGGGGTCTCTAGAGGTGTGTTAGGTTACTTGAGAAACTTCTGGTTTCCTTGAGTTGAATCTGTGTCCTCCAAACTGAGTTTTGGTATCCTGAGGATGGCTTGATTCCTTTAAGTAGGTTGCGAGCCCCATATCTTTTACCCTGTGAACTTGCAGTATGTTTCTGTTTTCCAGGTCTGTTGCTGAGGAATGCCTAAACTGAGTCTGGATTCCTGAAGTTAGTCTTCTTTGCTCTGAAGTAGATCTGGATCTGAGGTACTTCTTGTGGATTTCGAGCCACTTGATTATGGGTCACTTGAAATAGATTTGGTTTCTCCTAGTTGGGTCCGATGTCTGCAGAACTGGGCCAGTGTACCTTGAAGTGGGTTTGAAGTTCCCCTACATGTCATAACATAAATATATGTAATATAAATAATAAAATATTTATGTGTATAATTATATATAAAATTATGTAATTATCTGTAAAACATATATTTTTATATAAACCTTATGATAACCATAAAGCAAACACCTACAGTAGATACACAAAAGATAAAGAATGGAATCAGAGCATACTACTACAGAAAATCAGCAATTTACAAAGGAAAGCAGCAAGAGAGGAAGAAAGGAACAGTGAAACTACAACACAGCCAGAAAATAGTAGGACAGCATTGGTAAGTGTTTACCTATCAGTAGTTAATCTAAATGTAAATGAATTGGATTATCTAGCAAAAAGACATAGAGTGGCTGGATGGATAATAAAACAACCAACTACATGCTGCCTACAGGAGACTCACTTTACCTGTAAGGACACACATAGGCGCAAAGTGAAGGTGTAGAAAAAGATATTCAATGGAAACCAAATGAAAGTAGGGTAGCTATAATTATATCAAACAAAATCAACTTTAGCCGAAACATTAATGAGACGAAGATGATCGTCTTTAGCCCAGCGGTCCCCAGCCTTTTTGGCAGCAGGGACTGGTTTCATGGAAGACAATTTTTCCATGGACTGGGAAAAATTGGGGGGGTTGGGGGGGGATGGTGCAGGCTGTAATGCGAGCGATGGGGAGCAATGGGGAGTGGCAGACGAAGCTTAACTCCCTCACCTGCCGCTCACCTTCTGCTGTGCAGCCCAGTTCCTAACAGTACTGGTCCGTGGCCCAGGGGTTGGGGACCCCTGCCTTAGACCACCTAAATATATCAAGGAAGCACTAACAGATCTGAAGGGAGAAAAACACATATTACAGTGATAGTAGGGGACTCCAGTACCTCATTTTCAACAGTAATAGATGATCCAGGCAGAAATTCAACAGCGAAACATTGGATTTGAACTATACCTCAAACAAATGGACCGAACAGACATTTTTCAGAACATTCCATCCAACAACAGCAGAATACACATTCTTCTCCAGCACACACAGAACATCCTCCAGGACAGACCATGTGATGGGTCACAAAACAAGTTTTAACAAATGTAAGAAGATTAATATCATACCAAGAATCTTTTCTGACCATAATGGTATGAAACTAGAAATCAATAACAGAAGAAAAGTTCAAAAATTCACAAACGTGGAAATTAAGCAACACATTTCTGAACAAACAGTGAGTCATAGAAGAAATTTAAATATCTTGAAACAAATGAAAATGGAAGCATATATCAAAACCAGTGGGGTACTGAAAAAGCGGTTCTAAGAGGCAAGTTTATTGCAATAAATGCCAACATTATGAAAAAAGAAAGATCTCAAACAAACACCTCAAGGAAATAAGTACAAATTAAGACCAAATTTTCTAAAAAAGGAAGGATATAACAAAGAGTAGAAATAACTGAAATAGAGACCAGAAAAAAAAGGAAAAGATCAAAGAAACTAACAGGTAGATTTTCAAAACGATAAACAAAATTGAGAGGCCTTTAGCTGGGCTAACTAGGAATAAAACAGAAAAGACTCAAATAAAATCGGAAAAGAGAAAACATTACAATTGATACCACAGAAATAGAAAGATCCTAAGAGACTAATGTGAACAATTTTATGACAATAAATTGATAAATTCTGAAAACATACAACCCACCAAGGCTGAATAATGAAGAAGTAGAATATCCGAACAGATGAATAACAAGCAAGGAGATTGAATCAGTAATCAAAAGCCTCCTAACGCAAAAAAGCCCAGGACCGTATGGTTTCACTGATTAATTCTACTAGATATTTAAAGAATGAATGCCAGTCCTTTTCAAACTCATTCAAGAAACTGAAGAACAAGAAGTACTCCTAAACTCATCTCATGAGGCTACTACTCTGATACCAAAGCCAGATAAGGACACTACAAAAAAAAGAATACTATAGACCCATATCCCTGATGAAGATAGATGCAAAATTTCTCAAAATATTACCAAATGGAATTCAATAGCTCATTAAAAGGATCATTCACCATGATCAGGTGGAAGTTATCCCTGGGATGCAAGGATGGTTCAAAACATACAAATCAGGAAGTATGACACACCGCATTGTTAATGAAAGATAAAAATAATGTAATCATCTCAATAGATGGAGAAAAAGCACCTGACAAAATATAATGTCTTTTCATGATAAACATACCTAATAAACGGGGTATAGAAGGTATGTACTTCAACACAATAAAGACCATATACAAAGCCAGAGATAACATCATACTCTAGGCAGAAAGGGTAAAATCTCACCACTCCTATTCAACATTGTACATCAAGTCCTAGCTAGGACAGTTGGGCAAGAAAAAAAAATTAAAGGCATCCAATTTAAAAGGAAGAAGTAAAATTACCTTTGTTTGTAGGTGATTTGATATTATATGTAGAAAACCCTGTGGAGTCCACCACCAATTGCTAAACCTAATCAACAAATTCATTAAAGTTGCAAGATACAAAATTTACATATAATTGCATATTTGTACACTAACAACAAAACATCTGAAAAACATAAAATGGTCCAATTACAAAAAGCATCAAAATAATAAAACACTTAGAAATAAATTTCATGCAGGAGGTGAAAGATCTGTACATTAAAACAAAAAGGCTTTGATGACATTAGGAAAAACATGGAAAAATATCCCATATTCTTAGATCAGAATAATTAATTGAATTTCCCATACTATCCAAAGCCATTTATAGACCGAATGAAATCCCTATCAAATTTCCAATGGCTTTAAAAATTTTTTTTGCCACGCCATGCGGTGTGTGGGAGCTTAGTTCCCCGACCAGGGATTGAACCTGTGCCCCCCTGCAGTGGAAGTACGGAGTCTTAACCACTGGACCACCAGGGAGGTTCCTCTGATGTCTTTTATAGAAATAGAAAAAGCAATTCTAAAATTTGTACAGAAGCACAGAAACCCTGAGTAGCCAAAGCGATACTGAGAAAGAAGAGCAAAACTGGAGGCATCACACTTCCTGATTCCAAACTATTACAGAGCTAGAGTAATCAAAAGAGTATGATACTGGCATAAAAACAGACACCTAGATCAGTGGAACAGAATCAAGAACTCAGAAATAAATCTCCCAACTAATATTTGACAGGGCAACCAAAATGCTCAATGGGGAAAGAATGGTCTTTTCAATAAATGGTGTTGGGAAAACTGATAACCACAAGGAGAAAAATGAAATTTTACTCCTATCTTACACTATTCACAAAAATTAACTTGAATTACAGATTTAAGTAAGTCTATAAGAACTGGGACCGTAAAACTCTTAGATGGAAACATAGGGGAAACACCTCCTTGATATTGGTGTTGGCAATGATTTTTTTGTATATGACACCAAAAGCACAATCAACAGAAGCAGAACTTAATAAATTGGATCACATTAAACTAAAAAGCTTCTGCACAGCAAAAGAAACAACAAATGAAACGGCCATGTATGGAATGAGAGAAGATGTTTGTAAGTCATACATCTAATAAGAGGTTAACATACAAGGTATGTGAAGAAGTCATATAACTCAATGCCAAAAAAGTAAATAAACAGTGTGATTAAAAACTGGGCAGAGGAACTAAATAGAAATTTTTCCCAAGAAGACATACGATGGCCAACAAGAGCAGGTAGAGATGTTCAACATTGGTAATCATCATCAAATTGCAAAACAGAACTACAATGAGCTATTATTGCATACTTGTTAGGATGGCTATCATCAAAAAGACAAGAGATAGCAAGTGATGGAGAGGGTGTGGAGAAAGGGAGCCCTCCTACACTGTTGGTGGGAATGTAAGTTGGTGTAACCACTATGGACAACAGTATGAAGGTTCCTCAAAAAATTAGAAATAGAGCTACCATATGATACAGCAACTGAGTTTCTATGGATATATAGAAAGAAAATACAAAGCAGTATCTCCAACAGTCAAGATATAGAAACAATAGTCGAGATACGGAAACAGGGCATTTCCTGGTGGTCCAGTGATTAGGACTCTGCGCTTCAACTGCATTCAGTCCCTGATTGGGGAACTAGTACCTTGCATGTGGCATGATGCAGCCAAAAAAAAAAAAAAGAGAGAGAGAGAGAGGTGGAAACAACCTATGTCTATTAATGGGATGAAAGGATAAAGAAAACGCTGCATCTTTACCCCTTCATCATGTTATCTATCTATCTACCTATCTATCTATCTATACAGTGTATTATTATTCAGTCATGAGGGAGAAAGAAATTCTGCCATTTGGCAAGGCAACATGGATGAACCACGAGGGTATTATTCTAATTAAGTCAGGCAGAGAAAGCAAAATACCATAACTGCTTATACATGGAAACTAGAAAAACTGAACTCATAGAAACAGATAGGGTTGTAGTTACCAGGGGCTGAGGGAGTGGGGAAAATGGGCAAATGTTGGTCAAAGTGTACAAACTTCCAGTTATAACATGAATTAGCTGTGGCAGGATCAAGATACAGCATGGTTACTGTAATTGATACTGTATTGTGCGTTTGAAACTTGCTAAGAGAGTAGGTCATAACTGTTCTTACCACAGAAAGAAATGGTTAACTCTGTGGCATGATGGAGGAGTTAGCTAACTCTTTGTTGGGAATCATCTCTAGTGTATGTGTATTAAATCAACACATTGTACACTTTAACTTTATTTATTGTTATATGCCAAACAATCTCAATAATGCAGAAAAAATAAACTGTCAAATAAGTCCAAAGATTTAATTTCTGAATGGTTGGTTTTTGGAGATTTATTTTGTTCCTTTGAATAGGCCATGCTTTCCTGTTTTGTTTTGTTTTTTTTTTGTCTTGGTTTTTGTTTCTCTGTTTTTTATCTCTTTTTTGAAAATCTGGCATTTGTAATAAACATTGCAGTCTGGGTTGGTGCAGGAGAAGACATTTACTAACTATTATGGATTTGGGTCTTCTCAGGCCTTTTCTGGGTATGTGCCTCTGTAGGCTTCCACATGTAGTTTTTCTTCAATTGTTTCCTATATACATCTACTTTTACAAGCCTTATTTTTCTAAGAGGCCCAGTCTTGTTTCTCCTAGGGCCTGAGATGTTCCATTATATTCCTGTTCCCGTAATCTCTTGTACTCAGCCATTTGCAGGTCTTTACTCTTCTGGCAGTTTTCGCATGCTGTGGCACCTGCCATTGTTCAGTGGCCTCCAACCTATATCCAAACGATGCTTCCAAACCTTTCTGAGCTTTCAGTCAGTGAGGACAGAAACCAACCCTTTGGCTATCATCAGGCCATAAAACGGCAAACATTTGGTTTTTTTTTTTTTTTTTCTTCCATACTGTAGGAGGAACCAGGGATAGGTTATTTCTTTCCAATTGCAGGGTTTTGCAATTGGAAAGAAACAATTGGAAAGACTGGGAGGAGTTGGGACAAGAGCAAACAAAAATGCTATGGAATTTCGTAACATTCTGAGTGTGGATTTTTCTGATTGTGCACTTGCTTGGTTGCTGCAGATCCTGACTGGTTTCTAGAGCTCCCACAAAGGTATTTGAATTAATATATTATTGTTGAGTTGGTGTTGGAATGCGGATGGGATCCTGGAGCTTCCTAGTTTGCCATCTTGATATCACCTCAGTCCTTGAATATTTTTCTGTTACCTTTAAGAATAATTAAAAACCCAGTATAAAAATCCATGACCACTGCTGGAAGAAGAGGGGGCGCTGAGAATTTCTCACAGGGCTGTATTGAGTAAGTATCTCCTTCTCTGCCCTTATGATGCTTCCCCTCTCTTGTTTTTTTTACTTTCTTTTAACTGGCTCTCTTTAAATACCTTGGATACCACAAGCTTTGTTTCCTCTAAACAAGTTACTTAAAGAGTAGTAACTCCCTTCTCAAATTTTGTTTGCTTGATTTTTACTCATCCTTCAGATTTTAATTCAAGTGTACGTTTAATACCTATAGTTTTTCCATAGCTCATTATTATAGCATTGTGCTCCTCTCGTTTGTGAGTGGTCATTTTTACAAATTTATTACTTTAAAATGTTTCTGAGTGTTATCATAAAGCTGAATTGATAAGAGTAGTGCCTTGCACAGAGTATGAAATAAAGGGAGAAATACAATAGGGAGCATTGGAAGTGTCAGAAAAGGCTACTTATTGAGACCTAAATGTCTGACTCAGCTGGAAGGTATGAGATTTTGCCCTATTTCATTTCTTCTCTGGAATAGAGAAGGCATCTTTCAGTCATCTTGAGGATGGATGTCAAGTACAAAAATTTCCAAGTAGATAGAATGAACTCAGATTTCTGATAAAATCGTAAGGCTGACTTGGCTGCTACCTCATGACTCATATGATATGAAATGTAAATTTATTCTTATATAATTGATTTTATATTGGATTGGCCAGCAGAAGTTCACCTTAAGTAACATATTCTTCCCCTAAATTGAAAACTCAATTAGGGTAAAAGCTTCTTTCCTCATGTTTATGTGTTCCATATATAGCACATTCTGTATGAGGGCTTTGGCAAATAATGATTGAATAGTTTCTCTTTGCCCCAGATTGCCATCATAGAAAAGTGAATTTAGGTCTTGAGATAATTTTCTACAAATTTATATGATAAGTATTTCTGAGTTGAGAGTGATGAGTAAGTAGGTACGGGCATGTGAGTAAGCGTATAAATAAAATATGCTATCATTTGTGTATTCATCTGTAAATTATTTTAAACTATAATCAATCAATATTTCATTAACTTCTATGTCAGGTCATATAGGCCTACCTAATTCCTTTAATTAATAAGTAGTATGTAGTAGGTAAAGAAAGCCACGTGGTAATGCCCAAATAGATCATAAATTTTTCAAGGTGTGGAACTGGGATATTGCTTGTCCCGTTCCAAAAATGAAAGTTAATATTGAGATAGATAAAAATTTTAATTTAAAAGTATCTAACTTCATTAAATTTCTTATGTATAACATTTCTAGTTGATTAATTGTGATAGAAGGAAGGTAGCTATCTCACTAGTAGTTATTGTGATGTCAGACATTCTGTACTCTGTAATCTCAGTCTCAACCTTGAGAGCTATTCTACTAGAATCCTCTCTTGCATTCACATACACGTGAGCCAACATGAAAGCTCCACTTTGCTTCTACCAGTTTTGGGGATTGTTTTTTCACTGATGTGGTAGTAAGTTATAGATACCTGGAATTTTTCTCCTCTTGTTTGTCTTAGTACTGGGGAAGATACTTTTGTTTTTCTTTAACCTCTTAAAATATCTTCTGTTTTTCTCATTTTTTTAATCTCATTTCCTATTTCTTATTCATTCTTCTCTTTCACTTAATCTTCCATTTTTGCAACCTTTATCCCTTCTCATTCTTCTCTGTATTCTCCTCTTTTCCATCTTCATCAAATAAAAAAATGTAGGATGACAAATCTCATTAATCATTCAACAAGATGTTGTTTTTCATGTTATGTTTACCTCTTCCCCTCACTATCTGACCCTTTTAGTACCTAATTCTCAAAAGCAGTGGTTAAGCTCATTGACCCCAATGACTGCCCCACTGTCAGCATCCAGTGACATCCCATGGCTAGTATCCATGGCTGAAACCTGCCAGGGCATTATTATTCATGAGTCGGTGGTCGATCCTCTCCACAGCCAGCTGTCTGACTAAACTTTAAGTATACCTGGAGCCGTAAGGGAATCATAGTTATGTTTAATTTCTATATTTGCTTCATTATAATTAACTATATTGGCTTTGGATTTTGATGCATTAAAAGGACTTTTATCTTCTTTGGAAACTATATTAAAAATGAAGCTTGAAGTTCTAAAACTCAAATTGTATTCAGCGTGTAATGCAGAACTTCAGTTTACAGGGATATAAAGTAGAAATTTGTTGGATTATATTGCTAAGTAAGTAAGAGAACTTATACTGGCAGACATTTTGGCTTAAATGGAAGTGTAATGAAATGTTTTTCTCACTCTAATTTTATTATGTTGTTCTTTATTTTTCTTTTCCCTTAGGAAACATTTAAACTCTGACATTTCAGGAGTCACTGATCAAGAAGGTGTCTTACATGGCTATAGAATGGAAAAGATCCAGTCAAAGGAGACATAAGGGTGGTCCTCCTGCAATACCCTATCAGGAGGGAAGAAATACCGCTTTCTCACACTTATAACGTCTTCTGGAAGAGCTGTTATAACTGCCAGTACAGACACTGCAGGATATACCAATATCAGAGTAAGCCACCAGAGTTACGGTCTGTTGTATCATAAATGTAGTTTAGAAATTACTATAAAAAAGCAAATGAAGCAGAAAATAAAATGGAAAGTTTAAAAACTATTAATAATTAAATCCATATTACTCCACTTTACAGGGGGAAACAACTGAGTCCTTAAGGAAGTAAAGTAACTATCAGTGGTTACAATTATTCTGTGTTCTATTATTCTATTTAGCAAGGATTTGGGAAGAGCTACAAATTCCAAGAGTGTATAACGTAAGTGTATATGAGATGAGATGGAAGGAAAGAAGTGAGGGTATTTCAGGAATTTTATGCAATTAAAAAAATTGAAAGATATACTGTAAAAATCTTAGGAGGCTATGGTATAAAATATTTAAGAGACATAATAACCCATATCTCACAATCCTTCCTATATCTATTCCTTCAGACCACGGTAACTTTGGGAGCAGTATCAAGAAGTTGTCAGTTAAGCTGGTGGACCTCTCATTCTGCCGCCATCAACATATCCACCTGACTGAAAGTAACTCATCTGGAGTCATCCAGAAGACTGCTGGGTACTTACTGTATGAGGGCAGTTACCTTTGGGGGGGCATATAAAAATGTATGTAAAATTCTATGAAATAGATATAAACTTTCATTTATGCAAGATGAGTAAATTCTGGATATATGCTGTACAACATACTGTATACAGATTGACAAATCTTATACAATACACTTAAAAATTTAAGAGGGTAGATGTCTCGTTAAACAAGATAAATTTTAAAAGTTTAATATAAGATAGACAACTAATAAGAACCTGCTGTATAAAAAATAAATAAAATAAAATTTTTAAAAAAAGAAAGTTTATTTCCACTGCAATTCACAGATGTAATCTTCATGAGGATTACATAATCATATAGATAATATGTAAGCATATATCATCACTATGTAAAAGAAGATGCATAGAGACATTTATTCTTAAGATCAAAAAGAAAGCTGGATGGTACTTAGTGACCACCTAGAGGAGTGGGATAGGGAGGGTGGGAGGGGTACATACGAGGGAGGGGATAGGGGGATATATGTATGTGTATAGCTGATTCACTTTGTTATACAGCAGAAACTAACACACCATTATAAAGCAATTATACGCCAATAAAGATGTTAAAAAAATAAATAAAAATAAATAAAGCTGGAATATTTTCATTGAGAAAATTTGAGAAATAGAGAACTTATTAAAAATAATCTTTGAAACTATGGAAAGAACAGGAGGTTACGATTCTTGGATTGTAGCAAAACGAACAAAGGAAAAATGTTAAGCGTTGAGATCAAGGGATAACAAAATAAAGCCCTTGGCCTTTACTCTGAGTGTCATTCTGCCTGCTTGGATGAGAACAAATGGTGGGATAAGGATGGGTGAGAAGGAAGCAGAAATGATAGCTTGAACCAGACTAAAAGCAGTAGAGGTAGTCTGCCTAGAAATACCCAGCTAGGGGGATAATAAGTGACATCCAAATAAAGTTGCTGAATATGTAGTTTAGTTTTTATAATTTTGAAGTTTTCTCTAAATTCCCCCTACTATTTTCCTCTTTTAATCAGCGTTATGGTTATTTGTACCTAAGTCCATTTAATGGACCTCCTTGAAGTAAGCACGTGTTTGTCATGTCATTTGGAATTTATATGTGGTAGAAAAAAATATAAACCTTATATATTTTAATGTACTTATAAACAATGTTAAGCATATACATAATGTATAACTATGATGTATCTTATAATTCATTTATATTATATACCTATATGTTATGTGGATCTGTTACTTATATATTTAATATATGCCTATCTGTCTCATATATATATGGGTTATCTTTGTTTCCTTATCCAGATACAGCAGAGTAGTCCTGTTCTCTGTCTCTTTGGCAACCACTGGGAACTGGTAGGCCTGGTCACTGAGTCCTCAGTGGCCTGTTATGACCCAGTTCTTGTGATCAAGACAGCCCCCTACCTATCTTGGATGAGGTGGCTTATCAAGGCATCCCAGAAGCCACTGGATCCTATTTTTTCTCTACCCTGCAGTTTTTCTCCTGGGGTAGAACATGGTATACAAGACAGGCTTAGCCTGAACAGGGCCTCTACCATTTTGACCTCCCATGGATTCTCTGAACAGTCATGGAGGAGAAGATTAGGTACTTTCCCACTGAACAGACAGCACTGAAATCCTCCTCCAGTATTTTTTGGGTCAAATAATGGAGACTCTTTTCCTGGCAGTACACAGCTACGCCTTCAAAGCAATCAGCTCTCCTCCGCTAGCACATTCCCAGTGGTACAGTCTTGGACCTCTCCTCTTGCCAAATCATGGGATCCTTCTCCTACAGCTGTGCCCTGGAGTACCCCAGTGGCTGATATTTCTGATCCTTTTGTTCTTTCTGGACCTCAGAACACTCCAACACCTGATATACCTACAACCTGGAACCTTCCTCACAGAGACACAATGAAATATAAATATCAAACTATGACAGATTCACTAAGATCCTGGGTTAAACCTTTAGGTGGTATAATTGGGCTTCATACTCCACCGTTAGGTAATGCTGGTGGATCACATGTTCTGTTTTCAAGTGACATAGATGGATCAAAAGTTCATTCTGAGATTAATACTGTTCAGTCTCAAGTTCAGTCTAGTAAGGTTCCTTTCCATGGTCAACTTCTAGCTAGACTGTGGCTAGAAATTACACCTGGTGTTGGACCTTGGACCCATTTTGTGCCAGATAAAACAGGAATAGTTATGCAAATTCAGTCTAGTGAGGAGAGTGTTAGAGCCCAGATACATCATGTAGCTGATAGAGTTGATGCTGTTGTTAAACCAGTAACTTATAACTTGCAACCATGGGTCCCTTTAATTGTTAATAAAATTGATTCTGGACTCATTGCATACCAAGTGAAGAGAGATCCCAATATCCTATGGTAACCAATACCTTGGAACCCTGGTTTCAGCCCATCTTAAATATAGTTAGATCCCAAAGACCTATAGAAAAGACAGAAGAATACAGGCTTCTCCCTGAATCTAAGTCAACTCAATTTTGGACTTCATCAACTCTTAATATGAACTTTACTTGGGCTCCATCTACAGTCAATACAATTACGTCTTTGGCCCAGTATAAGGCAAGTACGATCAGATCCTTAAGTCAAATGGGTAGAAGGAGTCCATTGAATAAACATGACACTATATAGTCAAACCCCAGATGCAGACTAAAGATACAACATGGCTTTTGGTTCATACAGTTACTAAGGTAAATGATCCTTTAATCCACTCTGAAGTTGGTACAATCAGACCATGGCCTCAGCCTGAAGCTGACATTGTCCAAACTTGGACCCAGTCAGGAATGCAACCAGGAAGACCTTTGACTCAACTAAAAGCCGATACAACCAAACCATGGTTAGAGACTAAAGGAAGCAGACCCTGGATTCAGACTAAATTCAAAATTGTCAGACCCAGAACTCAGGCTGAAGAAGGTAAAGATAGACATTGGATTCAGCCAGAAGCAGATGCAATCAAATATTGGACCCACACTGAAATTGAAACAATCAGACCCTGGAACCATCCTGAAGCTGGTACAGCCAGATCTTGGTTCTGGACCAAACCTGATCAAATGGGAAAGAGGACCCAGGCAGCCTTTAAAACACTCCACTCTTGGACTCAGCCTGAAGTTGACGTGGTTAGACCATGGATTCAGTCTGAAGCTGGTAGTATCAAACAATGGACAAAGCCTGAATCATCTACATTCAGACTCATGACACAGTCTAAAGTTATTACAGTCACAGCATGGACTAGGCGTGAAGCTGATGCTGTCAGACTTTGGTTGCAAACACAAACTGATAAAATCAGAACGTGGAGCCAACCTGAATCTCAAACAATCATTTCTTGGTCTGAGCCTGAATCTGATAGAGTCAGACCTTGGTTGAATACTCAAATGGATACGTGCAAACCTTGGATTGAGACAGAATTTGAAACAGCCCACTCCTGGGCCCAATCTGAAGGTGACCTAGCCAGATCTTAGACTCAGTTTGAAGCTGAAAATGCCAACCACTGGTTCCAGACTCAAATGGAGACAGTCACACTGTGGACAGAGCCAGTAATCAAAACATCCCACCACTGGATACAGTCCAAAAAGGAAATAGTCAAGCCCTGGAACCAACCTGATAAGGTAGAAACTTGGATACAACATGATACTAATACAGTCAGGCCCTGGGATGAGTTTGAAGGTGATAAGGATAGATTGTGGACTCAGTCTGAAGCTGACACAATGAGACCCTGGATTCAGTCAGTTATTGCTATAATCAACCCTGGGGCAAATAATGAAGCTGGTACATTAACACTCTGAACCCAGGCTAAATCTCCAAAAGTAAATCCCTGGACACAATCTGAAACTGAAACAGTCACATTGTTGACCCAGGATGAAACTGCAGCAGTAAATCACTGGACAGAAATAGCTGATACCATCACGCCACAGGTAAAGACTGAATTTCAAGGAGTAAAGTCCTTGACACATCTTGTGTCTAATACAGTCACACCATGGACTCAGGCTGAATCTCTAGCAGGAAACCTCTGGACTCAGCCTCTAACTGATAAAGTCACACAGTGGACTCAGGGTGAACGTTCAGAAATAAATCCACGGACAAAAACTATAGCTGACACATTCACGTGGTGGACCCAGGCTAAATCTCTAGCAGTAAATCCCTGGGTGCAGTCTGACATTGATACTGTTACACCGTGGACGCAGACTGACTCCCTCACAGTAAATTCTTGGACACAGCCTCTACCTGATACATTTACACAGTGGACCCAAGGTGAACCTTCAGAAATAATTCCCTGGACAAGAGCTATAGCTGATGCTACACCTTGGATTCAGGCTGAGACCCCAGCAGTAAATCCCTGGACACAGTCTGAAACTGACATAGTCACAGTATGGACTCAAGCTGAATCTTCAGCAGTAAATCCCTGGACAGACACTGCAGCTGGAACAGTTCCTCAGTGGACAAAAGCTGAATCACTAGCAGTAAATTCATGGACACAGCCTGTGGTTGATAATAGTCACGTGGTATACTCAGGCTGATTCCCCATCATTACATTTCTGGACATTGTCTGAAATGGATACAGTCACGACATGGACCCCAACAGAATCTTTAGCAGTAAATTCCTGGAGACAGTCTGAAACTGACAGTATCTCAACATGGACCAATAAAGTAAATCTAGAAATAAATCCCTGGATACAATATGAGACTGATACAGTCACAGCTTGGACCTAGGCAGAAACTTCGCAAGTAAATACCTGGACACATGCTGTAGCTGATGCAGCTCCATCATGGACTCAGGCTGAATCTTCAGCTGTAAATCCCTGGATCGAGGCTGAAACTGATACAGTCACAGCATGGACTCAAGTCGAATCTTTAGTGAATCTCTGGACAGAGACTGTATCTTCCACAGTCATACCACAGGCCCAGGCTGAATCTCTAGCAGTAAATCCATGGACACAATCTGCAACTGATGTAGACATGCTATGGACCCAGGCTGATTCGCTAGCAGTAAATCCCTGGACAGCACCTGCATCTGATAGTGTTATACAGTGGATCCAAACTGAACTTCCAACAGAAAATCAGTGGACACAGAATGTATCTGATACACTCATATAGTTTACCCAGGCTGAATTTCCTGCAGTAGAGACCTGGATACATCCTCTGGCTGATGTAGTAACACTGTGGAATCAGACTGAATCTCCAGTAGTGAATCCCTGGACAGAGGCTGTACTTTCTACAGTGACACCATGGACTCAGGCTGAATATCCAGCAGTAAATACCTGGACAGATGCTATAGCTTCCACAGTCACACAGCTGGCTCAGGGTGAATATCCAGCAGAAAAGCCTGAGGCACAGGCAGTATCTGATACAGCCATACTGCTGAACCAAGCTGAATCGCCTGTAGTAAATCCCTGGACACAGTCTGAAACAGATGCAATCACACAGTGGACTCAGGCTGAATCTGCAAAAGTAAATCCTTGGATACAACCTGTAGCTGACACAATCACATCATGGACTCAGGCTGAGTCTCTAGCAGTAAATCCCTGGACAGAGGCTGTTGTAGATACGGTAATACCATTGAACCAGGTTGAATCTCTTTCAGTAAATCCCTGGATAACACTTGCAACTGATACTGTCACACTCTGGACCCAGGCAAATTCTGAAATCATAAATCTCTTGACACAGCCCATAGTTGATACAATCACATTCTGGACCCACAGTATTTCTCTAACAGTAAACCCCGAGTCACAGTTTGATAGAGTTACTCAATGGAGTGAGGCTGAATCTGCTGCAGTAAATCCCTGCACCCAGTCTGAAACTAATCAAGTCACACCATGGACCTAGGATAGATCTCCAGCATCAAACCCCTGGACTCAGTCTGAAACTGACACATTCACATCATGAACCCAGGCTGAATCTCCAGCGGTAAAGCTCTGGACACAGTCTGAAAATGACACAATCACACCATTGACCCAGGGTGAATCTCCTGCATTTAATCCCTTAACAATGGCTGTAGCCGGTACAATCACACCATGCATCCAGGTTGAATCTCCAGCAGTGGATCCCTGGACAAAATCTGCATATGACACAGTCACATTGTTTACCCAGAGTATAACTCCAGCAGTAATTCCCTTAACGATAGCTGTAGCTGATAGAGTCACACTGTGGAATATGGCCAAAATTATACTACTAAAGCCTTGGCCACAGTCTGTGACAGATACACAATGGGTGCAATATGAGTCTCCCCCAGTATATCCCTTTGCACAACCTATATCTGACAAAGTCACACTATTTACTCAGGCTGTTACTCCAGAAGTAAATCCTTGGTCAAGGCCTGAAGCTGATACAGCCACACCATGGATCCAGGTTGAATCTTCAGAAGAAAATGCCTGGACAGAGGCTGGTTCTGAAACATTCACACCATTGATCATGGGATTTAAACCCTGGATAGAGACTGTATCTGATATAGTCACACCAGGAACCAAGTATGATTTTTCAGAAGCGAAACTTGGGATACTGCCTGAGGCAGGTACATTTGAACTGTGGACTCAGTCTGAATCTTCAGCAGGAATTCCCTGGACAGAGGCTGTACCTGTCGTAGTCACACAGTGGACCCAGGCTGATTCTCTAGCAGTAAATCCCTGGACACAACCTGCAGCTGATACAGTCACAAAGTAGACACAGACTAAATCTCCATTAGTAAATATGTGGACTCAGGCTCAATTTCCAGTGGTAAATCCCTGGACACAGTCTGAATCACTACCAGTAAATATTTTGACAGAAACCGAATCTCTAGCTCTAAATCCACCAATACAGCCTGAGGCTAGTACAGTCACATTGTGGATTCAGGCTGAATCGCCATCAGTAAATCTTTGGATAGAAGCTGTAGCTTCCAGAGTCATACCATGGACCCAGGCTGAATATTCAGCAGTAAACCCATTGACATAGGCTGTAGCGAATGCACTCACACTGTGGACCCAAGCTGAATCTCTAGCATTGCATCCCTGGCCAAAGTCTATGATGGATACAATCACAGAATGGGCCCTGGATGCATTTGCTCCAGGTGCAAATCCTCTGACACAATCCTTAGCTTCCGCAGTCCCATTTGGGGCCCAGCCTGAAACTCCAACAGTAAATCCTTGCATACGGTCTGATTTTGAAACACCCCCACCATCAACCCAGGTTCAATCTGCAGCAGTTAAACCATGGACACAGTCTGAAAATTACACACTCATACCATGGACCCAGGTTCAACCTCCTGCAGTGAATCCCTGGGCAGAGGCTGTAGCTTCTTCAGTCATACCATGGACTCAGGCTCAGTCTCCAGTAAATCCTTTGACAGAGGCTGTGCCTTTCACAGTCATACCATGGACTCATCCTGAATATTGTGCAGCAAAATCCTGGACAGAGACTGTAGCTTCCACAGTCACACTGTGGATTCAGGCTGAATTTCCAACAACAAAGACATGGACAGAGGCTATAGCTTCCACAGTCACACCATGGATTCAGGCTGAATCTCCAACAGTAAACACTTGGAGAGAGGCTGTAGCTTCCACAGTCACACCATGGACTCAGGGTGAAAGTCCAGCAGTAAATACTTGGACAGAGGGTGTAGCTTCCACAGTGGCATTGTGGACTCATGCCAGATCTCTAGCATTAAATTCTTTCACACAGAGTGTAATTGATACAGTCGTATTTTGGACAACGCTTAAAACAAAGAAACCCTGGAAACTGCCTCAAACGACGATGTTCATTATTTCACTGAATCCTCAAATTGATACTATTGGATCCTTGAACCAAGTTGAAAATCAAGGATCTCTTCTGTGGTCACTTCCTGAAATTGATAATGTCAGTACATTAACCTTGCCTGAATCTGGAGCACTTATGTCATGGATAGTGCCTTTTCCCCAAACAGCCAGACTCTGGCCCCAACCTGAAGCTGATATTAGCAGACCTTGGTTTAAAACCTCAGAAAGAATAAGATCCTGGGCTCAGTCAGAATCTCAAACAATGAGTACCTCAACCCAGTTTGGAGCTGGTAGAGTCAAACCCTTGGCCCAGCACGAAACTGCTACAGTCGTGTCATGGATTCAGACTGAAACTGGTATATTCCACCCATGGAACCAGTCTGAAGGAGACACAGTAAGATCCTGGAACCTTTCTAAAACAGGCTGTAAGACCATGGATCCAGACTGGAGCTGGTATAGTCAACCTCTGGGATCAGCCTAGAAGTAGTACAATCAGACCCTGAACCCAAGCTGAATCTGAAGCAGTCAGACCCTGGACACAGTCTGAAGCTAAGGCAATCACAGTGTTGACCCAGGCTGAAATGCAAGCAATGAAACAGTTGACATTAATACTGTCAGACCTTGGTTCCAAACTCAAAATGATGCAATAAGAGAGGGGACCCAACCTGAATCTCGAATAGTTACTACCTGGATCCAACCACAATTGCCAATAGTCCATCCCTGGATTCAGCCTGAAGCTAATGCAGTCAGATTTTGGACCCATGCTGAGGGTTATTTAGCCCAACCCTGGATCCAGGCTGAAACCCACACAGTCAGACTCCAGACTCATTATGAAATTGGTCCAAGAAAACCATGGACCCAGCCTGAATCTCAGTCAGTCACACTTTGGTTCCTGACTCAAAATGATGCAGTTAGGCCCTCATCCCAGTTTGAATCTCAGATGACATGTTCCAGGACCCAAAATGAATTTGGTATAATCAATCCTTGGACCCATTCTGAAACTAATTCAGTCAGATCCTGGACCAAGCTTGAAACTGGTACAGGCCAACCCTGGCTCCATCTTGACGCTGCTACAATCAGACCGTGGACCCAGTATGAAACTTTAGAAATCCATCCCTCAACCCAGCCTGAGGCTGATACAGTAGTAAGACATTGGTTCCAGACACAAATGGATTCAATCAAAATTTGGAACCAGCCTGAGGCTGATACATCTAGACTCTGGACCCAAACTGAAACAGAAACAATTCAAATTTGGACCCAGACTGGAAGCAAAGTAGTAAAGCCTCCAAGCTTATCTGAAGTTGCTATAGTCACACCTCGGTTACAGACTCAAAGTGATACACCTAGATCGTGGATTCAACCTGACTTTCAGTCAGTCAGTCTCTGGACCCAGACTGGAGTTGGTATAATTTGTGCCTGGTCTCAGCAAAGAGTTGCTATAAATCAACCCTGGGCATGCCCTCAAACCCAAGCAGTCAGACCCTGGAACATGTTGGAAGCCGATACAATCAAATCTTGGTTCCATGTTCAAATGAATAAAGTCCGACCATGGGCCCCTTCAGAATCTCAAATATTGAGTCTGGATGCAGGCTGAAGTTGGTACAGTTAATCCTTGGATCCAGCCAGAAACCCCGGCAGTTAGACCTGGGGCCCACCCGGAAACTGCTAGTGTTGCATCTTTTGCTATTCCTAAAGCTAACAAAGTCAGAACACGGGTCCAACCTGAAATAGAAATAAGGCCTGACATTCATTATAAAGCTGATATAATCACATCATTTGCTTCTCCTGAAGTTGAGCCAGATGGAACAACCCAATTAACTAGTCACGTTGACTCCTCATCTAAACATGTAACTTTTTTACCAGTAGAAACTGTTCCTTCACCAGGTGAGTATTTTACAGCTTTGTCAGCTGAAACAGCTGCAGTAGAAAGCCAAGGTCAAATCAATTCTCTCCAACCCAGTGACCTCCCAAATATTCTCTTTCTTACTCTTTCAAGCACATGGCTTTCTGGAGGAGTTGGCTACTGGAACTTTGGCAATAAATTACAAATTACCAAAACAAAAGGAAGCCTGATGTTCCGTCTACTTCTCTCAGCCCCCTTTCTCCATCTTTTTCCTTTCTTGTTCCTTGTTTTTTCCCATCCTCATGTTGTTTGTCCCTTTCCTGTTCAGCCTTTTCTTCTTGCACCTTCCCTTCATCCTGTACTTTCCGTTCTTGCTCAGCTCTTTCTCCTGTGGCCTTCTCTCCTGTTCTCCTTCCCTTAGCTGCTTCTGATAGTTCTCTACAGGGACTATCTTTCTCAAAATTTGCTGAAGGACCATTCTTTCTCATACTTTTTCATCCCTACGTGCTGCCCCAGCCACACCTTTAACAAACCAACCTTCTGTGATGCCTGCATCTCAATCTGGAACCAAGTCTAACCAGCCTGAACAAGATCCTCTCAAGTATTCAGAACTCAATATTTCCTTGGCTGAGTTTCGCCTAAGTGTGGTCTGGAGAGAGAGCCTCCGGGCTTTCCGGCTCTTCAAGACAGCTGTTATTTCTCATGAAACCACAGGCAAGTTCAGCCTAGTCATCTCTTTGAGTTGTTATATTTGGGACCATGTCTTTGTTGGAACCTAAAACCAGGGTTTCTGAGTAGATCAGAGGTCATGTTCTCAAATTTTGGCAGGACCAAACTTCAAATTATTACCTGAATGAGAAGAGGGGTAATGAATAATATAATCTTAAGAGATAGCCACATAATTGAGAAAGTACTATCTTACTTTTGCCAAGAATGGTTTAAAAGCTAAGTTTTACACAGGGCACAGTAGTATAGAAACACTTTTAGTGCTTAGAAATGGTTTATTATTCCACTTGAGAAATGAACAGAGATATTTTGGATTATTCTTAGAGTGTGCAGGCAACCTGTTACTATACCTAATGTTGTAGGGTTAAAAACATGTATTTCCAAGCATTTTGCCAAAGTTGAAGAGCTACAAGCATTTTCCTAAAATCTAAAAATAGGAAATCAACATGTTCAGGAAAAGGAGGGTGGTACCACTAACTACACCCTGTCCCACATGTGGATTCCTTCTGCAGAGTGTAGATTACTCCCTGGCGTTGTCCCACACTGTCCCAACTGCTGGGAGGCAGGAGTGGGTGAATTCTGTGCAACTCTCCTTCTCCCAATTCTGTGCTGGCTCTATACTGAATGAACAGTGGATCCTTACTACAGCTAGATGTGTGAATTTCATGTAAGTGTGAATATGTCCTTTCAAGCTTAAGGTATCATTATAAAATATGAACACTTTGAGTTTGTTAATGGTATATTCCTTTGAAGAAGCTAGATAGTCTTCCTTGGCTACAGAAACCAAATCTGGTACATCTGACTTGCAATACTCACATCTGATATATTTCCTTAAGAGAAAGCATCTCCTCTTGTAACACCTCATATCATTATGTATCTCAAAATTAGTGTTTTAGCTATTTTTTTTTCAGGGAAAATTTCAGGTTTCAAATCAATGTGTTTGTAAATTATAAAAAGATATCTTAATTTTATAAAACTTTACCTATAAAAGGATGGTATCTTGAGTTTAAATCATAATCTATGTTGGAATCACAGTTTTGCCTTTTATGACTTTAAGTATCTTGACTCTTAAAACTCAATTTATTGATCTGTTCAAGGATGATAACTACCTCAAAATATATTTTGGGTATATAATTTTATTTCTGATTGTGAGATAGTGAAGTAAAACCATTAGTACAGACAAGGATCAGAGAGAAAGAGTAACTGTCCATAGTCTCAGATCTTGTAAGTGGGATATTTCAATTTCTAACTTTCTAAGTCTATATCACTAAATGTTAAACACTATAAATACTAGGATGTAAAATAATTTATTTTGTTAGGAATTTTCGATAAGGATTTAGATTGCATTGTAATATTTACCTTCTCATTCCTGAAGGTGTCCACACATATTGTGCCTAACAAGACATTGTGTGTTTGCAACAAGTAGAGAAGAGGAGTCTTACTTTAGTGTTCACCTAGACTTCATCCGATTCATATGATTTTTTTCACATTGAAATATGTAAAAATAAAGTGCTTGCTAAATTTTCTCCCCAGAAAAAACTCAGAGGCATTGGCCCTGGTCCAGATGGGGCTTATTGATCTTCAGAGCCCTGCCCAAGCTCAAACCATAGGTATTCATCATGGTATGCCCTACCTAGGTCCCAAAGGACTTTGGGGACCTGGGCTAATCTTCCTGAAGTAGTCGCTACGTTTTCAACCCCTGGTGCTTCCTGTCTGCCTGGAGGAGAGCCTAGAGCAAGAGAAAAACATACAACTATATGACTGCTGGCTACCCAGTTGGTCCCTCATGAGAGGTGAGTGATGCAGAAGACACTGGAATTGGATGACATTGACACATTTAGAAAGAGAGTAATATTCTCTCATGTGTAGTAGTAGATTTGTTATCTTTCTCTTCAGCCATATTTCTCCTGCTAATCTAGGCCATAGCTAAAAAACCCTCTCTATTCTCTGTTTTCCACCAGGAAGTCCTGGAATTCTGCAAAAAAAAGGCATCTAAGCATCCTGCAGGTCAGCACATGTGCCCAGTTTTGGCCCAAACTGAATGAATTTACTTTCTGCATGGAAGCCAAGAAAGCTATGGGGGAGGCTGGCTGTAAGGTGATAAGTTGAGGGGGTATGAAAGGCAGGGAGAAAGAGAGGAATATCCTTCAACATAAGAAGTTACTTTCTCACATCCTTTAAAATATCCATGATTATCTGTTTCCTTGTTTCTTGCAGGGTGACCTGGGGGCACCTCTTGTGTGCCATCTACAGCAAAAGGACACATGGGTGCAGGTGGGAATCTTGAGTCACTTTGATGAACATTGCAGAAAGCCATACATCTTCAGCTAAGTGAGCCCTTTCCTTTTCTGGCTCCAGGGAGTTACACGACCCAGCCATACACCCTGGTCCAAGCAAGGGCCCATGACTAGCTCTGCTTCCATCTCCCTTTCAGTCTCTACCTCTGCAAATGCCTCAGCTTTTACCTCCACTCCTGCTTCTGTCCGGCCACACTTCATCTCTCTGCCACAGCCTCTGAGTAAGGCCCAAGCAAATGGTAATGAGGGATGTATGAGAAGGAAAGAAAGAGAAGAGGATAATGAAAGCAGAAAAGGAGGAGGGGAGAAAACGCTTTTCCTGATAAATGCATGAGTATTTATACCAGGCAGGCAATAGGAATCATTTTTCTTAGGCTTACAAATGCATTTCATCCTTGTTGTATTATTCAACTTTCTTAATATCCCCATATGATATAGATGACACAATCATTCTATTCATCTTAATGTATTATTCTGAAACCCAGAGAAGTACATTGGACTGACCATGTTCATAAAGACAAAAGAGGAATGGCGCTAGCACAGACACTCAAATTTCTTATTTTTCTAACACAAAGTTCTTTACTACCACATATTGCCTTATAAAAGTAATTGTAGAATTTTAAGTTAAATATGTATTTTGTTTTGTTGACAAGTAATATGTGATGATTTCTGTAGGTTACTGTGTACCCAACTATGTTATATTTTAATGATTGTCTTTCTCCTTTCCTTGACTATTACGAAATGAATTACACTCATCAGCAGCTATTTCACGTTACTCTTCTATCCTTACAAATTTATTTTGATTGAATCATATTCCTACACATTACATGCTCACTTAAATCTATTTACCATGGCTCATATTGCCATATCCACAGTGAATTATGCTTTTAAAACATGAATGAGGTCATCTCAGTTTTTGGTCAAATTCTTCAAAGTTTTTTTCACTCAGAGACCTCAAAGACTATACTTCAATGAAAATTCCAGTTTCTATGTTCATGTGTACTCTTCCCTTACTACTTTTTATAGGTAGGTTATTTCTACCATTTTATACACACACTCATAGACAAACACACACACGTGTGTATATATGTGTGTATATATGTATATATGTGTCTGTATGGGTGTTTATGTATATAAAATTTCATTGCTTCAACTCACACTTTTTGAGGCACTCTAAATTTTTTTAACATAAACTATTTGCTGAGCTTCAAACCTGAATGTTCAAATTAGTGTGTCTATTTGCTATATCACTAAAATTTTAAATGTAGTAAGCTCAACCCTCCAGTTCACTTAAACTAAAATTTTTATTTCTCTAACATTTTCAAGTTAAATTATTGTCTTTTATTGCCTTCTATGTTATTGTCTTATACTGTTGTAACGATTTAAGCTAACAGTTACGTAAGGATGACAATGGGAGAGAGAGGTGGAATAGTTTCCAATATAATGACTAAAGGAAATTTAAACTGGACCGTAAAGAAATTATGCACTTGGAGAGACAATAATAAGGGGAGAATTCTTTACAGAGGTACCATGGACACAAAAATGCAGATTTTGTGTTTGCAAGTCAATTTTAATAATAGATATGCTTAGCAGAGTAGTGAGAGGTGAAAAACTTTTATAGATGGGCTCTACATGAGAATCCTGCTAAGTTTGCTTTTACTGTTTTTTCCTCAGCTTTGGCAGATCGGATTTCTCTGAGATATGCCATGCCTTGGCAGGCCATGATCATCAGCTGTGGTAGTCAAATTTGCAGTGGTTCCATTGTTAGCAGCTCTTGGGTACTCACTGCTGCCCGCTGCGTCAGGAACATGTAAATTGGCGTCATGCAATTTCCAATACACTATAATCTAGTATCTCCAAATTACTTTGCCGAAGTCTTCTTTGGATAAGTGAACTTCATATTATGCCTGAACCATCTCTCTTAAACACATAGCATCTTTGCTTCAGGGTAAGCGAGACATTTGGCTCTGTGTTTGGCTGATTGGTATCTCTGTTAGTTAATTCTTCCGTAATCTCATTGTCTGTGATCTCAGACTCCATTCATAGACTTGATTTTCCTTGAGGTGAAGTAGGAACTCTGACCACATGGCTAAAGAAATACATGGGAATAGCTAATGTGGTATCTTTTAAGGACTCAAATTTCGTAGTGAATCTATTCTAATTGTTCTCTAACTACACACATAGGAATCCTGAAGGCACTGCTGTAATACTGGGCCTGAGGCACCCTGGGGCACCTCTGAGAGTTAAGGTATCTACCATTCTACTGCATGAAAGATTCCAGTTGGTGAGTGGGGCAGCAAGAAATGATCTAGCATTGCTGCTCCTTCAAGAGGTGCAGACTCCCATTCAGCTTTTAGCACCCACGGTCCATCTGAAGAACCTGAATAGCTCAGAATGCTGGCTGTCTGGGCCACGGATGCTTAAGCCAGGTTAGTAGTTATTTTACTTGTTAGGGCAGTAATTTTAAAACAAGATAGAGGGGGTGTTTTATATATATATATATATATATATATATATATATATATATATATATATAAACATATATATATATATATATATATATATATATATATATATATAAACTGAGGTTACATTGATTTTTAACAGTATATAAGTTTCAGCTATCAACATTTTATTTCTACTTCTGTATACACTACCACTGCTTAACACGACAAATTTAGTTTCCACCCACCACCATGCAGTTGAACTCATTTATCCCTTTTGCCCTCCTTCTACCCCTCTTCCTCTGGTAGCCACTGATATGTTTGTTTTTCTTTGCTTTCTTTTATTCATCAAAAATCTTCAGAGACATCCAAATCCAAATCAAAATGAGATATCACCTCACACCTGTCAAAATAACTATCATGAAAAAGAATACAAGTAACAAATATTAGTGAGGATGTGGAGAAAATGGAACTCTCCTACACTGTTGGTGGGAATGTAAACTGGTGCAGCCACTATGGAGAACAGTATGGAGGTCCCTTAAAAAACTCAAACTAAAACTAAGAAACCAAAAAAAACTAAAAATAGAGTTACCATATGATCCAGCGATCTCACTCCTGTGCATTTATTAGAGGGTCCATATTTTTGATGTTGAAATTCAAGGAAGAATTCTAATCATGATTGTCTGCATTGCTACTTTTAAGATTTTATCCAAATCTGAAATTGTTTTTGTTGCATAAAATGACAGTTTTTATGATGTCTCCATTGAATTTAACAAATGAAAGCCAATACAAGGGAGGTAATTGTGTGGAGAATCAACTTTCATAAACAAGGTAGAAAAAATATGCTACCAAACTCTTTTGTATCTTTAGAACAAAGATGTTTTTGTTTTGTTTCATTTGTTCTCTTTAAGAAAATGAAACTGGACTTGAAATTTCTGATTTTACGAGTGAGATTGGCCTTGTTAATTATGAAGAGTGGCATTTGAAAAATGAGCGAAGAGATTGGAATAGATAAGTGGAATAAGTTGATAATGATGACAATGATAAAATAAATGGAACATCTTAGCATAAAAACTTAGAAATAAAGCGATGATAGATAGAGATTGTGGTCTTATCTCCCCAGTTGGTGTTTCAGTATAAGCTATGTCTTATACTGACTTATGTCTTATACTGTCTTATGTCTTGAGCTTTTTGTTTTCCAACTGTTTTTTCTAGGAGAGACAGATGAAAATCCAGAAATATTACAGATGCAAGTGATGGGCACTTCAAGCTGTGCCCACCTCTCCCCTGACAGGGGCGGTTCTGTTGTGTGCTTCATTACACAAGACAAACACTCTGATACAAATGTGGTGAGCAGCTCTTTTTTTTTCTTTCAAATTCTAATTGACAGAAACTATAACTCTTTCCATACATAAAAGTGTAGTCCAACCCATCCATAAATCATAAATATAAGAAAGTGAGTTATTGCTCTGTGGGGGAAAAAACCAACATATCTTTAATTATAAAATGATTCTTCAAAAACTATGTTACTAACTTCTGGTTTATCTCACATTGGTTATACTTGTATATCCAAACTGAACAGAGATTTAGTTGTATCCCAACAAATTAGGCAACTCATATGATTCATGTTCTTCTAATTATACAATCCTTGCTCGTCAGAGTCCACCATACATTAAACCTTTTTTTATTTTATTTTCCCTTTAGAAATGAAGTCTTTGTGGTCTAACACTGGTGGTTTTACTTGTGGGGTCCCTGCAAGAAGAATCTATTTGGTAATAATACTCATTTGCTTATGTACCTATTTAAAGTCTCCCTATTTCTCTCACTGCCCACTTCAAAATCTAGTATTAAGTAAGAATTTAAGATGGTGACTTGAATGTAAATTCTACCTTTAATTTCACAGAAACCAGTGAGCCCAGGCAGTGCGGTTATATGCAGACCAATTTCTGGGAATGGCAGCTGGAGACAGACAGGCCTCACCAGTCTGAAAGCACTGGCTACCATTGTGAGCTCCCACTTCTCATGGATATTATCCACTTCAGCAACAGCAGGGCATCCCCTAACCCAGGAATGCATGCTTTGGGTGGAAAAGCCCAAGTCCTCTAGTGTCCTAAGACAGCCAAACACACTGCCGCTCTCTTCAATAATAATTATAGCAGTACACACCCTTTTGTAAGTCAGTGGCTTGGTCAGTCAGTGCTAATCTATTAGGACGATGACAAAAAGAATATCAAAACAACATTACAGAGATTAAGGCCCTACAAAATCTAAGTAGATATTTCATAAATAAGAAACATCCTATGAATACTATTTTAATATCATTTTGGAAAAGAAAACGCCTAACTATTTCAAATTAAACAGGTGCAAAAATATAATATTCATAGAAAGTTAAAAAAAGGACTTTAAAATTAATGAAAACATTTAATTCTTTATATTTTTAAAACTAAGTACTGATGTAGTTGAAAAATCAGAAATATTCCATGATTCCTATATTAGAAAAGAAATAATTTTGCAAAAACGAAATTCCTAAGAAAGCATGATATTTTAGTCTTGAAAGAATTAATATACACATATAGAAAAAGTTTATAAAATTAAACAATAATATTTCCTACAGGAAATTAACAGTGACAGTTGTCTAAAACATGGAGTATGCGTTTCCAGTCTTACATAAAAACATGCTATTGAAGAAGCACACAAGTAATCACTTACTATGTGGCAGGCTGCCCTCAGCTTACTGTGCACCAGGGCCCCGGAAAGAGAAAGGCCTGGAGCAGACAGATCTCGGGCCGGGAGGCCCGGGGATCCGTTTCAGGGTGGGGCATGGGGGGTGGCCCGGGGCGGGTGAGGGGAAGGGATGGCGGGCACCGGGAGTGCTCCTTCCTGAGCGGACAGCTGCGTTCCAGGCACGCCTCTGGTCCAGCGCACAAGGTCCGGGACCGACTCTGCGGCAGCTGGGCTTGGGAGGGTGGAGCGTGGGCCCCCGCGCTCCCTCCCCGTTGCCTGCACTTTGGTTCCAAGGGGAGCACCTCTGTCCCTGAGATACCACGCTGAATTTCCTTTGCCTGTTTGGACTCCTGAGAACACGTGGGTGCCCACTGCACCCCCGCAGCTGTTTCAAGGCCGAGGAGGGTTGCAGCACCAGGGCGGGTTCAGGAATCCTCCCTCGTCCTCGCTTCCCAGCTGCACTGGCTGCGACCTGCCGTGCATCAGCCTTGGCGATCTGAAGCCCTGAGGGCCGTGGTGTACACTTCTAGGGTGGCACACAGCCGTGGCCTAGAGAGGAAGGCCTGCCCCGCTCTGGCTGCTGTCCCCTCTCTCAGGCAGAGAGACAGACAGACAGACAGACAGACAGGAACTCTGTCCCTCCTCAGCTCCGTGATCCTTAAGCTGGAAGGGAGCCTCCTCGTGGCTCCCACACTCCGGTGCCTAGGGTTCCCTACTGTGGAGGCAAAGGGAAACTACGTGCAGTGGCCCTGCGGCTGAACGCGGGACACAGGGCAGCGGGGGACCTCCGACCCTCAGCCGGGGCCAAGTCCCTTGAGCCCTCTTGCCCTGGTCAGCGCTGCTGGGAGGGGCCTGGCAAGGATGAAAGGCTGGAGGGAAGGTTGGACAGCGTCCTCGCACAGCTTGTCCTGGGCCACCCACGCGTAAGGCGCCATGGCTGGGTTCAGGTGCGGCCCGCCTGCCCGGGCATGATGTGGGGGAAATGGTCAGGCCCTCCTCCGGTGGGGAAGGAAGGCTTACACTGCCCGCTGGGGCCCCGGGTGCCCGCCGCCGGGGCCTCGTGGTCCAACCCAGTGGATGCGCCTCACTGAGATTCACCCTGGGGTACAAAGCTTCGGCTTTGAGGGTGGAAACCTGTCAGCCCCGCTGGGGCACGGTACACAGGGCTTCCCCTGTAGGTGTCGTTCAAGGTGGAGGGCCCACATCCTCCATGCTGTCCCTCACCGCATCGTCCCTTGGCGTATCGGGGCATCGGGGCCCTGAGAAGTATGACTTCTTGTCCAGCGGGGATCTGCCTCATCCACTCAGGAGGGAGCACGCAGGCTCAGTCTCTGTGAAGACGGTTTATGTGTTGAAGTCGGCCAGGGTCTTGGTGTCCTTGTCCCTCGCGAGGCAGCTTCTAAGCTCAGCCCTGCCCGTGTTGCGGGCTCTGCCCTTTCCGCGCGTGAGCTTGTGTCTCTTTCTCTGACTGTGGCCGGGAGCCCCTCTGTCAGATATCCCGCCTCCCTGCCTGTCTAAAGCGATCACATCCTCCGGTCCCTATGCCCTTCTCTCCTGGCACGTCTCTGCCCGGTGCCGCTGGGGGCACATCCTCCCTGTGTATCACACAGAACCTGAAGGAGGTCTGCCCCAGGTGACACTGACAGGGCCCCCGGCTTCTAAGTCAGGCTCTTCGGTGTCACCTGGCCAACCCGTTACCAGGGGGTCTGCGGACCGCGGGGTGTGTAAGCTGCCGGGGACAGCTGAGCGGTAGGCTCGGCCAACACAGAGGAGCTACCGAGAGGAACGGAAAGGTAGCCTTGTCCTTGAGGAAGTCAGTGAGGCCCCGAGTGGTCAGAGGGCCTCCCGGCGAATGAAGAGGGTGCCGCTTTCTGCACCAGGGACGGGTTGACTGTGGCCCCCGGGGCAGGCAAGATTCCCAGGGTGGCCATCAGGGTGGGGGCTCTGTGCGTGTTTAGTAGTAAACAGTAGGGCAGACGGGAAGGGAGCCCACCTCCTCTTTTCAGCCTCACCTTCAGAGCCTAATTCCTTCACCCAAGTGCTGGATCCATCTGCACTTTCTTCAGGACATTGTAGCACACACGTAGCCACGACCTGGTTCCCAGTGGCCTCCCACAGCTGCCTGAGGGGGAAAGAGAAACCAGCTCAGGGCCAACACCTACAGAGCAAAGGGAGCCCGGGAGCACCTCTCTAAGAAGACGGCCCGGGGACACTCGAACGAACCTGAGAGCTGCAGGAAGAGGAAAGCGTGTCCCAAGTCGGCTGGGCCCCTAGCACCTTGTCTTCCTGTATGGTGCCACAGACAGGGGCACGGGGAATGGAATCGAGCCTGCGTGCTCCCCACGGTCAACCTGTCGAAGGCAACCAGGAGGAAACAGAACACAGGTGCACGTGACTCAGCCTCCCACTGCGCCCACTTTCAACCACACCGTCCCATAGGCAGGGCAATCCCAGGTGTTTGTATCGTTCCAAGAACGACCCGTGGAGCTAAATGTGCACATGGGCTTGGTCCACAGAGGGGAGGCGGGGGACAGAAAACAACTGGGACAGTAAACAAGGGGGTGCTGACCAAAATCCTCTCTCGTGGAGACACGTACATGTGGAGTTCTGCATAGGTACATGCCCGTGTGTGTGTGTGTGTGTGTGTGTGTGTGTGTGTGTACATGTGTGCATGTCCATGCTCAGGGATAGGCACGACTACTGTCATGCATGCATGGACGTTGGATGGACGCGGGGACATGGAAAAGCTTAAACAGCTTATAGAACATATATAAACCGTGGGCCAGTTGAAGCCCCCAAGCCAGGGAATCCAGCCCAGAGATACCACCCCTGGAGCAAAGTGTAAGTGGCATCACTCGCCAGCAACCTCGACCAGGGGCTGAGACTAGAGGGAGGAATAAAGCACCTGTGGAAGGACAGGGAGGTTGCAAAGTACATGAGAATCATAAAGGGCCCGATGTCCAGGCCCAGAAGAGGAAAGACCCCCCCCCCCCACAGCCCCACTCCCATCCCAGCTACAGCCACCTTTATCTCCTTCTCCAGTGCACGGGCAACCTTTCCCCCCACCCCTGTGTAGGCCCTTGAGAAACACCTTGCCTTTTTTTTGGTAAGGCTTGGCAGACCGACCCACACCGAGGTATAACCGACTGCCTCACACTTTTTCTGATAGTTTAAAGCATCACTCTTTTATTTTCTGACAACTTTTGTGGCTCAGGATTATGGACCTGATGGCTTAGCTTGATTCTACCCCTGCTCCCCTGTCCCACAAGCCTGGGGCAAAGGGCTGGGCTGGGATGTGATCTCATTTGGAAGGTGGACAAGAGCAGAACCACTTTCAAAGGGCATCCTTGGGGTAGGCAGACTTCAATTCCTCGAGTCGGCAGTGGTGAAGGTTTGCGTGCGAGTGTAGTGGCACTTGACTGGGTGCAGTCCTCAGCACCTCACTGTGTTGGTGTCCAAACAATGTTGTGAGTGTTCCCCCAGTGTCGTCCCTCTGTCCATCTCTGAAAAGACAGGATGGCCAAGTCCCCTTCGTCTTGTGCAATGTCAGTGTCCATTGCGGGAGGGACGCCTGTCACCTTATGTTGGCTAGAGGAATGGCAAATGTTCACCGCCACTCAAACATCCAAAAGGCAGTATGCAAACGTGTGGATGCAGAAAGTCCGAGCACCCATGTGTGCCAGTCGTAGAGAGTAGGAGAGGTCATTTGGTTCCGGGCAAGATACCTTTCTTTCTGTGAGGCTTTAAGTATCCAGAGGGGACAGAGATCCCAGGAGAGTGGGCCACGGAGGGAGGGACCAGACACACACACACACACACACACACACACACACACACACACATCCACACACACATCCACACAGAAAGGCCGGGAGGAGACAGACACTCAGACGGAGCTCTTCACTCCATAGCTTTTCTGCTGTTGAGCAAAGGAAATCAACTTTAGCAAAGAGGTGGGTTTGCCGGACACGAGGGTGACGCCCACTGTCCTCGCCCCGATTGGTCGTGATGGGGACGAGCGGCCTGGGCGTGGCTTGCAGCTCCTTCCCGCCGCCTGGTCACGCGTGCCTGGTATAAAAAGCTCCTGCGCATGCGTTTCAAGCCTCTTCACCGCAGAGGGAGCGGTGCGATTCAAGGAGCGGTCCGATTCAGGGAGCGATACAGTGCGCAGCGAAGCGTGACTGCGGTCGCTGGTGCTGCGTTCTCTGCCGCCCACGTACTGAGTTTCCAACTGCCCCACTTTCACCACTGCCCCAGCTCAGAGCCAGGTCCACATGGGCAGTAAGGCGGGGCCCGGGGAAGGCGGCACTGCCCAGGGACCCTGGGTCACCCTAGGTGTGGGAGGGGGTCCTCAGGAAGCAGGGGCCCGCGGGTCCCCAGGTGTGCTGCGGCAGGTGGGTAGGGTGCCGGCACTAGCTGATGGGTGCGGCGAGGAGGCCGCCATCTTCAGCGGGGAGGTGGTGCAGCAAGGCACGGCCCTGTTGGAGGGAGAGGTGACGCGGATCGGGGAGGTGTTTTGGCTGCCTGTGGAGGACATCATGGAAGAGGTGGAGGTGGTGGCGGAGGAGGAGGAGGAGCAGGAACAGCAGGAGGAGCAGATGCTCGTGGAAGAGCCGCAGGAGAAGCCCCAGGAGGAGGGGCAGGAAGAGCGGGAGGAGCGGGAGCACGTGGTGGCGGAAGAGCGGGAGGAGAAGCCCCAGGAGGAGGAGCAGGAAGAGCCAGGGCCGTCCCCGAAGAGCGCCCCCTCCCCGCTGGAGGTGCTGGAGGCCGTGCAGTTACGGATGGAGCCTGTGAATAGGCAATGCACACGAGCCTGCGCTCGTCTCAAGCGCAGAACACTTTGGAGGCAGAAGACCTATCTAGAAAACAGAAGCACCATCATCCAGAGCATCCCTGGCTTCTGGGTCAAAGTTGTATCCTTAATTTTGTAGTTGAGAGACCACGTGGTGGCTGGGCTACAGCAAGAGGTACCTAACATAGAGGGCCGTTTGGGTACCAAAATGTATCCATTGGATTTTGCATTGTGGGCACACTCATGGAAATGTGATCCTGAAATTGTGGGGGCATGCTGATTTTCTGCATAGCAGGAAACAAGACTAGGGCTTTAGTTGCAGAGGTCCAAAAAGGTATTGTCATTAGTACCAGGGCCTCTTGAGACAAGAGAGTTGTCTTGCGCACAGGTTCTCCTTGGAATAACCATCAAGGGAAATGGGGGTGAGAGTGGGGAGTTATGAATGCTCATCCTAGTTAGAGCCAGGAGTGTTTGCTGTGCAGATATAAGCTTGTTCTGTCCAGATGGAGGTCAGGGCCTCCCTCTCAGAAACGGAGGCTCCCTGTTTTCGTGCACAGGTATGCACACCCCGAGGGGCTCATTGTGCCTTCATGCAGTCTGTATTGAAGGAATAGGACTAGATACTAGTGGGGAGTTGAGATCAGACACTCCCAGGCTGCTCTCCAGGCTCGCTCTGTGCTCGTAGGCCTTTCACCTCCGGCATCTAGAGGCTCCTTGACGTAAAGCAGTTTGTGAACCACCCCCAGATGTCGGCCACGATGAGTGACCTAGATAAAGACATGCTTAGCTACATGACCAACTTGAAGGTCAGGCTGGGGAGGCTGAGGCTGGGGAGGAGAGGGGAAATGATTTATCCCGGAAAGCAGGAAAGAGCAGGTCTACTGCAGACAGATTTCACCCTCCTCCTCCTCTTTATCCTATCAGGTGGAAGAACTCAGATATCCCAGTGATTGCTGCAAGATCATGTTGTTTTTCGGGAACAACCGCTATTTCCAGAATGAAGTGGTTGTTAAGGAGTATCTCATTAACGTCACTGGCAAGAGACAGCTCCCTGGATTGGGGGGGAGGGCAGATGGGGTGAGGTGAACTTGAAACATGATTTAGGCCCTTCTCCCATGCTCCTTTTCCCACAGGATACATGGCAGCTCATTCCACTCCAATTCAGTGGCACCGGCATTTTAAAAGTGAGGCGTATAGCCGCAGGCACCACAGCAGCAGCCATGACTTCTTCAGGTGGTTCTCTGACCACAGCTTTGCAGGATCTAGCAGGATTGCTGAGGTGGGGTGCCTCTGGGCCTCCTCAGCAATGGCGATGTTATTTGGCTGCTCGTGGGGAGGGGTGTGGGCCTGGCCTGGCCTGGCCTGTCCCGACCGGGCCCCTTTCCCCTACCAGATCATCAGCGAGGACCTGTGGCCCAATCCCCTGCGCTACTACCCCAGGGAGGAAGGCACCACCGGGACAGGTAAGTGAGAGGAGGACAGGTAGGTGAGGGGCCCAGGGGCTGGGCGCTGAAACGAGTCAGCTGGGTCATTTATTTCACTCATGGAGAAGTTGAGGCTCAGAGGCATACAGTGACACCAGGGCGTGAGGGCATCAGGGTGAGACAGCACATCTGGAAAACTGCAGTGCAGAACTGGTGCTGACTAGGGAAGCTTTAGGCAAGTGAAGCAGCATGAGCGTCAAAGTCACTGAGATTCAAAGGTGCACGTCTCTGAACTGTCATTCCATGGCCGTCAACCCCACCCTCAGGCCTCCTGTACCGCCCCCTTAAATTTGGGCTTGCCTCAGGTTCCCCCCACCACCCCCTTTCCACAGAGGTCTGTGAGTCCCCTTTGGGCAAAGCCTTAAGCCCCGCTGTCCCGTCATTTTTTTCTGTTTTGATCATCACAGTCACCTTTTAATTTTCTCATGCATCTCCTTCACCTCCCACGGCTATGGTGAGAACAGTGGCCATTTTGCATAGATGATGAAGAATCGTTTCTAATATGTGGTTGGAGGAAATGTAAGAGATCACAGGGAATGTGACTCTGTCTCCTGGGCAGGGCCTTAAAAAGTTAAAGCGGTCTTTAGCGTTGTTCAGGGAGGATGGGTTATTATGTGTGTGTCTGTGTGTGTTTCCAAAGGAACTCCCGATGTTGAGATGCGTGTGATGGAGCATCACCCTTGACCTAAGAAGCTGCTTCAGATGAAGGCGAACGGTCAACATGGTTGTCCTGCACACGAAGAAATGAAGAGAGGTCTGGTGGTGAAACGTACAGAGAGGGAGACACCAGTAAACCTGGAATAAAACCAGAAGATAAATAAGCAGCATCAGTTGTATGTGTTTGTGTGGCGTTTGTGCAGGGGCTCAGGGTAGATACATCAGGCGCAGGTAGGCTTCTCAGTTTGCTGCCTGGGAGTTACCAGTCCATGGAGAGCTGTAGAGGCGGGGGGAAGTCATACTTTGGGATTGCATCAGAGGATGCAGTTCTTCCTGTGGGATGGGGGTTGGGGAGGAAGGAGAAATAAGAGAAGGGCTGGTTAACTGGGGCCTGCCATTTTTCCAAGGGAAATGTGGAAGTTCAAGGAAAGGGGCTGGTGAGCTAGGGCCTGAGGTTGAAATGCTGGAAGTTAATTTTGTTGGATAGTGGTCCTCCATGTAACCTCCCTGTTGCATATCGTCAGACACTTTAATGGGATACAATGGGAGGAAGCCTTAACATTTAATTCACTGTTGGACCAGATGCCCTTCTAGTGTATGTGAAATTGTGGGGGCATGCTGATTGCATATCCCTGTTGCATATCATCAGGCACTCTAATGGGATACAATGGGAGAAAGCCTTAACATTTAATTCACTGTTGGACCACATGCCCTTCTAGCGTATATGAACACAGGGTCTTTTGCTGAGACAATTAGCCTCTCAGGGCTAGGGTTCCAGACAACATCTTAGGACATGGGGGTATAAGGTATATGGAGGGCATGTGGGGAGGTGAGAGAGACACGGGTGGGAAGGCAGTGAGGGTGTTAGTGTGCTCTGGCAAAGGTGACCAGGGGAAAAGGTAACTTTGCCGGGAAGCGGATAAGCAAACCAAAACAGATTCCCTCACATCTGAGTGAGCTCACGTGAACTCTGTTCTTTTTTCCGGGGGACTCAGTTTGGGTACAAAGGGCACACGGGGAGAGGTGCGAGGTGAGGGGAGTGGGGAGTTGGGGATGTTAAACAGGCAAGTGCCAGGCCACCCAGCTGTGTGCTCTCTGTCCCGTGACGGCACAGTGGTTAATATCCCTATTTTCAGACAGGCTTAAGCCCTTTGCCCAAGGCCCGCTTGAGACCAAGTCCCCAAAAAGTAAACAGTTTTCTCATGAACGCTCTGGTAGCGGTGTCCCGTCCTCGCTGAACGGCTGGACACACTGTGTTTCAACCACAAAGGCGCTGTCCTTCTTCTGGGGCCTTGCCAGCTCTCTGTGCCCCTGAGGCCAATGGGAAGACCTAGAGCATACCGAGCTCACCCAGGAAGTGGTGAGCGCTTCGGGTGCTGCTTGCCAAGTGGCTGGCTGCTTCCCAGAAGCACGTGTGTCTCTGGACCAGGCAAAGGACAGACTCTGCCACAGGCGGAGCAGGGAATGTTCAGTGTTTGTCCCCCCAGTGTTCTTCTCTCTTCCCAGATACAGCGGCTCCAACACAGGCGTCCCTGAGGGTGGCGTATTGACAGTACCATTTCCGTCCCACATGTTGAGCTCTCACTCCACAACTTTTGGTAGAAGAGCCTTCTCCCAAAAGCCCCAGCTCTTTCCAGGACGAGGGGTTGACAATCAAAGTTCATGGAGCCACGGATGTCCCCTTCAAAGTGCACTGAGTTAGATCGCCTGCTCAGTGTCAGGTTTTGTATTTGAACATCTACACCCCAGCTATGCCCCTTCTACAGTGGAGACATCCGAAGGTCTAGAAGGCAAGGCTTGGCCTCTGCCAGCTGCTGTCCCCACAGCCACGCCACAGACACTGTGGAAACAGGTCTTCTCAGCTTCTTGAACTGTAAACCTCAAGGAACCCCTGGGGCTGCCGCATGCTGGTCCCTGTCTTTCCTGGTGCTGGTAAAAATAAACTATGCTCTAATAACCCTGCAGTGGGAGTGGGACAGCATATTGGTGCGTGGTCTTAGGGGACCTCAGACGGGGCTTGTTCTAAGGACTCCAGGGTATTTATCCACATTCAGAACATTTGGTAAGGTCTTGCAAAGGACTTAAACACCAAAGAAAAGGTTGGGACAGGGTCCCCCAACTCCTAACATCTCCTGCCAGTGCTTAGGTACCAAGGCTATGCTTAGGTCATATGCATAGAAGGTTCATTCTGCTGCCTATGGAGTCCCCTTAACAAATTGCATGTAGAACTTTGGCAGGAATATTGTACTAGATTGTTAAAGTGGGCAATTCAGTGGAAAAGAATGTGGCCTAATTAACATATTGAGGTATCTTCAACCTTACTAAAATTTACAGAATCGATAACTTAAACAACAATAAAGTGTCACCTCTGGAGTATTCAATTTTTTACATATGGAAAGGTAATATCCTTACTGGGAAGTTGCAGTGAGATGGTCTCTCTTCTACAATCTTAGTGGACATATAAATTGATACTACGTTTTAGAAAGCATTTTGGTAATGTCTAGTAAAATTGTAAATATTATGTGCTTTATAACCTGACATTTCTGTTTTTAGCAATGTATACTCTAGAAATACTTCCTCAAGTCTAGAAAAACATATACAAGAAGGTAGCACTGTTTATATTAGCGACATGTTAGGAAGAACTCATCAAATATAATAAATTACTGCATATTTTTATAAGAAACTACTATACCATGCTTAAAAAGAATGATGGGACAGTTGTATTTCTTAACATGGAATATTGTGCAAGCAGAATAGCCAAGAGAAAGCGACATTTTGCCATACATGAGACAAAAATTTTAGAATAGCTAAAATAAAACGTCATTTTTTTATACAAGGCATAATTTACTTTCTATAAAAATATTAAATACACTTGTATATTCAGAAGGAAAAATCAAAGAAATATTCAGAATGTTAGGCAGTAGTAATATATTAGGTACCGCACCAATTTGGGAGACTCCCACTCTTTTAATACATGACTGGATTTTGTAATGCTTGAATTTGGATGGTTTTTATACACTCTAATCAGGAAAAATGTAGCAATGTTAGAAAACAATAGGAATTAATGGAAGAATAAATTAGTATATTTTTATTTCTATCCAAGTTACTTCTGGGACGGTGTTCACAGTCCTCTGGCTCGTCTGGTGATTCTCCTCCTTCTAATGTCATCTCTCACTTTTCCGTCCGTGAATCTTGGTATTTAGTCAGGCTGCTCTGACCTACTCTGTGTTTAAAAAATCGGATTTGCTCAAGCTCCCATCCTTATTTCCGTAGGTGCCAGGCTTTCCTTAACACGTGGTATTGACTGAAGGACCAAGGGTGACATGACACTCATCGACATTCGTCCACTGGAATACATTAGCACTGTCACATCATTGATGTAAATTCCTAGGACTCTTACAGACTAAACAACAGCAATTACAACAACCAAACGGATTTCACAGGCCAGTGTGTGCTCGGATCCATATCTGCTTTGCTGACAAGTCAAAATACTGTCGAGTTTCTATGCTTCCGCAAACTGGGAAACTAAAGAGTTTCTTTTTGTTTATTTTTCATACCACCATTCTTGGTTCACACTTGGTATTCCATGTAACGGATTTATCTTAGAGGTTCCAAACTGAAAAGTCAGTGGAGGGAGGAGAGATACAGAAAGAAGCTACTATTTCTCATTTCATAATTTAATAAGATATGAGAACAGAACTTCAGTTTTCACTTTGACTCTTTACAAAGCTTTGGGAATAACTGCTGTCTACTTCTGCTCTTGGCAAGTAGCCCTACAATGTCCCTGGGCTACCCTACGGCTGCCACAAACAACACTGCTTGCAAAGATCATATCCACCTTACATCTGGCCCTTCTTTTTGTTCCTGAAAGCTTGTATTCCTGATGTGCTATCCCAAATACACTCCCTTTCTCTACAGATTATTATTGTTATTATTATCATTATTATTATTGCCAAGTTTCTGACATGTCACTTTGCCATCTAGATTTTGTTTTGTGAAGAGAAATGTGGGAAATCAAACACTCCAACCAACAGAGACACTTAATTTTCAAGTGCATCTGGAAAATTCACTGAGGTAGGTCATATTTTGGGCCACGCAATAAATTTCAATAAATTTAAAGGATTTAAGTCATTCAAATTATGTTTTCTGGTTACAGCAGAATTGAATCAGGTATCCAGTAATTTGTAAAGTATGCCAGAATTTGAAATTAGACAATAAACTCCTCAACAGTACCTGGGTCAAAAGAAATCACAAGGCAAATTAGAATATGTTTTGAATTTAACAGAAATGAGCAACAATATATGAAAATCTGTGGGATGCAATAAAAGCAGAACAGAAGGAAGTGTACAGCTTTAATTTTGCTTTTTTTAATGAGAAAAGAAGGTCTCACATTATTGAGCTAAGCTTCCTCCAGGAGAAACTAGGGAAGGAATAACAGATGAAATCGAAACCTGGCAGAAGAAAGTAAGTGAAAAAGATATTATAAGAAATCAGTGAAAATGAAAACAGAAAACCACCAGAGGAAATCAGTATGCCAAAATCTGGTTTCCTGGAAAGATCAATAAAAATGATAAACTTCTAATCAGAATGGTCAAGAATAAAAGAGAGAAGACATGAATTACCGATAGCAAGCAAGAACGATACTATACCACTAATGATTCTACAGATGCTAGGAGGACACAATAAAAATGTTATGCCAGTGAATTGGATAACATAGGTAAGGTAAAAATCATCCTGAAAAATTACCCAATCAATCAAGGGAAAAAGAGATGACCTGACTAACTCTGCCTATTGGAGACATAGATTTCGAAGTTTAAAAAAACTTTCCACAAAAATGATACCAGGCACAGAGAGTTACACTATTGTATTCTACCTAACATTTAGGAATGGAAAAATAATAATGCCACCAATCCTAACAGATTCTTCCAAAACTTAGAAAGGGCGGGGGGGTGGTGGGGGGGGGACACTTCTAAACTCATTTTAACACCTTCACCTAATCTGTATTGAAATGTGAAAAGAGACATTTCAAGAAATGAAATTATCTTTATAAACATAGATATGGATTTGAAATATGGATCAAGGGGCAATAGTGGTTGAATATTAGCTTTCCATAGGTCCCTAGTTCTGAATTAGTTTAGAAGTTTCTCCCCTCTTTCCACTAACACTTAACAGCAACCACAGCATGAGTGTAGAAACAGATAGTGTGCTGGATGTAATTTGGGGTTAGCCATTTGCACATCAGCGTAAAAGAAATGTGTGTGTGTGTGTATGTGTCCTTAAAGCATACGCTGGCCTCTCTCTGCCCTTCAGTAACTCCATCCTCTGGAAGGTGGAGTGAGTTAGCTGATGGGTGCTTTTGGTAAGAATCACTGAGCAGGTACAGCTCGGCTTCATCCTTCCTCCCTCGAGAACCATCCTGTCCACAGAAAGCTCGTGCTCTCGTCTGCAACCCCAAGCTGCACATTGCCGAGAAGTCCACAGCTTTTGGAGGAAGCTCGCCCTGGTCCAGCACACTGGAAGCAGCGATAAGCCTGCAAACTTGGAATTCAGTATTAGGACGGACATCTCTCTAACAGAAGTACCTAAGCCACAATTAATGATGATGTTGATTTGTGCACTTCTGTATCTACGTGTTTTATTTTACAGCTTGTTCTGTAACAGGTTCATGAAGAACAGTCCAACTCCTAGGGACCCCTCAGAGACCTCGGCAGATGCTGAGAGCAGGAGTGATTTGGGACTAAGGAAGTTTATGGAAGCGTCAGGTGGATGGAGTGTTTATGAGTGATGTTTCCTCAAGAATAAGGAAGATGAGCAATGCTGGCAAGCATGAGATAAAGAGGATCTAGGTACCAGAATCTTGAGGGGGACGTGCTAAGAAGATTCTACTACAAAATGTGTGTGTGTGTGTGTGTGTGTGTGTGTGTGTGTGTGTGTGTGTGTGTTGTGGTGGGGGCGGGGGCAGGCGGTTTGAAAAGCATGACCTTGGAGTTGAAGTTTGACAAGAATAGGAGACTCAGAATCAGATGTTAATAAACACAAGAGATCAAGGTCTCTGAATAAGGTTCTCTCTCAGAAAATAGTAAAATAATGCCAGTAGGTGAGTGAAGTTTTATGTCAGTTCTAAAATGGAATTATCTCCTTGGGACCTTGGCGTTAACCTTTCAAATAAGAATATATGGTTATTGTTCACAGCACTGCTTCCATTCTATACTTACTTTTCACAGCTTTGGGACGTCTTTTTTGGTAGCTGGGGAAATGAATTTAAACAACTTTTCTTTTGCTTTGCCTTTATTTTGAAAACTGGCTGTGTGTTTATGGCTTAGACTTTCAATCTGTCATTTCTCTTATAAAATTTGTACAGTGACACTGATGCCAGGTATCAAATCCAGCCATCTCTAAAATGCCACTGTTCAAACCAGCCGTCTTAACACAGGAGCCATAAGACTTTATTGCTCTGGGGGATTAAAAAATATCCTAGAGTCTTGGTGGGGTTTTTGAGGTCTTGCCATGAATTTGTAGTGATAGCCAAAACAAAGAGGGGATATTTCTGAGGAGTGGCACTTCAAAAAGTCTTTTCCATGCTCTGCTCCATGTTGGATAGGCAATGAAAATGTTTTCTGGGATGCCTTTTTCCAGATCTTAATGGAAAACATTTCAATGTTTCGTTGTGGAATATGATATCCACTGTAGGCTTTTCGTATATGACCTTTGTTATGTCGAGGTAATTACTCTCTATTCGTACATTCTTGAGAGTTTTTATCATGAAATGGTATTGAGTTCTCCCAAATGCTTTTACTGCATCTATTGAGATAAGCATATGACTTTCACCTTCCATTCTGTCCATGTGGTTTGTCATATTAATTGATTTTCATATGTTGAAATATCCTTGCATCTCAGGGGTACAATGCACTATATCATGGTGTAGGATCCTTTTACTGTGTTGTTGAATTCAGTTTGCTAGTGTTGAGAACTTGCACATCTATGTTCATCAAGGATATTGCCTGTAGTTTTCTTTTCTCATGGCGTCTGACTTTGGTATCAGGGTAAGGCTGGCCTCATAAAATGAGTTTGGAAGTGTTCCCTTCTTCAATTTTTTGGAATAGTTGTGGAGTTAATTCTTCTTTAAATATATGATGGAATTCATATATATACATATATACATGAAAAATGTCACAATATGTTATCTGATTTCTGGGGAAACTTTGGATATTCTAATCAAGTTTCCAGGACCTCTTCAAAAACAGCTTGTCGAGTGTAAGATCAAGCTTCTAGCATCATCCAGACTTGGTCTTGAGCAAATTATTAATAACTGAAGATAGAAGTGTGTGGGATTAAAAGTAAAACTTTCTGGAAACAGAGTATCTGAAAGGCATCTGCAATTATTTGAAAGCAGCCTAACATCCCACAGCGAGTGCTGAGCTGTGCTGACCACGGGCACCGGGTCTGAGCAGCAACAGAGGGCAGCATGAATAAGATACCAGCCACCTGCCGGCTGTATAGTGAAAACAAGTGAAGGCTGCTGTGGGGATTTAGCAGAAGTCACTCAGTGCTGAAAGAGTTCCAGGCCTCAGCGTGCGCTTCGCATTAAACTGTGTGCCAAAGAAGACTCTCAGTCCGTAAGATCAGCCAAGTAAGAGTAAAATGAAATTGTCAATAGGATGCTGAATACATGAACACATTACTACATGTCAGATATGTAAGCAGAATCCAAAGGACTATATTGTATAAATCCTCATAGAAATGACAGTAGAGAACAATGTAAGCAATAGCATGTTAAATTAGATTTTAATTTGAGGCTGAGTGTCAAGAAAAATATATATGATTATCAAATTGAGCCTGATTTGCATAGTTCCTTAAAATTATATATAGAGAGAGAGAGAGAGAAAGAGAGAGAGAGAGAGAAAGAGAGGCAGAGAGAGAGTATGTAATCAACTTAGCTGAGTTAAATTTATAAATATATATATATATATATAAGTATATACATCTATAAGTTTTATTCATCTAACTTGATTAAATTTTTAAAAGTTGTAGCAGGCTTTGGGAAAATGCTAAAGTTTGAAGTTCAGCACGTTGTTGCATATATAAAACTGAAACAGACATTAAAAGCCCTGATATAGAAGTGTATCCCCATGTTAGCTTCTTAATGTGAGACTCACCTGCATTATAAAACAAGGATTATAATCATTTTTCTCTTTTACAAAACTGTCCTCAGAAGCAGACATGATAATGTATATTCATATCCTTAGAAAGGTTCTGTGCAGTTGTAGAGGGTCACTGAAATGACCCATGACCTTATGTTAAATTATAGTTCTGAAATTTGCCATTTTTTGCCACCCTTTTTTTAAATCAAAGTGCTTGGCCCTTCAACAGCACCATAAGCTTTATGAGGGAGAGCCCCGCCCCTATGAAGCCACAGTGATGGGTAAGGTGACCCGAGGCCTCGGCATCACTGATTGGCTCAGGACCCCTCTCTCCGGGGGCTAAAACGGTGGCTTCTTCTGGGACTCACCCCACTGAAGCTGCCGGAGATGCAGTGTCGCTGGGCTGAGAGGCTGGGCTTGAAGCTGCCGCCGCCCCTCTTTCCTCATGTGAGTAAAACCTGTGTTAAGTTTTAGCCTAACGGGTGCGGCCAAAGCTGACGGCTCGGCACAGGCCTCTGAGTCTGGTTTCTAACTCTACAAATGAACTGCAGAAAACAGCAAACACTTTCTTGTCTTTTGAGTTGAAAAACAGGATCTTGGAACTTTCAGGTGAGACAGTGTGTTCTTGAATCATGTTTTTAATCCTCAAGTGTGCTGTCTTTCGAGTGTCAGAACGCCCAGCCCTGGAAATTTGACATGAACAAGGAAAGGGGAAAAGCTGAAATGAAGGCCTACGCTGTCCTCAAATTAAATAGACTGGAGGAGGGGGATCCCCAGAAGGTTAAAGGCACCGAGGCCTCGTGGTGGTCTGGCAGATGTCAGAAGGAGCCCAAAAGCAGGAGAGACTCCTCTGGGAAACTCCACACTTAGAAGTGGTGAGGCGAGGGTAGAGCAGGATCCTGTAGCTCCATGGAAAGTCTTGGGAAAGAACCCACAAAGGCACCCAAGCCTCCTGAGGTCCAGAAGATGTGTCAGGTAGCGTTACAGCGCTGCCCACAGATTCCCAAGAGGAAGGTGGGAGGGTGAGGAGAGGGGTGACATGCCCCGAGGACCCTTCCAGACTTGGTGAAGATGCCCGGTGAATTTTCACTGCCTAAAAGTCAGGGCTTAACAGCAACCATAGGAATGATGTCATAGGGGGGGTATAAAACTGATATGCTGAAAATTGTGGAAAGTGTTTTACCTTGTTGACTACGTGGCATCTGCTATAAGGCAGAAACAAATGCTGTAGAAAAAAGTGTGCGTAGTTATAGAAAGATGAAGTTATATTTTGCATTATATGTGGCTTATAAAATTATATATGCTGGGATCCAGAAAGTATGGTGGTCTGGTATTGCCTTATTTGTTTTAAGTGTTAAAGTTTTGTTTTCACTGTGTTTTCTTTAACCTTTTAGACACCAAATTTGAGGCACTTCTAAATTTAAAGAAGAGAACCAAAATAAATACACGGTCTTCACCAAGTGTCCAGATGTCGTAGTGCCAAGGTTTCATTTTTGTTCATTTCTAACACATTTACTTTGACATTCTTTTGAAGAATCCGTGGAGAAACTGGTAATTGATTATGTTACTGTCCAAGTGCCCTTGTTCTCAGTACATTAAATGTATCTGAAAGAATGGTTTGCTTAGCGTCCCCCTCAAAGGACCCAAAAAAAAAAAAAAAATGTGTTCACATTTTTATGTCTGCCCCATGGTGAGGAGAGGGAGGATGAGGGAATACTGCCTGCTGACCATGTAATTTAGAGAATAATAAACTATTAGAGACACAGACTAGTTGAGTCAAAATTAAGATGTAAAAAATGAATTAAATGATGGGAGAGAGCAGGCGAGTGGGAAGTCAGATGGAGCGGGACACAGAGACACTCAAACCAGCACGTGGCACTTCCTGTGTGACCGCGACAGTCAGCACAGAGAAGCCGCGTCAGCCTGGACCCTGGAAAGCTGGGATTCCAGTTTGTTGTTGAAATGATTTGCCGGTTCAGATTTCCCTGTGCATCCTTCCCACGTACATGTGAGGCTTCTTCTCTTGTTCTTCTGTGTCCTTGTAAGTGAGAGCTAAGTGTACACGTGGCTGCATTTGTCCTAGTAGCATCTGTGTGCCCTCCTTGCCTAGGGTGTCTGGAGGCCCCTTCCCGGGCGGCCCTAAGACTCACGGGTGATTGTCTCGCAACAGTGCTTGTCGGGAGCACTGAGTTCATCAAAGGGGGTAACATTTCTCAGGGTGATAACCCTTCCTCTGTGCTTTGACCCCACATTCTGTTCTATTCTCTTCTCCTGTAATGTAAGCTTCTCATATGATGCCGTTAGAGTTACGTGCATGCTACTCTGAATTCTCCCCCTCCTCCAGCAAGGAGACCTGAGGTGCTGCTGGGGGCAACTCGGGGACGGGCTACACCTCGACTGGATGCATGTCCAGCAGTGTCCAAGATTAGTCTTTTATATACAAGCACAGAAGAGAATGAGTCAGAGACAGACAGAGGCAGAAAGAGGGACCAGGAGACAGAGAGAGATGGAGAGAGATAGACCAGAGATGCAGAGAGACAGAGACAGAGCCTGCACAATAAGCCTTCTTAACACCCCAGATGCCCCCTTTCCCCACACACTGGAAAATCCTCTTCCGTTTAGGTTTCATGCAGAGTTTAATTCCAAAAGGGGAGACAAACATTACCAATACCATCTGGTGTATATATTAGTAAAGGTGTAAGATGCTCTTTTTTACTCTGTTAAGAAAACATAGTCGTATACTTGTGGTTTTGTTCTGCGGTTCCCAAGTGGGACTGGGAACCCTGGAGAGAAGTTAAGCGTGTGACAACGCAAAGCGTGTCAAGAGTCTTTCTCATGAACACCTGGAGGAGGCCCAAGGGAAAGGGCTTGAGGGCTGCACCGACTTCCCTTGTGTCTTCAGCCCTCAGTGATTCTAAACCAGACGAGTAAGCCACCTATGATGGCTAAAAAATTGTCCAAGTCTTCCCCTCCTTCACAGCAGCCCCCCTGCCCCCGTGCTCTAGGAAGGTGGAGGGATCCACATACCAGCTCTTTGGAGAGCTTGTTCCTGCGTGGAGTTCGTGCATCTGAACTTCTTGAAATCTCAGCTCTCCGATGGGCTCCAGTACAACTAAGACTTCGGTAGATCATTCAGCGTTTTCTGTTTGTTTGTAGGGGAGTGATGTTCTTCTGAAACGTTTCATCTCATGAATCCAAGGGCAACTCTGGGTTGGTTTTGAATTGGCAGCACATTTTGAATTTTGTCAACCTCCCTCTGTCCAACCCTTGGTGGCCCCTGACCTCAACGTTCCAGGCCGCGACCCACGAGTCTGAGGGAAGACGCCCTTGGCGCCTCAGCGCACCAGCCACCGTTTCCAATTTCAGCGTCCTCAGAGCTAGGGAAACCTCCACTGCAGGTTTGCTTTGCTGGGGCTGGATCTTGTCCTTGATGTTGGCCACATAGATCTTCAGTACCTTCCCTGTTACCTTCAAGCAGATTTTTTAAACATAGTTTGTCCATTTTTTCTACTTTATTCAGTGGAGGATTTTGTCTAAGTTAGCCCACCGTGACTGGAAACAGATCGCTTTCTTTATTTTCTCGTATAAATGTTGCTGTTTTACGGGGTCCTGTTACATATACAGATGAATTTAGGAATCAGTGGCCAAGTGTGGTATTGAGACTTCCTGTCTAAAAATGTGTCTTTTTCAGCAGTGGATGGGGAAATAAGCAAATTTTCCAGTTGCTTTTTCTTTTCTTGTCAGCAATCATCATTTGCAAAATTTAAGAGACATTCAAAAGAAGAGACGCTGATAAGGAAAAATAGTATAAATAAATAAATAAATAAATAAATAAATAAATAAATAAATAAATAAAATGTTTTTTAAGTGTCTTCTTTTCTAAATTTCTTTCAGGGATTCAGACATAAGGGCATTGTACCGTCAGTATTGTTCGTTGATACCCTAAGTAAACTCAGCTGCTGGAGATCACAGTGAGGTGCCCTCTTTCTTCACCTTTCCAGACTTGCTGTAATGAGAGTGGATGTCAAATCAATTCATACATTTAAAATTAATATTTATATGCAGTAGATTTTAGTATTGGGCTAAATGACATGTAAAGCTTCTGCATAGTCGTAGTGTTATTGAATATTTGATCAACACCAAACGGAAACTTTGGATTGTTTATCAAATCAGTCACTAAAGTGAGAGTAAAGATTCGAGGTAAAAGGAATCTTTTACAGGCCTGGCATGGCAGAAAGAACCTATAAATAGCACTTAGATGCTCACACTAAATTTAGAGAACAGTTATCTTACATATTTGTGTTCAGTACTCATAATGGTATAACCTACAACTGACAAAAAATGAATTTCTGCTGCAAACGAAGAAATACACTCTCCTTGTGGCGAACAAATTGTATGTTAACTGTGAAACAAATATTGAGTTTACATTTTGTTTTTTATTCTATAAGTCCCACAGTCTTAAGATCCTTATGTTTTAACTACATTTAATATTGTAAAGGTGCTTAAAAACTTTATGGTGACAGTTTACATACTTCCCAGGTGGCAAAAAAAGGAAAACTTTGAAGACCAAACTATTGTCATATTCAAATGGGAAAACTTTAGGAAAAAGTGTCTGGGTTTTAAAGTCAACAGCAATAAAATTTAGGGAGAGAACAATTATTCTTCATTTTTCTCTACTATGCAAAATGTATTTTTAACTCCAAGAAGGCTTTTATTTCAAAAGAGATTCCTTTGAAGTGCATCAGCTGAACAGACGTTATGAACCTTAAAGCTGTCTTCATTTGTGCTGCATACAAGTGACAGGGAGCATGCAGTGCTACACACTATCCAGGGCTTCATGGCGACCAGACCGACGTGAGGCTGTCGGAAGTTCATTTGGACAAGAGCGGCTTGCAGGCAGGGGCTGTAGGGAACCCAGAGTGCTGAGCGAGACAGTTGGGTGAGTTTCAGTTCCACCCTGAAATCCCCGCCACAGAGATCTTCCCCTTCAGCAGGGCGGAAGGCCCCTAAACCCATGGAAAGCCCACCAAAAAAACAGCACTGGAACCAAAAACTGCAGGAGACTTGCCTGCTAAATTATTAATTCTCCTGCAGGGCATGAGAGGTCTGAGGACAACCCTAATCCCAAACACAATTCTCTTCGCCTGGGGGATGCCAGCCTGAAAAACAAAGCACAGCCTTCCTTTACCACCCTGATAGCTATCTCGCAGGAACCGCCCCCTCTCATAGGTAGGCTCTGTGTGTCTCTGTTTCTGTATTTCCCTCCTCTGTTTTTCCATCGTTGCAGGCCATAAATGGATGTTCCTCCTTGTCTCCTGGTCTGAGATTGACTTATTGCAAAAATGCTGTCCCCAGGAGCCACGGGAAACAGTAGAGCCCAGGTGCAAATCTCCTGTCACTGTTTAAATATTATGCAAAGAACAGTCCAAAATGCCCATAAAAATGTGGCAGCTACCATAGGGCTCAGCTTTCAGGCTCCCAGATAGAGAATGTAAGATGCTTCCAGCAAAAGATATTTCCAAAGCTATTTTAGGAGAAAAGTAAAATCCAAATTTTGGAGTGTATTAAGTGCTCCCTGAAAAGCACACCACCACTTGGAGTACCACAGTGAGTGTTCCTCTGTGGGACCATCCTGTGCTCATTAAAAAAACAATGCATATTCATCACTGTGCTTAGCCCAGCTGGGCTACACGTAGTCCCTCCCCACTCCTCACCTCTTTTTTTTTCCTAGTGTACTTTTTATTTTTAATTATTTATTTTTTAAAACTCTTTATTTATTTATTTAGGCTGCGTCGGGTCTTAGGACCCTTCACTGCAGTGAGTGGGCTTCTCTCTAGTTGTGGCGCGAGGGCTTAGTTGCCCTGTGGCATGTGGGAATCTTAGTTCCCTGACCCGGGATTGAACTGGTGTCCCCTGCATTGCAAAGCGGATTCTTAACCCCTGGACCACCAGGGAAGTTCCCCTGCTCCTCACCTCTTTAGGGGCAAACACCGTGGGACACTTTCTGTGTCAGACCTCCCGTCTCTTTTACGAGTGTATCTTATTCTTCATTGAATCCCCAGCCCCAAGGACGTTGCTGGCCCACAGCTAATCAGCATTCAATTATTGCCAATAAAGGAAAGCCAGCTAGGAGACAGTGGATTTGGAAATGCTTTGAAAATGTAAAGGGCAACACGGTCCCTTGTGAAGTTACTTTATCTCTATTCACTTCATCAAGTGTTTAATGAGTGGCTAATACGTGTTAGATGCTCAGCAGATGCCTGAACATAGTTACAAGGATAGAGAAATGCTTTCTACATAGTGTGCCTATAACAAAACTGGGGCTACCTAAAAAAACTCATAAAGGACATATCCCAGTATTATCATTGGATAACAGAATCTTACATTTGAAATAGAGCTCAGAGTACATTGAATTCAAATTCTGCCTCATAGGGCTTCCCTGGTGGCGCAGTGGTTGAGAATCCGCCTGCCACTGCAGGGGACACGGGTTCGAGCCCTGGTCTGGGAAGATCCCACATGCCGCGGAGCAACTGGGCCCGTGAGCCACAACTACTGAGCCTGCGCGTCTGCAGCCTGTGCTCCGCAACAAGAGAGGCCGCGATAATGAGAGGCCCGCGCACCGCGATGAAGAGGGGCCCCCGCTCGCCGCAACTAGATAAAGCCCTCGCACAGAAACTAAGACCCAACACAGCCAAAAATAAATAAATAAATAAATAAATAAATTTATTAAAAAAAAAAAAAAATTCTGCCTCATACAGTTTCTCCCTTCTACAACGTTTCGACATATTACTGTTGAAATTTTGGTTAAATACTGTACGTGAAATATTCTGCATTTCTGAATAGCCCGTAATTGGTCTAAGGCTTTGAATGTTTTAAAGAGGAACTCACCTGAGGGCTGGAAAGTTACACAAGTGACAAACAGATTGTTCTTTACCAGCTTCAGATCCAGAAGTCACATCATCCACATTTACTTAAAATAGGAAGTGAAGTTCGAGGTGATGCTGTCAATTCTTCTCTCCTTCAGGCACTGAGCTGAAAGGGAGTGTGTTTGAAAGACATCCCCGATTTTCTTTCGGTCTTTAAGGCCAGTTCCTCCTAGAACTGAAGTGACCACGTGTCAGAGAGGAGTTGCTGTTGGAAGTCTTTATTTCCACACAAGCCTGTCAACCTTGCCATCTGGTTTCTAGAGTGTACAGATATCTCCTTGCTGTTAGGAGTGCTCATTTGCCAGGCTTTCAACAGAGAATGCAGCCTTGAACCATGTGCTCTTACTGAAAACTTAGATGAAAAAGATATGATTGAGGTTTAAAAGTGAGCCTAGCCAGTTGTGTTTGTCCAAGTCAAGAGTGCGGCTGTGCAGATCACGGAGAGGGATGGGGACTTTCTGTTGCAATGTACCCTTTTCAGCATCTCAGTTACCCTGAGCCCGGGTCCCTCAGCACTGTTGGAGTGCTGATCAGGTTCAGAGTACCCCCAAAGTGCTTGACATTCTCTAGAGTAACAGCCAAGAATCAGGTGGCCCACACTCTCTTTGAGGATTGGAGTGTGTTATTTTGGTGTGTGCTTCTAGAAATTACATCTTTTCCTTCTCACCTCAGAAGTGGCTGGATCCCTGCAGTAAGCCTGTGTGTGTGGTGGCTCTGGCTCTTTTCTTGTCTCGGGGATGCAAGTGGGGCTCCACGTCTCGACCTGACGGAGATCGCCGTGCAAAGCCCAGCCTCTGGGAAGGAGCACGCCTCCGTGTTCCAGGATAACAGCCTCAGAAGCTCTCCCTTCAGCCCCTGGAGAACATTCAGCCTCCTCCCAGTTCCCTGCTTGTTTCACGCCTGGTGTGGGGGGAGGCGATCTGGCTTCTGGTCAGAATCAGCTGTATTGATCTGGACCTGGCTGAATAGAAAAGCTGCAGAGGTGACAAAAGATCAAGCGAATCGAGCACAACTTGACCCGGCCTCTTACAAATGTTGGGGCAGAGATTCTGCTCAAAGAGGGATACCTATCAGCGATTCGGTGTTCTCCCTCTGTCCTCTGCAAAGTCACCCTGCTGATAACAGATCTAGTTCAAACCTAGGATAACACAATGCAGCTGCATTGCCTTAAACAGAAATAGAGGGTATTGTTGTGATTTCTTCCAGAATGGTGGCATTAACCCTGAGTGTCATATGACAGTAGTTTGGCCATGCTCTCGGCTTTGGGGTTGCTGTACTCTGAGTAAAGCACTGGCAGCTGGGTGCTCTAATTGGGGCGGTAGTGGCCAGGGGAAGGCCACCCCAAAACGCTCTGCCGCCGCTCCAGCGTAAGGAGCGAGTTTTGGCGGACAATTTAGGAACTCTCCTTGTCTATCCGAAACCCCTGTGTCACTCCCATCCTTTTCATGTCAGTTACTCCTAATACTCCATAGTTTGTCGCGTTAACAAGATAGTCTTTCCGTGTACGTGAGGAGGGGAGAGGTGGGGGCGAGGGACAGAGAGGAGGACGGACGGAGGGGAAGGAAGGAAAGTGGAAGGAGAGTGAAAGAGAAGAAGGGAATCCCGCCTTTCCTAGTTTTCCCCGGACCACAGGGCACCTTCCTACTCTTACAGAGAAAGAATATTCATGACGCTCCTTAAAGATAATGAGGCAGACTTCATTTAGGACCCTAGCGATTGGTGTAGGGACCAGGGTGATGGGATTTCACAAAGATACGACTCAACTCCGGATGCCGTGTGGGCCAGTGGGGGTCACAGCCAAGGGGCAAGGAGGGGGCACGGGTGGGACATTCCTGAGAGGGGCCCTCAGGGCTTGGAGGGGTTCTGGCTGAACCCACCTACCTGTGGCAGGTGCGGTGAGAAACTGGATCAGATGTTGAGGCTGGAGGGTTCTCGTAGGCTGACTCAGCAGGGTGCTTGCTAAAGTTGACTTTTACAAGGAGGTGCACAGGTGGGCCTGAGAGGAGTGTCAGGACCCAGATTAAAGTTTGGTCAGGCAAAGAAGCTTTGTCACTCCGCAGCCTTCAACTCATGAAGGACTGAAAATTCCTCTAACTTCCTTCCCCACTTGGAAGCCCTCTGGTACTGAAGCTTACCTGACACCCTGTTTGCCAGCGACCTCCTTACATATCAGAGTCCTCACATCAGTACTATTTTCCTCCCCTTAAGTACTGATGTTCACCCCAGTTTCGTCTTTGGGCCCTTTCTTTCCTTGCTGTACATACTCTTCACGGGCGAGCTCAGCCACCTGTTGGGTTCAGCCTCCATCTGTAATCTAGTTTTTCCTAAATCTGCTCTGTCTGCAGGATGTCCCTCCCCTGAGCTCTGGACTTCTGTGTTTAACTGGGTATGTGACAGTTTCCCCTAGACATCAGTTCAGGCATAACTCAAATGGACATTTTCTGAAATTGGACTTATTTTCTGATAGCAGTCCTTCCTTTGGAATTTCACAGATAGTTCAGGAATCTGGTCTCTCACAGGAGATCCTTCCATCCTTTTCTTTGCTACCCATTTTCTATAGGGTTGCAGAACTTATATTAATTCCAAGTGTCGCTTCCTTTCTTTTGGCTTTTATTTGGAAATAGAATAAATAGATAAATAACATAAAATATCAATAAGAAAAATAAGTAAAAGCAATAAATGGAGAAACCATACCTGGGGAAATACCTTTTAACAATTTTATATTTGAACTATTACTTATGTTACCCACAGTTGTTAAGAAAAATTAATGAGTTGAAGAAAACTCTTATCAAATAGAAAATATATAAGTGGAAAAAATTCCAATAACGTTTGCATTCAGTGCTGTCAATCACTTGACAATAAACTAATTTTGAATGGAGTACTTTTATTATTTTAGATTTTTTTACTGGAGTATACTTGATTTACAATGGTGTGTTAGTTTTTTCTGTACAGCATAGTGACCCGGTTATACATATACATGTGTATTCTTTTGTACATTCTTTTCCATTCTGGTTTATCCCAGGACGTTGCATAGAGTTCCCCGTGCCGTACCGTAGGACTCTGTTGTTTCTCCACGAATGTGGTACTTTTACAGAAGGCAAGCTCTCCAGCGTGTTTTGGTCTGTTTTGCTTGCTTTTCAGCGGGCCACTGCGGCTGCCCGGATCCCATCGTGAACGGCCACATCAGCGGCGACGGCTTCAGATACAGGGACACCGTGGTGTATCAGTGCAACCCCGGTTTCCGGCTCGTGGGGACTTCCGTTCGGATATGCTTGCAAGACCCCAAGTGGTCCGGCACACCCCAGTCTGTGTCCGTAAGTACAGCCTGTGAACTAAGTCAGCGGGTGCTTCCCTTCGTGGTGTTTTCTTTTGTCATTAGGTCGTAACACAGACACGTTTAAGCTCAGAGAAAGGATAGAGAGCTGTCGGAAGAGAGAGAACGTGGGCGCTCCTCCCCTTCCGTCTTTGGGCCTCCTCCTGTTCCATGTCCTTCCGATGCCTCCTGCAGGCTCCCTCCACATTTAATTTGCTCACCAGCTCATCTCAGATGGGTCCCAGGATGAGGGATGTCAGGCATTCATTCCCCCAACGTTATCCCAGGACGACGAGGTGGAAACAGCATCCCACCAGAGGAGGATAGAGGTGCTGGGTCCGAGTCTAAAGGTTGGCTTTTCAGGGGCCCCATGGTAGCCAGCCCCCCAATCTTATGTGTTGTTTTGTGTTTTTGTCATTGCTTCATCAGGAACACGAGAGAGTTTGTACGCAGTCCTTCCTTTAGTAAAGAGGTGAAATTGTATGTAACCATTGTCCTCAAACTTCGTAACTTGAGAGACGAATGCTGACTCCTATTTTTCTCTCTCTCTCTTTTTTTTAACGTCTTTATTGGAGTATAATTGCTTTACAATGGTGTGTTAGTTTCTGCTTTATAACAAAGTGAATCAGCTATGCATATACACATATCCCCATATCCCCTGCCTCTTGCATCTCCCTCCCTCCCACCCTCCCTATCCCACCCTTCTAGGCGGTCACAAAGCACCGAGCTGATCTCCCTGTGCTACGCAGCTGCTTCCCACTAGCTATCGGTTTTACATTTGGTAGTGTATATATGTCCATGCCACTCTCTCCCTTTGTCCCAGCTTACCCTTCCCCCTCCCCGTGTCCTCAAGTCCATTCTCTACGTCTGCGTCTTTATTCCGGTCCTGCCCCTAGGTTCTTCAGAACCAGTTTTTTTTTTTGTTTCAGATTCCATATATATGTGTTAGCATATGGTATTTGTTTTTCTCTTTCTGACTTACTTCACTCTGTATGACAGACTCTAGGTCCATCCACCTCACTACAAATAACTCAAGTTCCGTTTATTTTTATGGCTAAGTAATATTCCACTGTATATATGTGCCACATCTTCTTTATCCATTCACCTGTTGATGGACACTTAGGTTGCTTCCATGTCCTGACTATTGTAAATACAGCTGCAGTGAACATTGTGGTACATGACTCTTTTTTTTGAATTATGGTTTTCTCAGGATATATGCCCAGTAGTGGGATTGCTGGGTCATACGGTAGTTCTATTTTTAGTTTTTTAAGGAATCTCCATACTGTTCTCCATAGTGGCTGTATCAATTTACATTCCCACCCACAGTGCAAGAGTGTTCCCTTTTCTCCACACCCTTCCAGCATTTATTCTTTGTAGATTTTTTGATGATGGCCATTCTGACTGGTGTGAGGTGACACCTCATTGTAGTTTTTTGTTTTTTGTTTTTTTTAAATTTTATTTCTTTATTTATTTTTGGCTGTGTTGGGTCTTTGTTTCTGTGCGAGGGCTTTCTCCAGTTGCGGCAAGTGGGGGCCACTCTTCGTCGCGATGCGCGGGCCTCTCACTATCGCAGCCTCTCTTGTTGTGGAGCACGGGCTCCAGACGTGCAGGCTCTGTAATTGTGGCTCACGGGCCCAGCTGCTTCGCGGCATGTGGAATCTTCCCGGACCAGGGCTCGAACCCACGTCCCCTGCATTGGCAGGCAGACTCTCAACCACTGCGCTACCAGGGAAGCCCCTCATTGTAGTTTTGATTTGCATTTCTCTAATGATTAGTGACGTTGAGCATCCTTTCATGTGTTTGTTGGCAATCCGTATATCTTCTTTGGAGAATTGTCTATTTAGGTCTTCTACCCATTTTTTGGATTGGGTTGTTTGTTTTTTTGATATTGAGCTGCTTGTAAATTTGGGAGATTAATCATTTGTCAGCCACTTCATTGGCAAATATTTTCTCCCATTCTGAGGGTTGTCTTTTCATCCTGTTTGTGGTTTCCTTTGCTGTGCAAAAGCTTTTAAGTTTCATTAGGTCCCATTTGTTTATTTTTGTTTTTATTTCCGTGTCTCTAGGAGGTGGGTCAAAAAGCATCTTGCTGTGATTTATGTCATAGAGTGTTCCCCCTATATTTTCCTCTAAGAGTTTATAGTGTCTGGCCTTACATTTAGGTCTTTAATCCATTTTGAGTTTATTTTTGCGTATGGTGTTAGGCAGTGTTCTAATTTCATTCTTTTACATGTAGCTGTCCAGTTTTCCCACCACCACTTATTGAAGAGGCTGTCTTTTCTCCATTGTATGTTCTCGCCTCCTTTAGCAAAAATAAGGTGATCATATGTGCGTGGGTTTGTCTCTGGGCTATCTTGTTCCATTGATCTGTATTTCTGGTTTTGTGCCAGTACCATACTGTCTTGATTACTGTAACTTTGTAGTGTAGTCTGAAGTCAGGGAGCCTGATGATTCCTCCAGATCCATTTTTTGTTTTCAAGATTGCTTTGGCTATTCGACGTCTTTGGTGGCTCCATACAGACTGTGCAATTTTTTGTGCTTGTTCTGTGAAAAATGCCCTTGGTAGTTCGATAGGGATTGCATTGAATCTGTAGCTTGCTTTCGGTAGTAGAGTCATTTTCGCAATGTTGATTCTTCCAATCCAAGAATATGGTATATCTCTCCATGTGTTTGTATCATCTTTAATTTCTTTCATCAGTGTCTTAACAGTTTTCTGCATACAGGTCTTTCGTCTCCTTAGGTAGGTTTATTCCAAGGTATTTTATTCTTTCTGTTGCAGTGGTACGTGGGAGTGTTTCCTTAAATTCTGTTTCAGATTTTTCATCATTAGTGTATCGGACTGCACGAGATTTCTGTGCATTAATTTTGTTTCCTGCTACTTTACCAAATTCATTGATTAGCTCCAGTAGTTTTCTTGTAGCAGCTGTAGGATTCTCTATGTATAGTATCATGTCATCTGCAAACAGTGACAGCTTAACTTCTTCTTTTCCGATTTGGATTCCGTTTCTTTCTTTTTCTTCTCTGATTGCTGTGGCTAAAGCTTCCGAAAGTATGAGGAATAATAGTCGTGAGAGTGGACAATCTTCTCTTGTTCCTGATCTTAGAGGAAATGGTTTCATTTTTTCACCATTGAGAACGATGTTGGCTGTGGGTTTGTCATATATGGCCTTTATTATGTTGAGGTAAGTTCCCTCTATGCCTAATTCTGGAGGGTTTTTATCATAAATGGGTGTTGAATTTTGTGAAAAGCTTTTTCTGCACCTATTGAGATGATCATATGGCTTTTCTCCTTCAATTTGTTAATATGGTTTATCACATTGATTTGCGTATATTGGGATAAATCCCACTTGTTCATGGTGTATGATCTTTTTAATGTGCTGTTGGATGCTGTTTGCTAGTATTTTGTTGAGGATTTTTGCATCTATGTTCATCAGTGATATTGGTCTGTAGTTTTCTTTCTTTGTGACATCTTTGTCTGGTTTTGGTATCAGGATGATGGCCTCGTAGAATGAGTTTGGGAGTGTTCCTCCCTCTGCTGTATTTTGGAAGAGTTTGAGAAGGATAGGTGTTAGTTCTTGTCTAAATGTTTGGTAGAATTCGCCTGTGAAGCCATCTGGTCCTGGGCTTTTGTTTGTTGTAAGATTTTTAATCACACTCTCAATTTCAGTGCTTGTGAGTGGTCTGTTTATATTTTCTATTTCTTCCTGGTTCAGTCTAGGAAGGTTGTGCTTTTCTAAGAATTTGTCCATTTCTTCCAGGTTGTCCATTTTATTGGCATATAGTTGCTTGCAGTAATCTCTCATGATCCTTTGTATTTCTGCAGTGTCAGTTGTTACTTCTTTTTCATTTCTAATTCGATTGATTTGCGTCTTCTCCCTTTTTTTCTTGATGAGTCTGGCTAATGGTTTATCAATTTTGTTTATCTTCTCAAAGAACCAGCTTTTAGTTTTATTGATCCTTGCTATCGTGTCATTCATTTCTTTTTCATTTATTTCTGATCCAATCTTTAAGATTTCTTTTCTCCTGCTAACTTTGGGGTTTTTTTGTTCTTCTTTCTCTGATTGCTTTAGGTGTAAGGTTAGGTTGTTTATTTGGGGTGTTTCTTATTTCTTGACGTAGGATTGAATTGCTCTCAACTTCCCTCTTAGAACTGCTTTTGCTGCATCCCATAGGTTTTGGGTCGTCATGTTTTCATTGTTATTTGTTTCTAGGTATTTTTTGATTTCTTTGATTTCTTCAGTGATCTCTTGTTTATTAAGTAGTGTATTGTTTAGCCTCCATGTGTTTGTATTTTTTACATGTTTTTTCCTGTAATTGAAATCTACTCTCATAGCGTTGGGGTCAGAAAAGGTTCTTGATATGATTTCAATTTTCTTAAATTTACCAAGGCTTGATTTGTGGCCCAAGATATGATCTATCCAGGAGAATGTTCCATGAGCACTAGAGAAGAAAGTGTATTCTGTTGTTTTTGGATGGAATGTCCTATAAATATCAGTGAAATCCATCTTGTTTAATGTATCATTTAAAGCTTGTGTTTCCTTATTTATTTTCATTTTGGATGATCTGTCCATTGGTGAAAGTGGGGTATTAAAGTACCGTACTATGATTGTGTTACTGTCAATTTCCCCTTTTATGGCTGGTAGTATGTGCCTTATGTATTGAGGTGCTCCTATGTTGGGTGCATAAATATTTACAATTGTTATATCTTCTTCTTGGATTGATCCCTTGATCATTATGTAGTGTCCTTCTTTGTCTTTTGTAATAGTCTTTATTTTAAAGTCTATTTTGTCTGCTATGAGAATTGCTACTCCAGCTTTCCTTTGATATCCATTTACGTGGACTATCTTTTTCCATCCCCTCGCTTTCAGTCTGTATGTGTCACTAGGTCTGAAGTGGGTCTCTTGTAGACAGCATATATACGGGTCCTGTTTTTGTATCCATTCAGGCAGTCTGTGTTCTTTGGTTGGAGCATTTAATCCATTTACATTTAAGGTAGTTATCAATATGTATGTTCATTCCTATTCCCATTTTCTTAATTGTTTTGGGTTTGCTATTGTAGGCCTTTTTCTTTTCTTGTGTTTTCTGCCTAGAGAAGTTCCTTTAGCATTTGTTGTAAAGCTGGTTTGGTGGTGCTGAATTCTCTTAGCTTTTGCTTGTCTGTAAAAGTTTTAATTTCTCTGTCGAATCTGAATGAGATCCTTGCTGGGTAGAGTAATCTTGGTTGTAGGTTTTTCCCTTTCATCACTTTAAATATGTCTTGCCTCTCCCTTCTGGCTTGCAGAGTTTCTGCTGAAAGATCAGCTGTTAACTTTATGGGGATTCCCTTGTATGTATTTTGTTGTTTTACCCTTGCTGCTTTTAATAATTTTTCTTTGTATTCAATTTCTGATAGTTTGATTAATATGTGTCATGGCATGTTTCTCCTTGGGTTTATCCTGTATGGGACTCTCTGCGCTTCCTGGACTTGGTTGACTATTTCCTTTCCCACGTTAAGGAAGATTTCAACTATAATCTCTTCAAATAGTTTCTCAGACCCTTTCTTTTACTCTTCTTCTTCTGAGACCCCTATAATTCGAATGTTGGTGCGTTTAATTTTTGCCCAGAGGTCTCGAGACTGTCCTCAATTCTTTTCATTCTTTTTTCTTTATTCTGCTCTGCAGTGGTTACTTCCACTATTTTATCATCCAGGTCACTTATCCATTCTTCTGCCTCAGTTATTGTGCTATTGACTCCTTCTAGAGAATTTTAAATTGCATTTATTGTGTTGTTCATCATTGTTTGTTTGCTCTTTAGTTCTTCTAGGTCCTTGTTAAACGTTTCTTGTATTTTCACCCTTCTATTTCCAAGAATTTGGATCATGTTTACTATCATTACTCTGAATTTTTTTTCAGGTAGACTGCCTATTTCCTCTTCATTTGTTTGGTCTGGTGGGTTTTTACGTTGCTCCTTCAACTGCTATGTGTTTCTCTGTCTTCTCATTTTGCTTAACTTACTGTGTTTGGGGTCTCCTTTTCGCAGGCTGCAGGTTCGTAGTTCCTGTTGTTTTTCGTGTCTGCCCCCAGTGGGTAAGGTTGGTTCAGTGGGTTGTGTAGGCTTCCTGGTGGAGGGGACTGGTGCTTGTGTTCTGGTGGATGAGGCTGGATCTTGTCTTTATGGTGGGCTGTGCCATGTCTGCTGGTGTGTTTTGGGTTGTCTGTGGACTTAGTATGATTTTAGGCAACCTCTCTGCTAATGGGTGGCGTTGTGTTCCTGTCTTGCTAGTTGTTTGGCATGGGGTGTCCAGCACTGTAGCTTGCTGTTCACTGAGTGGAGCTGGGTCTTAGCGTTGAGATGGAGATCTCTGGGAGAGCTTTCACCGTTTGATATTACATGGAGCCGGGAGGTCTGTGGTGGACCAATGTCGTGAACTCGGCTCTCCCACCTCTGAGGCACAGGCCTGACACGCGGCCGGAGCACCAAGACCCTGTCAGCCACACAGCTCAGGAGAAAAGAAGGAGAGAGAGAGAGAGAGAGAGGGAGGGAGAGGGAGAGGGAGGAGGGAGGAGGGAGGAGGGAGGGAGGGAAAATAAAGTTACTAAAATTTAAAAACTTATTGAAAATTTAAAAAATTAAAAAGTAATTAAACAGAGAAAAATAAAAAGAAAGAAAGAAAAGCACAACCAGTCCAAATAACACATCCACCGATTATAGCAAGTGCTAAAACCTATACTAAAAAATGGACAGAGAGAACCCTAGGACAAATGGTAAAAGCAAAGCTATACAGAGAAAATCACACCAAGAAGCATACACATACACACTCAGAAAAAGAGAAAAAGGAAAAGAAATATATATATATATATATATATTAAAACAAAAGAAGGAAGAGGGCAACCAAATAAATAAATCTACCAATGATAATAAACTCTAAGTACTGAACTAAGAAAACATAAAACCAGAAAGAAAATAGGTGCAGAAAGCAAACCCCAAGGCTACAGTTTCTCCCAAAGTCCACCACCTTAAATTTGGGATGATTTGTTGTCTATTTAGGTATTCCAGAGATGCAGGGTACATCAAGTTGATTGTGGAGATTTAATCCTCTGCTCCTGAGGCTGCTGGGAGAGATTTCCCTTCTCGTCTTTGTTCACACAGCTCCTGTGGTTCAGCTTTGGATTTGGACACGCCTCTGCGTGTAGGTCGCCTGAGGGCATCTGTTCTTCGATCAGACAGGACAGGGTTAAAGGAGCAGCTGACTCAGGGGCTCTGGCTCACTCAGGCCGGGGAGAAGGAGGGCTATGGGATGTGGGGCGAGCCTGCAGCCGCAGAAGCCGGCGTGACGTTGCACCAGCCTGAGGTGTGCCGTGTGTTCTCCCAGGGAAGTTGTCCCTGGATCACGGGACCCTGGCAGTGGCGGGCTGCACAGGCTCCCGGGAGGGGAGGTGTGGATAGTGACCTGTGCCTGTTCACAGGCTCCTTGGTGGCTGCAGCAGCAGCCTTAGCATCTCATGGCCGTCTCTGGTGTCCTCACTGACAGCCGCAGCTCACGCCCATCTCTGGAGCTCGTTTAGGCGGTGCTCTGAATCCCCTCTCCTCGCGCACCCCAAAACAATGGTCTCTTGCCCCTTATGCAGTTCCAGACTTTTTCCCTGGACTCCCTCCCGGCTAGCTGTGGCGCACTAGCCCCCTTCAGGCTGTGTTCACGCCGCCAACCCCAGTCCTCTTCCTGCAATCCGACCGAAGCCCGAGCCTCAGCTCCAGGCCCCGCCCACCCTGGGCAGGTGAGCAGACAAGCCTCTCGGGCTGGTGAGTGCTGGTCGGCACCCATCCCCTGTGTGGGAATCTCTCCGCTTTGCCCTCCGCACCCCTGTGGCTGCGCTCTCCTCCGTGGCTCCGAAGCTTCCCCCCCTCCGCCACCCGCAGTCTCCGCCCGCGAAGGGGCTTCCCAGTGTGTGGAAACCTTTCCTCCTTCATAGCTCCCTCCCACTGGTGCGCGTCCCATCCCTATTCTTTTGTCTCTGTTTTTTCTTTTTTCTTTTGACCTACCCAGGTACGTGGGGAGTTTCTTGCCCTTGGGGAGGTCTGAGGTCTTCTGCCAGCCTTCAGTGGGTGTTCTGTAGGAGTTGTTCCACAGGTAGATGTATTTCTGATGTATCTGTGGGGAGGAAGGCGATCTCCACGTCTTACTCCTCCACCGTCTTGAAGGTCCTCCCACGTTTGTTAATCACTTGCTAAAAGGCTGACTGGAGAGTTAGCTGGTCTCTATCTATCCTACTGCCCCTCTCCAAATACTCACGATGCGCCCCTTTACAACCTATTGTATAGGCTCTTCTTAACCTTTACTTTTTCAATGCAAAGAGTACCAACCAACCAAACATGTGCTTATGCCAGTTTACCACCCCCTGGCCTAACTGATCTGACTGCTGGTCATGCTGGGCTCTAGATACTGCTAAAGAATCTGAAGTGTTCTTTGCTTCTGCCGATGTGAACATCTGGTGGACCAAGTATGGAAGGCAGATAAATGACAAGGTATGGCACCCATGTCTAAGGAAACATTGCTCTGTCCCTCCTTCTGGTGAGTTATTTGGGTCTTGCATAACCTACATGGAAGGGCAAGGACTGTCCCTTGCCCACATAAAGACCAACAGGTGAAAAATTGTCCCTTTGCTTTGAAACAAACATGATACTCGGCCTTTCCCGAGTGACACTCCAGGACCATAGTACATTCAGACTCTGTGGTTTGATCCCACAGGTGGCATCTTCAAATCCCTGGAAAATATTGTAAGTGACTCTAGCACTACCGTTCTTGGTACAAACGTCTGCCAAATCAACAAATGTTTTGGGTGACTCGTAAGCCACCTCCGTACAACTTGGGGTACTACGGCTGCTCCCATGACTAAGCTGCCTACTAGCATAAGCTATATACGGGTGGACCACTATAAAAATCTGGACTCACTTGGCCACAGAACCAAGCTTTAGAGCTGCCAAAACCAGACCACAGGCCTCCTGTACCAACTCTTTTGCAACCTGTTCCGCTCTCACAGATTGACAGGAGCACATGGGAAATGGAGGGTATGGATGCTAGCATTACCAATGGCAAAGGTCGTGGAATACTCCAGTTCCCGGAGATTGCAGGTTCCGTTGTAACCTTGTCTGCAAACCACACTGGTCTTTTTATGTTAGGTGGCAACAAAGTATATAAAGGGTGTCCACCTAAACGGTCAGGACAATGGGGACTTGGATACCTGGCTCCTTCTGTCACCAAATACTCCACCCTAAATGCAGCTAAATTACAAACCTGGGCTCCTTTGTTCATAAAACTGCGTCCCATAAATGTGCCAGCAGGGAAGTCATAGACAATCCACTGGCATAGACAATATCACAACTCCAACTTCTTTTCATTGTTCAGGATCTTATTCCCAAGCTATGGAGGTTGTGAATTAGAAAAGCCATCTTAACTCTCCATGGTAGTGGAACAAGAGTTCAGTTCCCCTACGCAAACTCTGAAAATACTTCAGTCAGAAGTTAACAGCCTCGCATCAGCGGTGCTCCAAAATGGACTTGCTCTGGACACGCTGACTGCTCAGCGAGGATGAGCTTATGCAATCGTCAGTGGAAAATACTGCTTCTACGTAAATCAAATGGGAAAAATAGCGTCCAACTTATTCAAAGTGAAGAAAATGCTTTCGTCACATAAATGAAGCAAAGCCGTTTTATTGGACTGATCTCTTCCCAGGACTGGGGAACTGTTTCAATAGGGTTTGGGGAAATGTACTTTGATTTGATTTGTTCTTTTCTGTTTCTTCATCCTCATTCTAACCTATGTTCTTTTCTCCCTTTGCAGATCTCTTACCACTGAGCTACTCACCCAGTTTTGCTCTCCACAGCCATCACCTTAGCCCTTTCTTTGTGAAATATCAAGGGAAGTTGCAGAGGAGGGAATCCTTGGGGCTCAGAGTGGGCCGCCCAAGATATGCCTCACCGGCACGTTGATTATTTTGAACGGAGGCTACCTGGGAAACGGTCAGTGAGGGGAAATGATTGAAAACAACAACAAAAACACTCTGGTCCCCTCCCTTCCCCCAAAGTGGTAACTAAATCCATGTGACGGTATCCTCCCTATGACAGGAGGCTAGAAAGCATCCTTGTCACCACAGTTAGGAAATTCAAGGCTAAGAAAGCTGGATAAACGAACGCTGACACTTCTTCATTAGGCTGCTTGCCCAAGCACAAGCCTCTTTTTGTCAAATGTACAAAAATATTTATTTGTCCAAAACTAAATACATTCAGCCTGCTTTGTTCACTTCAGGCGGTCCCATTTCTATGAGACCTCTGTGTACATGAATTAAACTGGTTTATTTTTCCTGTTAATCTGTCTTGTGTCCACATAATTATTAGGGGAGCCAAAAGGACCTCAAGAGGGGTAAAGGAGAAATTTGTCCGTCCCCGTGTTGCTAGACAAGGTCACACACATTCACTGGCTCAGAAAAGATTTGAGGAGACCCTAAGTTTTCACCTCTGGCTGATCTTTAGTCTCCAAGTGTACTGGGTGGGAAAATGAAAATGGTGTATACAGTGATGAAGCTGTGCACCCAGCCCCAAGGTAATCTGCAGAGACCAGGAGAGTGGTTTTTAAAATTTGTGTTTTCTTGTTACCTCCCCAACCCCCCTGACCCAGCACCCCGGCAGTTTAAAAAAAATAATAATCTGTTGTGTCCACCCACATAGTGGAACAGAAACACCAGTGACTACACAGCACACGGCAAAGAAAACCGTCTAACCAAAAACAGTTCGGCATAGTAACCGAAAGAATCAACTACAACCAGCAGCCACAAATGAATATGAGGGAGAAAAACCTCCTCCCCATTTACTGCATTCCAAACTTCAAAATCTCTAGTTTTCAACACCACTTACAAGGCATGCAATGAAACAAGTGTGTATTTGCCCCATCACAGGTCAGATAAGCAAATTAATAGAAACTGTGCATGAGGAAACCAAGTACTTTAAATTTGTAGGCAGACATTCAATCAAGAGTCATACCTATGCTCACCTGACAAAGGAAACCATGGAGCAAGAACTGAAAGAAACCAGGAGACCAAGGTCTAACGAAATGGAGACTCTCAACAAAGAGACATTTAAAACAGAAACAAATAGGAATTATGGGGCTGAAAAACCACAGCATGTGAATCAAAACCTTCAGTAGAGACTTCAAAGGAAGGTTTGAGCAGGCAGAAGAATCACAAAACCTAAAGTTAGGTTAATTGAAATCATCCTGGCTGAGGAGCAGAAAGAGAACAAAAATAATGCAGAAAATGGAACAGAGCCTAGATTATTTGCCAGACTCCACTGAGCAATCCGAGGCATACGTAATTGCAGTCCCAGGTGGAGACAGGAGAGAAAGGGGCAGAACAAGTATTTCAAGAAATCATGCCCCTCACACTCCTCAGATATGGCAAAACTCATGAATCTACACATCAAACTTTCCTTTCCTCATACCTCTCTCTTCCTGAAGCCCTCACATTCCTTCAGCACCACCTGATCCTCTGGGTGAGGTGCTCGGTCCACGATCTTCTATTCGGTATGCTCGTATTTTGTTCATGCACCCCCTCTCACTGGGTCAGAGGAGGTCACCGAGGACAAGGATTCTCTAACAACTTTTCTCTTCACAGAAGGACTAGCCCCAATTCCTATCGTCTGGGTGATGCTTTATTAAAAATCATGAAGAAATTGTGCCTACATAAGGTCGCTTTAATGACCAACGCAAGAATAAAATGGGGAGGAATAAGAGTCAATTTCCTTCGCTCCTGCACTAGTGTTTACAAAACACTAACAAGTCAACCCCAAACGTTCTCCTCCTGGAAGATTCCCTGACCAATGCATTCCCTCAATGTCCTCGTCACCCTCTGGGGGCCATAATTAATATTCTCACCTCCACCAAGATATTCTTGTCCGTCGGTGATTTGCCATAAGTGCATGCCTATTCCTCTGTTTCCAAAATGCGTGTCACTGCTAACTCTACCTGCAATAAAGCATTTCTTGTTGCTCACAAAGATAATGGAAGTCACAAAAAAGTCCCAGTTCAAGGTGGTGGAAGCATTTGATGCAGGAATGGAGGAAAGGGTCGAACGCAGGCACAGACCAACTCAGAGACACAAACTTTAACAAATAAGTAAGTGAGTAACAGCAACCCAGAGCATGTGTATCAAAAGAGGGACATGAAAAGACTGAGACAGCTACAGCAATAGAGGTGTGCATATGGGCACAGGCACGGGTGGAAGATCAGAGAGATGAAGGCATGGGCAAAGCCAGAGGAAGGAGCACCAACTCACGCTCAGGGTGAGAGATCATGGGCAAACACAACACAGACACACAATCTTCATTTTAAACAGAGGAAAACATGAACATGTCCAGAGACCAGGAAACACCAATGCGGCTCAGAGTGATTGAGCCAGAATGCTCATAGATTGATCAGTAATCTGCTGGGCCTCACATGCCCTGAAATTCAATGGAAGAAAACCTTAGGCAACATGTGCAACTGTGCATTCAATCTACTCGCACCTAGATATTAGGTCCCACGTGAAAGCCCTTAAGAGACCGGGTCACACCTACGTCTAAGCTCTGTAGCCCAGGAGGAAACTCAGTAAGCTATAGCCTCTGGGGCACACATCATGCCAAGTCTCCAGAGAATGACAATCAAGTCAACCGTCCACTGTTTACAGTTCCGCTACCTGTTCCATGAACGTCTGCCCCGCTTCACTCCAGGACACGTCAGACCTAAGCATAGCCTTGGTACCTAAGCACTGGCAGGAGATATTAGGAGTTGGGGGACCCTGTCCCAACCTTTTCTTTGGTGTTTAAGTCCTTTGCAAGACCTTACCAAATGTTCTGAATGTGGATAAATACCCTGGAGTCCTTAGAACAAGCCCCGTCTGAGGTCCCCTAAGACCACGCACCAATATGCTGTCCCACTCCCACTGCAGGGTTATTAGAGCATAGTTTATTTTTACCAGCACCAGGAAAGACAGGGACCAGCATGCGGCAGCCCCAGGGGTTCCTTGAGGTTTACAGTTCAAGAAGCTGAGAAGACCTGTTTCCACAGTGTCTGTGGCGTGGCTGTGGGGACAGCAGCTGGCAGAGGCCAAGCCTTGCCTTCTAGACCTTCGGATGTCTCCACTGTAGAAGGGGCATAGCTGGGGTGTAGATGTTCAAATACAAAACCTGACACTGAGCAGGCGATCTAACTCAGTGCACTTTGAAGGGGACATCCGTGGCTCCATGAACTTTGATTGTCAACCCCTCGTCCTGGAAAGAGCTGGGGCTTTTGGGAGAAGGCTCTTCTACCAAAAGTTGTGGAGTGAGAGCTCAACATGTGGGACGGAAATGGTACTGTCAATACGCCACCCTCAGGGACGCCTGTGTTGGAGCCGCTGTATCTGGGAAGAGAGAAGAACACTGGGGGGACAAACACTGAACATTCCCTGCTCCGCCTGTGGCAGAGTCTGTCCTTTGCCTGGTCCAGAGACACACGTGCTTCTGGGAAGCAGCCAGCCACTTGGCAAGCAGCACCCGAAGCGCTCACCACTTCCTGGGTGAGCTCGGTATGCTCTAGGTCTTCCCATTGGCCTCAGGGGCACAGAGAGCTGGCAAGGCCCCAGAAGAAGGACAGCGCCTTTGTGGTTGAAACACAGTGTGTCCAGCCGTTCAGCGAGGACGGGACACCGCTACCAGAGCGTTCATGAGAAAACTGTTTACTTTTTGGGGACTTGGTCTCAAGCGGGCCTTGGGCAAAGGGCTTAAGCCTGTCTGAAAATAGGGATATTAACCACTGTGCCGTCACGGGACAGAGAGCACACAGCTGGGTGGCCTGGCACTTGCCTGTTTAACATCCCCAACTCCCCACTCCCCTCACCTCGCACCTCTCCCCGTGTACCCTTTGTACCCAAACTGAGTCCCCCGGAAAAAAGAACAGAGTTCACGTGAGCTCACTCAGATGTGAGGGAATCTGTTTTGGTTTGCTTATCCGCTTCCCGGCAAAGTTACCTTTTCCCCTGGTCACCTTTGCCAGAGCACACTAACACCCTCACTGCCTTCCCACCCGTGTCTCTCTCACCTCCCCACATGCCCTCCATATACCTTATACCCCCATGTCCTAAGATGTTGTCTGGAACCCTAGCCCTGAGAGGCTAATTGTCTCAGCAAAAGACCCTGTGTTCATATACGCTAGAAGGGCATGTGGTCCAACAGTGAATTAAATGTTAAGGCTTTCTCCCATTGTATCCCATTAGAGTGCCTGATGATATGCAACAGGGATATGCAATCAGCATGCCCCCACAATTTCACATACACTAGAAGGGCATCTGGTCCAACAGTGAATTAAATGTTAAGGCTTCCTCCCATTGTATCCCATTAAAGTGTCTGACGATATGCAACAGGGAGGTTACATGGAGGACCACTATCCAACAAAATTAACTTCCAGCATTTCAACCTCAGGCCCTAGCTCACCAGCCCCTTTCCTTGAACTTCCACATTTCCCTTGGAAAAATGGCAGGCCCCAGTTAACCAGCCCTTCTCTTATTTCTCCTTCCTCCCCAACCCCCATCCCACAGGAAGAACTGCATCCTCTGATGCAATCCCAAAGTATGACTTCCCCCCGCCTCTACAGCTCTCCATGGACTGGTAACTCCCAGGCAGCAAACTGAGAAGCCTACCTGCGCCTGATGTATCTACCCTGAGCCCCTGCACAAACGCCACACAAACACATACAACTGATGCTGCTTATTTATCTTCTGGTTTTATTCCAGGTTTACTGGTGTCTCCCTCTCTGTACGTTTCACCACCAGACCTCTCTTCATTTCTTCGTGTGCAGGACAACCATGTTGACCGTTCGCCTTCATCTGAAGCAGCTTCTTAGGTCAAGGGTGATGCTCCATCACACGCATCTCAACATCGGGAGTTCCTTTGGAAACACACACAGACACACACATAATAACCCATCCTCCCTGAACAACGCTAAAGACCGCTTTAACTTTTTAAGGCCCTGCCCAGGAGACAGAGTCACATTCCCTGTGATCTCTTACATTTCCTCCAACCACATATTAGAAACGATTCTTCATCATCTATGCAAAATGGCCACTGTTCTCACCATAGCCGTGGGAGGTGAAGGAGATGCATGAGAAAATTAAAAGGTGACTGTGATGATCAAAACAGAAAAAAATGACGGGACAGCGGGGCTTAAGGCTTTGCCCAAAGGGGACTCACAGACCTCTGTGGAAAGGGGGTGGTGGGGGGAACCTGAGGCAAGCCCAAATTTAAGGGGGCGGTACAGGAGGCCTGAGGGTGGGGTTGACGGCCATGGAATGACAGTTCAGAGACGTGCACCTTTGAATCTCAGTGACTTTGACGCTCATGCTGCTTCACTTGCCTAAAGCTTCCCTAGTCAGCACCAGTTCTGCACTGCAGTTTTCCAGATGTGCTGTCTCACCCTGATGCCCTCACGCCCTGGTGTCACTGTATGCCTCTGAGCCTCAACTTCTCCATGAGTGAAATAAATGACCCAGCTGACTCGTTTCAGCGCCCAGCCCCTGGGCCCCTCACCTACCTGTCCTCCTCTCACTTACCTGTCCCGGTGGTGCCTTCCTCCCTGGGGTAGTAGCGCAGGGGATTGGGCCACAGGTCCTCGCTGATGATCTGGTAGGGGAAAGGGGCCCGGTCGGGACAGGCCAGGCCAGGCCAGGCCCACACCCCTCCCCACGAGCAGCCAAATAACATCGCCATTGCTGAGGAGGCCCAGAGGCACCCCACCTCAGCAATCCTGCTAGATCCTGCAAAGCTGTGGTCAGAGAACCACCTGAAGAAGTCATGGCTGCTGCTGTGGTGCCTGCGGCTATACGCCTCACTTTTAAAATGCCGGTGCCACTGAATTGGAGTGGAATGAGCTGCCATGTATCCTGTGGGAAAAGGAGCATGGGAGAAGGGCCTAAATCATGTTTCAAGTTCACCTCACCCCATCTGCCCTCCCCCCCAATCCAGGGAGCTGTCTCTTGCCAGTGACGTTAATGAGATACTCCTTAACAACCACTTCATTCTGGAAATAGCGGTTGTTCCCGAAAAACAACATGATCTTGCAGCAATCACTGGGATATCTGAGTTCTTCCACCTGATAGGATAAAGAGGAGGAGGAGGGTGAAATCTGTCTGCAGTAGACCTGCTCTTTCCTGCTTTCCGGGATAAATCATTTCCCCTCTCCTCCCCAGCCTCAGCCTCCCCAGCCTGACCTTCAAGTTGGTCATGTAGCTAAGCATGTCTTTATCTAGGTCACTCATCGTGGCCGACATCTGGGGGTGGTTCACAAACTGCTTTACGTCAAGGAGCCTCTAGATGCCGGAGGTGAAAGGCCTACGAGCACAGAGCGAGCCTGGAGAGCAGCCTGGGAGTGTCTGATCTCAACTCCCCACTAGTATCTAGTCCTATTCCTTCAATACAGACTGCATGAAGGCACAATGAGCCCCTCGGGGTGTGCATACCTGTGCACGAAAACAGGGAGCCTCCGTTTCTGAGAGGGAGGCCCTGACCTCCATCTGGACAGAACAAGCTTATATCTGCACAGCAAACACTCCTGGCTCTAACTAGGATGAGCATTCATAACTCCCCACTCTCACCCCCATTTCCCTTGATGGTTATTCCAAGGAGAACCTGTGCGCAAGACAACTCTCTTGTCTCAAGAGGCCCTGGTACTAATGACAATACCTTTTTGGACCTCTGCAACTAAAGCCCTAGTCTTGTTTCCTGCTATGCAGAAAATCAGCATGCCCCCACAATTTCAGGATCACATTTCCATGAGTGTGCCCACAATGCAAAATCCAATGGATACATTTTGGTACCCAAACGGCCCTCTATGTTAGGTACCTCTTGCTGTAGCCCAGCCACCACGTGGTCTCTCAACTACAAAATTAAGGATACAACTTTGACCCAGAAGCCAGGGATGCTCTGGATGATGGTGCTTCTGTTTTCTAGATAGGTCTTCTGCCTCCAAAGTGTTCTGCGCTTGAGACGAGCGCAGGCTCGTGTGCATTGCCTATTCACAGGCTCCATCCGTAACTGCACGGCCTCCAGCACCTCCAGCGGGGAGGGGGCGCTCTTCGGGGACGGCCCTGGCTCTTCCTGCTCCTCCTCCTGGGGCTTCTCCTCCCGCTCTTCCGCCACCACGTGCTCCCGCTCCTCCCGCTCTTCCTGCCCCTCCTCCTGGGGCTTCTCCTGCGGCTCTTCCACGAGCATCTGCTCCTCCTGCTGTTCCTGCTCCTCCTCCTCCTCCGCCACCACCTCCACCTCTTCCATGATGTCCTCCACAGGCAGCCAAAACACCTCCCCGATCCGCGTCACCTCTCCCTCCAACAGGGCCGTGCCTTGCTGCACCACCTCCCCGCTGAAGATGGCGGCCTCCTCGCCGCACCCATCAGCTAGTGCCGGCACCCTACCCACCTGCCGCAGCACACCTGGGGACCCGCGGGCCCCTGCTTCCTGAGGACCCCCTCCCACACCTAGGGTGACCCAGGGTCCCTGGGCAGTGCCGCCTTCCCCGGGCCCCGCCTTACTGCCCATGTGGACCTGGCTCTGAGCTGGGGCAGTGGTGAAAGTGGGGCAGTTGGAAACTCAGTACGTGGGCGGCAGAGAACGCAGCACCAGCGACCGCAGTCACGCTTCGCTGCGCACTGTATCGCTCCCTGAATCGGACCGCTCCTTGAATCGCACCGCTCCCTCTGCGGTGAAGAGGCTTGAAACGCATGCGCAGGAGCTTTTTATACCAGGCACGCGTGACCAGGCGGCGGGAAGGAGCTGCAAGCCACGCCCAGGCCGCTCGTCCCCATCACGACCAATCGGGGCGAGGACAGTGGGCGTCACCCTCGTGTCCGGCAAACCCACCTCTTTGCTAAAGTTGATTTCCTTTGCTCAACAGCAGAAAAGCTATGGAGTGAAGAGCTCCGTCTGAGTGTCTGTCTCCTCCCGGCCTTTCTGTGTGGATGTGTGTGTGGATGTGTGTGTGTGTGTGTGTGTGTGTGTGTGTGTGTGTGTGTCTGGTCCCTCCCTCCGTGGCCCACTCTCCTGGGATCTCTGTCCCCTCTGGATACTTAAAGCCTCACAGAAAGAAAGGTATCTTGCCCGGAACCAAATGACCTCTCCTACTCTCTACGACTGGCACACATGGGTGCTCGGACTTTCTGCATCCACACGTTTGCATACTGCCTTTTGGATGTTTGAGTGGCGGTGAACATTTGCCATTCCTCTAGCCAACATAAGGTGACAGGCGTCCCTCCCGCAATGGACACTGACATTGCACAAGACGAAGGGGACTTGGCCATCCTGTCTTTTCAGAGATGGACAGAGGGACGACACTGGGGGAACACTCACAACATTGTTTGGACACCAACACAGTGAGGTGCTGAGGACTGCACCCAGTCAAGTGCCACTACACTCGCACGCAAACCTTCACCACTGCCGACTCGAGGAATTGAAGTCTGCCTACCCCAAGGATGCCCTTTGAAAGTGGTTCTGCTCTTGTCCACCTTCCAAATGAGATCACATCCCAGCCCAGCCCTTTGCCCCAGGCTTGTGGGACAGGGGAGCAGGGGTAGAATCAAGCTAAGCCATCAGGTCCATAATCCTGAGCCACAAAAGTTGTCAGAAAATAAAAGAGTGATGCTTTAAACTATCAGAAAAAGTGTGAGGCAGTCGGTTATACCTCGGTGTGGGTCGGTCTGCCAAGCCTTACCAAAAAAAAGGCAAGGTGTTTCTCAAGGGCCTACACAGGGGTGGGGGGAAAGGTTGCCCGTGCACTGGAGAAGGAGATAAAGGTGGCTGTAGCTGGGATGGGAGTGGGGCTGTGGGGGGGGGGGGTCTTTCCTCTTCTGGGCCTGGACATCGGGCCCTTTATGATTCTCATGTACTTTGCAACCTCCCTGTCCTTCCACAGGTGCTTTATTCCTCCCTCTAGTCTCAGCCCCTGGTCGAGGTTGCTGGCGAGTGATGCCACTTACACTTTGCTCCAGGGGTGGTATCTCTGGGCTGGATTCCCTGGCTTGGGGGCTTCAACTGGCCCACGGTTTATATATGTTCTATAAGCTGTTTAAGCTTTTCCATGTCCCCGCGTCCATCCAACGTCCATGCATGCATGACAGTAGTCGTGCCTATCCCTGAGCATGGACATGCACACATGTACACACACACACACACACACACACACACACACACACGGGCATGTACCTATGCAGAACTCCACATGTACGTGTCTCCACGAGAGAGGATTTTGGTCAGCACCCCCTTGTTTACTGTCCCAGTTGTTTTCTGTCCCCCGCCTCCCCTCTGTGGACCAAGCCCATGTGCACATTTAGCTCCACGGGTCGTTCTTGGAACGATACAAACACCTGGGATTGCCCTGCCTATGGGACGGTGTGGTTGAAAGTGGGCGCAGTGGGAGGCTGAGTCACGTGCACCTGTGTTCTGTTTCCTCCTGGTTGCCTTCGACAGGTTGACCGTGGGGAGCACGCAGGCTCGATTCCATTCCCCGTGCCCCTGTCTGTGGCACCATACAGGAAGACAAGGTGCTAGGGGCCCAGCCGACTTGGGACACGCTTTCCTCTTCCTGCAGCTCTCAGGTTCGTTCGAGTGTCCCCGGGCCGTCTTCTTAGAGAGGTGCTCCCGGGCTCCCTTTGCTCTGTAGGTGTTGGCCCTGAGCTGGTTTCTCTTTCCCCCTCAGGCAGCTGTGGGAGGCCACTGGGAACCAGGTCGTGGCTACGTGTGTGCTACAATGTCCTGAAGAAAGTGCAGATGGATCCAGCACTTGGGTGAAGGAATTAGGCTCTGAAGGTGAGGCTGAAAAGAGGAGGTGGGCTCCCTTCCCGTCTGCCCTACTGTTTACTACTAAACACGCACAGAGCCCCCACCCTGATGGCCACCCTGGGAATCTTGCCTGCCCCGGGGGCCACAGTCAACCCGTCCCTGGTGCAGAAAGCGGCACCCTCTTCATTCGCCGGGAGGCCCTCTGACCACTCGGGGCCTCACTGACTTCCTCAAGGACAAGGCTACCTTTCCGTTCCTCTCGGTAGCTCCTCTGTGTTGGCCGAGCCTACCGCTCAGCTGTCCCCGGCAGCTTACACACCCCGCGGTCCGCAGACCCCCTGGTAACGGGTTGGCCAGGTGACACCGAAGAGCCTGACTTAGAAGCCGGGGGCCCTGTCAGTGTCACCTGGGGCAGACCTCCTTCAGGTTCTGTGTGATACACAGGGAGGATGTGCCCCCAGCGGCACCGGGCAGAGACGTGCCAGGAGAGAAGGGCATAGGGACCGGAGGATGTGATCGCTTTAGACAGGCAGGGAGGCGGGATATCTGACAGAGGGGCTCCCGGCCACAGTCAGAGAAAGAGACACAAGCTCACGCGCGGAAAGGGCAGAGCCCGCAACACGGGCAGGGCTGAGCTTAGAAGCTGCCTCGCGAGGGACAAGGACACCAAGACCCTGGCCGACTTCAACACATAAACCGTCTTCACAGAGACTGAGCCTGCGTGCTCCCTCCTGAGTGGATGAGGCAGATCCCCGCTGGACAAGAAGTCATACTTCTCAGGGCCCCGATGCCCCGATACGCCAAGGGACGATGCGGTGAGGGACAGCATGGAGGATGTGGGCCCTCCACCTTGAACGACACCTACAGGGGAAGCCCTGTGTACCGTGCCCCAGCGGGGCTGACAGGTTTCCACCCTCAAAGCCGAAGCTTTGTACCCCAGGGTGAATCTCAGTGAGGCGCATCCACTGGGTTGGACCACGAGGCCCCGGCGGCGGGCACCCGGGGCCCCAGCGGGCAGTGTAAGCCTTCCTTCCCCACCGGAGGAGGGCCTGACCATTTCCCCCACATCATGCCCGGGCAGGCGGGCCGCACCTGAACCCAGCCATGGCGCCTTACGCGTGGGTGGCCCAGGACAAGCTGTGCGAGGACGCTGTCCAACCTTCCCTCCAGCCTTTCATCCTTGCCAGGCCCCTCCCAGCAGCGCTGACCAGGGCAAGAGGGCTCAAGGGACTTGGCCCCGGCTGAGGGTCGGAGGTCCCCCGCTGCCCTGTGTCCCGCGTTCAGCCGCAGGGCCACTGCACGTAGTTTCCCTTTGCCTCCACAGTAGGGAACCCTAGGCACCGGAGTGTGGGAGCCACGAGGAGGCTCCCTTCCAGCTTAAGGATCACGGAGCTGAGGAGGGACAGAGTTCCTGTCTGTCTGTCTGTCTGTCTGTCTCTCTGCCTGAGAGAGGGGACAGCAGCCAGAGCGGGGCAGGCCTTCCTCTCTAGGCCACGGCTGTGTGCCACCCTAGAAGTGTACACCACGGCCCTCAGGGCTTCAGATCGCCAAGGCTGATGCACGGCAGGTCGCAGCCAGTGCAGCTGGGAAGCGAGGACGAGGGAGGATTCCTGAACCCGCCCTGGTGCTGCAACCCTCCTCGGCCTTGAAACAGCTGCGGGGGTGCAGTGGGCACCCACGTGTTCTCAGGAGTCCAAACAGGCAAAGGAAATTCAGCGTGGTATCTCAGGGACAGAGGTGCTCCCCTTGGAACCAAAGTGCAGGCAACGGGGAGGGAGCGCGGGGGCCCACGCTCCACCCTCCCAAGCCCAGCTGCCGCAGAGTCGGTCCCGGACCTTGTGCGCTGGACCAGAGGCGTGCCTGGAACGCAGCTGTCCGCTCAGGAAGGAGCACTCCCGGTGCCCGCCATCCCTTCCCCTCACCCGCCCCGGGCCACCCCCCATGCCCCACCCTGAAACGGATCCCCGGGCCTCCCGGCCCGAGATCTGTCTGCTCCAGGCCTTTCTCTTTCCGGGGCCCTGGTGCACAGTAAGCTGAGGGCAGCCTGCCACATAGTAAGTGATTACTTGTGTGCTTCTTCAATAGCATGTTTTTATGTAAGACTGGAAACGCATACTCCATGTTTTAGACAACTGTCACTGTTAATTTCCTGTAGGAAATATTATTGTTTAATTTTATAAACTTTTTCTATATGTGTATATTAATTCTTTCAAGACTAAAATATCATGCTTTCTTAGGAATTTCGTTTTTGCAAAATTATTTCTTTTCTAATATAGGAATCATGGAATATTTCTGATTTTTCAACTACATCAGTACTTAGTTTTAAAAATATAAAGAATTAAATGTTTTCATTAATTTTAAAGTCCTTTTTTTAACTTTCTATGAATATTATATTTTTGCACCTGTTTAATTTGAAATAGTTAGGCGTTTTCTTTTCCAAAATGATATTAAAATAGTATTCATAGGATGTTTCTTATTTATGAAATATCTACTTAGATTTTGTAGGGCCTTAATCTCTGTAATGTTGTTTTGATATTCTTTTTGTCATCGTCCTAATAGATTAGCACTGACTGACCAAGCCACTGACTTACAAAAGGGTGTGTACTGCTATAATTATTATTGAAGAGAGCGGCAGTGTGTTTGGCTGTCTTAGGACACTAGAGGACTTGGGCTTTTCCACCCAAAGCATGCATTCCTGGGTTAGGGGATGCCCTGCTGTTGCTGAAGTGGATAATATCCATGAGAAGTGGGAGCTCACAATGGTAGCCAGTGCTTTCAGACTGGTGAGGCCTGTCTGTCTCCAGCTGCCATTCCCAGAAATTGGTCTGCATATAACCGCACTGCCTGGGCTCACTGGTTTCTGTGAAATTAAAGGTAGAATTTACATTCAAGTCACCATCTTAAATTCTTACTTAATACTAGATTTTGAAGTGGGCAGTGAGAGAAATAGGGAGACTTTAAATAGGTACATAAGCAAATGAGTATTATTACCAAATAGATTCTTCTTGCAGGGACCCCACAAGTAAAACCACCAGTGTTAGACCACAAAGACTTCATTTCTAAAGGGAAAATAAAATAAAAAAAGGTTTAATGTATGGTGGACTCTGACGAGCAAGGATTGTATAATTAGAAGAACATGAATCATATGAGTTGCCTAATTTGTTGGGATACAACTAAATCTCTGTTCAGTTTGGATATACAAGTATAACCAATGTGAGATAAACCAGAAGTTAGTAACATAGTTTTTGAAGAATCATTTTATAATTAAAGATATGTTGGTTTTTTCCCCCACAGAGCAATAACTCACTTTCTTATATTTATGATTTATGGATGGGTTGGACTACACTTTTATGTATGGAAAGAGTTATAGTTTCTGTCAATTAGAATTTGAAAGAAAAAAAAAGAGCTGCTCACCACATTTGTATCAGAGTGTTTGTCTTGTGTAATGAAGCACACAACAGAACCGCCCCTGTCAGGGGAGAGGTGGGCACAGCTTGAAGTGCCCATCACTTGCATCTGTAATATTTCTGGATTTTCATCTGTCTCTCCTAGAAAAAACAGTTGGAAAACAAAAAGCTCAAGACATAAGACAGTATAAGACATAAGTCAGTATAAGACATAGCTTATACTGAAACACCAACTGGGGAGATAAGACCACAATCTCTATCTATCATCGCTTTATTTCTAAGTTTTTATGCTAAGATGTTCCATTTATTTTATCATTGTCATCATTATCAACTTATTCCACTTATCTATTCCAATCTCTTCGCTCATTTTTCAAATGCCACTCTTCATAATTAACAAGGCCAATCTCACTCGTAAAATCAGAAATTTCAAGTCCAGTTTCATTTTCTTAAAGAGAACAAATGAAACAAAACAAAAACATCTTTGTTCTAAAGATACAAAAGAGTTTGGTAGCATATTTTTTCTACCTTGTTTATGAAAGTTGATTCTCCACACAATTACCTCCCTTGTATTGGCTTTCATTTGTTAAATTCAATGGAGACATCATAAAAACTGTCATTTTATGCAACAAAAACAATTTCAGATTTGGATAAAATCTTAAAAGTAGCAATGCAGACAATCATGATTAGAATTCTTCCTTGAATTTCAACATCAAAAATATGGACCCTCTAATAAATGCACAGGAGTGAGATCGCTGGATCATATGGTAACTCTATTTTTAGTTTTTTTTGGTTTCTTAGTTTTAGTTTGAGTTTTTTAAGGGACCTCCATACTGTTCTCCATAGTGGCTGCACCAGTTTACATTCCCACCAACAGTGTAGGAGAGTTCCATTTTCTCCACATCCTCACTAATATTTGTTACTTGTATTCTTTTTCATGATAGTTATTTTGACAGGTGTGAGGTGATATCTCATTTTGATTTGGATTTGGATGTCTCTGAAGATTTTTGATGAATAAAAGAAAGCAAAGAAAAACAAACATATCAGTGGCTACCAGAGGAAGAGGGGTAGAAGGAGGGCAAAAGGGATAAGTGAGTTCAACTGCATGGTGGTGGGTGGAAACTAAATTTGTCGTGTTAAGCAGTGGTAGTGTATACAGAAGTAGAAATAAAATGTTGATAGCTGAAACTTATATACTGTTAAAAATCAATGTAACCTCAGTTTATATATATATATATATATATATATATATATATATATGTTTATATATATATATATATATATATATATATATATATATATATATATATATATATATATAAAACACCCCCTCTATCTTGTTTTAAAATTACTGCCCTAACAAGTAAAATAACTACTAACCTGGCTTAAGCATCCGTGGCCCAGACAGCCAGCATTCTGAGCTATTCAGGTTCTTCAGATGGACCGTGGGTGCTAAAAGCTGAATGGGAGTCTGCACCTCTTGAAGGAGCAGCAATGCTAGATCATTTCTTGCTGCCCCACTCACCAACTGGAATCTTTCATGCAGTAGAATGGTAGATACCTTAACTCTCAGAGGTGCCCCAGGGTGCCTCAGGCCCAGTATTACAGCAGTGCCTTCAGGATTCCTATGTGTGTAGTTAGAGAACAATTAGAATAGATTCACTACGAAATTTGAGTCCTTAAAAGATACCACATTAGCTATTCCCATGTATTTCTTTAGCCATGTGGTCAGAGTTCCTACTTCACCTCAAGGAAAATCAAGTCTATGAATGGAGTCTGAGATCACAGACAATGAGATTACGGAAGAATTAACTAACAGAGATACCAATCAGCCAAACACAGAGCCAAATGTCTCGCTTACCCTGAAGCAAAGATGCTATGTGTTTAAGAGAGATGGTTCAGGCATAATATGAAGTTCACTTATCCAAAGAAGACTTCGGCAAAGTAATTTGGAGATACTAGATTATAGTGTATTGGAAATTGCATGACGCCAATTTACATGTTCCTGACGCAGCGGGCAGCAGTGAGTACCCAAGAGCTGCTAACAATGGAACCACTGCAAATTTGACTACCACAGCTGATGATCATGGCCTGCCAAGGCATGGCATATCTCAGAGAAATCCGATCTGCCAAAGCTGAGGAAAAAACAGTAAAAGCAAACTTAGCAGGATTCTCATGTAGAGCCCATCTATAAAAGTTTTTCACCTCTCACTACTCTGCTAAGCATATCTATTATTAAAATTGACTTGAAAACACAAAATCTGCATTTTTGTGTCCATGGTACCTCTGTAAAGAATTCTCCCCTTATTATTGTCTCTCCAAGTGCATAATTTCTTTACGGTCCAGTTTAAATTTCCTTTAGTCATTATATTGGAAACTATTCCACCTCTCTCTCCCATTGTCATCCTTACGTAACTGTTAGCTTAAATCGTTACAACAGTATAAGACAATAACATAGAAGGCAATAAAAGACAATAATTTAACTTGAAAATGTTAGAGAAATAAAAATTTTAGTTTAAGTGAACTGGAGGGTTGAGCTTACTACATTTAAAATTTTAGTGATATAGCAAATAGACACACTAATTTGAACATTCAGGTTTGAAGCTCAGCAAATAGTTTATGTTAAAAAAATTTAGAGTGCCTCAAAAAGTGTGAGTTGAAGCAATGAAATTTTATATACATAAACACCCATACAGACACATATATACATATATACACACATATATACACACGTGTGTGTGTTTGTCTATGAGTGTGTGTATAAAATGGTAGAAATAACCTACCTATAAAAAGTAGTAAGGGAAGAGTACACATGAACATAGAAACTGGAATTTTCATTGAAGTATAGTCTTTGAGGTCTCTGAGTGAAAAAAACTTTGAAGAATTTGACCAAAAACTGAGATGACCTCATTCATGTTTTAAAAGCATAATTCACTGTGGATATGGCAATATGAGCCATGGTAAATAGATTTAAGTGAGCATGTAATGTGTAGGAATATGATTCAATCAAAATAAATTTGTAAGGATAGAAGAGTAACGTGAAATAGCTGCTGATGAGTGTAATTCATTTCGTAATAGTCAAGGAAAGGAGAAAGACAATCATTAAAATATAACATAGTTGGGTACACAGTAACCTACAGAAATCATCACATATTACTTGTCAACAAAACAAAATACATATTTAACTTAAAATTCTACAATTACTTTTATAAGGCAATATGTGGTAGTAAAGAACTTTGTGTTAGAAAAATAAGAAATTTGAGTGTCTGTGCTAGCGCCATTCCTCTTTTGTCTTTATGAACATGGTCAGTCCAATGTACTTCTCTGGGTTTCAGAATAATACATTAAGATGAATAGAATGATTGTGTCATCTATATCATATGGGGATATTAAGAAAGTTGAATAATACAACAAGGATGAAATGCATTTGTAAGCCTAAGAAAAATGATTCCTATTGCCTGCCTGGTATAAATACTCATGCATTTATCAGGAAAAGCGTTTTCTCCCCTCCTCCTTTTCTGCTTTCATTATCCTCTTCTCTTTCTTTCCTTCTCATACATCCCTCATTACCATTTGCTTGGGCCTTACTCAGAGGCTGTGGCAGAGAGATGAAGTGTGGCCGGACAGAAGCAGGAGTGGAGGTAAAAGCTGAGGCATTTGCAGAGGTAGAGACTGAAAGGGAGATGGAAGCAGAGCTAGTCATGGGCCCTTGCTTGGACCAGGGTGTATGGCTGGGTCGTGTAACTCCCTGGAGCCAGAAAAGGAAAGGGCTCACTTAGCTGAAGATGTATGGCTTTCTGCAATGTTCATCAAAGTGACTCAAGATTCCCACCTGCACCCATGTGTCCTTTTGCTGTAGATGGCACACAAGAGGTGCCCCCAGGTCACCCTGCAAGAAACAAGGAAACAGATAATCATGGATATTTTAAAGGATGTGAGAAAGTAACTTCTTATGTTGAAGGATATTCCTCTCTTTCTCCCTGCCTTTCATACCCCCTCAACTTATCACCTTACAGCCAGCCTCCCCCATAGCTTTCTTGGCTTCCATGCAGAAAGTAAATTCATTCAGTTTGGGCCAAAACTGGGCACATGTGCTGACCTGCAGGATGCTTAGATGCCTTTTTTTTGCAGAATTCCAGGACTTCCTGGTGGAAAACAGAGAATAGAGAGGGTTTTTTAGCTATGGCCTAGATTAGCAGGAGAAATATGGCTGAAGAGAAAGATAACAAATCTACTACTACACATGAGAGAATATTACTCTCTTTCTAAATGTGTCAATGTCATCCAATTCCAGTGTCTTCTGCATCACTCACCTCTCATGAGGGACCAACTGGGTAGCCAGCAGTCATATAGTTGTATGTTTTTCTCTTGCTCTAGGCTCTCCTCCAGGCAGACAGGAAGCACCAGGGGTTGAAAACGTAGCGACTACTTCAGGAAGATTAGCCCAGGTCCCCAAAGTCCTTTGGGACCTAGGTAGGGCATACCATGATGAATACCTATGGTTTGAGCTTGGGCAGGGCTCTGAAGATCAATAAGCCCCATCTGGACCAGGGCCAATGCCTCTGAGTTTTTTCTGGGGAGAAAATTTAGCAAGCACTTTATTTTTACATATTTCAATGTGAAAAAAATCATATGAATCGGATGAAGTCTAGGTGAACACTAAAGTAAGACTCCTCTTCTCTACTTGTTGCAAACACACAATGTCTTGTTAGGCACAATATGTGTGGACACCTTCAGGAATGAGAAGGTAAATATTACAATGCAATCTAAATCCTTATCGAAAATTCCTAACAAAATAAATTATTTTACATCCTAGTATTTATAGTGTTTAACATTTAGTGATATAGACTTAGAAAGTTAGAAATTGAAATATCCCACTTACAAGATCTGAGACTATGGACAGTTACTCTTTCTCTCTGATCCTTGTCTGTACTAATGGTTTTACTTCACTATCTCACAATCAGAAATAAAATTATATATCCAAAATATATTTTGAGGTAGTTATCATCCTTGAACAGATCAATAAATTGAGTTTTAAGAGTCAAGATACTTAAAGTCATAAAAGGCAAAACTGTGATTCCAACATAGATTATGATTTAAACTCAAGATACCATCCTTTTATAGGTAAAGTTTTATAAAATTAAGATATCTTTTTATAATTTACAAACACATTGATTTGAAACCTGAAATTTTCCCTGAAAAAAAAATAGCTAAAACACTAATTTTGAGATACATAATGATATGAGGTGTTACAAGAGGAGATGCTTTCTCTTAAGGAAATATATCAGATGTGAGTATTGCAAGTCAGATGTACCAGATTTGGTTTCTGTAGCCAAGGAAGACTATCTAGCTTCTTCAAAGGAATATACCATTAACAAACTCAAAGTGTTCATATTTTATAATGATACCTTAAGCTTGAAAGGACATATTCACACTTACATGAAATTCACACATCTAGCTGTAGTAAGGATCCACTGTTCATTCAGTATAGAGCCAGCACAGAATTGGGAGAAGGAGAGTTGCACAGAATTCACCCACTCCTGCCTCCCAGCAGTTGGGACAGTGTGGGACAACGCCAGGGAGTAATCTACACTCTGCAGAAGGAATCCACATGTGGGACAGGGTGTAGTTAGTGGTACCACCCTCCTTTTCCTGAACATGTTGATTTCCTATTTTTAGATTTTAGGAAAATGCTTGTAGCTCTTCAACTTTGGCAAAATGCTTGGAAATACATGTTTTTAACCCTACAACATTAGGTATAGTAACAGGTTGCCTGCACACTCTAAGAATAATCCAAAATATCTCTGTTCATTTCTCAAGTGGAATAATAAACCATTTCTAAGCACTAAAAGTGTTTCTATACTACTGTGCCCTGTGTAAAACTTAGCTTTTAAACCATTCTTGGCAAAAGTAAGATAGTACTTTCTCAATTATGTGGCTATCTCTTAAGATTATATTATTCATTACCCCTCTTCTCATTCAGGTAATAATTTGAAGTTTGGTCCTGCCAAAATTTGAGAACATGACCTCTGATCTACTCAGAAACCCTGGTTTTAGGTTCCAACAAAGACATGGTCCCAAATATAACAACTCAAAGAGATGACTAGGCTGAACTTGCCTGTGGTTTCATGAGAAATAACAGCTGTCTTGAAGAGCCGGAAAGCCCGGAGGCTCTCTCTCCAGACCACACTTAGGCGAAACTCAGCCAAGGAAATATTGAGTTCTGAATACTTGAGAGGATCTTGTTCAGGCTGGTTAGACTTGGTTCCAGATTGAGATGCAGGCATCACAGAAGGTTGGTTTGTTAAAGGTGTGGCTGGGGCAGCACGTAGGGATGAAAAAGTATGAGAAAGAATGGTCCTTCAGCAAA
>NC_138904.1:16052214-16140842 GCF_965194825.1 Balaenoptera physalus | reverse complement strand
ATTTCTCTGCTTGCCAGATGAGGTGCTGCCCAGCTCATGAATCATTCAATATACCCAATTAGTTCTTCATACTTACTCAGTTTATTTTTTAACAACATACTACGCAAATACTAAGAAATCTGAAGGGAAAAGATTACAACAACACAATAATAGCCGGAAACTTCAATACCCCATTTTCATCAAAAGATATATCATCCAGGGACTTCCCTGGTGGTGCAGTGGTTAAGACCTTGTGCTCCCAATGCAGGGGTCCGGGTTCGATCCCTGGTCAGGGAACTGGATCCCACGTGCATGCTGCAACTAAGTGTTCACATGCCACAACTAAGGAACCTGCCTGCCACAACAAAGACCCAGTGCAACCAAATTAATTAATTAATTAATTTTAAAAAGAGGAAAAAAATTTGCATTAAAAAAAAAAAAAGGTATATCATCCAGAGAGAAAATCAACAAAGAAACACCTTGGTCTAGAATCATACAATGGACCAAATGGACCTAACAGACACGTAGAAGAGATGGAATTCAACAGCAGTAGTGCAAAAGGAATTTTCTCCAGAAGAGATTATGTAGTAGGCTCAAAACAATTCTTAGCAAAATTAGTAATAAAATTATACCAAACACCTTTTTGACCACAATGGTCTAAAACTAGAAATCAACAACCAGAAAACTGAAAATCTACAAACATTGATAGCTAAAGACAATCCTGAACAGTCAGTAAGTCAAAGAAGAAATGAAAAGAAAATAAAAAAATATTTTGAAACAGATGAAAATGGAAACACCACATGCCAAAACCTGTGGAATGTTGTAAAAACAGTTCTAAGAGAAAAGCTTATAGTAGTAAACATGTATATCAAGAGAAAGGATCTAAAACAAACAACTTAAGTTTACACCTCTAGGAATCAGATGGAGAAAACAAACTTAACTCACAGTTAAAAGAAGGAAGAAAATAACAGTAGAGCAGAAATACATAAAGATCAGAAAAACAATAGAAAAGATACACAACAACAAGGAAAAGAGCCCGGTTTTTGAAAAGAGAAACAAAATTTACAAACTTTTAGTTAGACTAACAAAGAAAAAAAAAAAGACTCAAGTAAATAAAATCAGAAATGAGAAGACATTACAACTGATACCACAAAATGAATAATCATGAGACTAGAATAAAAATTATATACCAACAAATGAGATAACTTAGAAGAAAAGTATACATTTCCATAGACAAAAACTTACCAAGACTGAATAAAGAATAAAGAGAAAATACAAGCAGTCAAGTTCAGGTGATGGAATTTGTAACGAATAGCTATGAACAACAACAACAAAATCAGAAAATGCGATGGTTTCATTTTCAACATTTAATAGAAAGAGTAAAAACAATCCTTCTCAACTCTTAAAAAATACTGAACAGGAAGGAACACTTGCAAAGTTATTTTATGAAGCCAGTAACATTCTGATACCAAAGCTAGATAAGGAAACTACAAAAAAGAAAACTACAGGCCAATATCTCTGATAAATATAGACACAAAAATCGTCAACAAAATATTTGCAAACTGAATTCACCATTACATTAAAAGTATCATACACCGTAACAAAGTGGAATTGATCTCTAAAATGCAAGAATGGTTTAATTTATGCTAATTAATAAATACGATATATCATATTAAAATTACAACAGTTTTTCATAATAAAAAGACAAAGTAAGTATGAAAGAACATAACTGGACAGAATACAGGCTATTTCTGACAATCCCATAACTAAAATAATACTCAATGTAAAAGGTTTAAAGCTTTTCTTCTAAGATCAGGAGCAAGACAAATTATGCCCACTCTTGCCACTCTTGTTTAGAATAGTACTAAAAATACTTTCTAGAGCAATCAGACAAGATAAATTATTAAATGGTATCTAAGTCAGAAAAGAAAAAATAAAATTGTCCTGTTATGCAAATAAAATAATCATATGTATAGAAAATCATAAAGACTCAATCAGAAATCAACTGGAACTAATCAAAAAATTCAGTAACGTTGCAGGATATAAAATCACCACACACAAATTAGCTGCAGAGTGACATCAGCATCCTAGCAAAGTGTGATGCTCCCTTTGTATCTCCCCTTCAGTATACAAAAAGTAAAACACATGTAATTCAACAAAGGAACCTCTGCCCAGCACACCAGTTTACCTGAGAATTCCACACTTCTGTACAACAAGTTATTGGACTAGAACACATAGAGGAGGTAAAACCAGGAGAACTGCAAGAGAAAAATTAAAATATTTTTAAAATATAGATATTCTATGTGAAAAATATGACTTTATTAGGAAGGGCAGCATTAGCATAATGGGTATCACAGGAGGAAAAGAGAGGGAGAGGGAGCAGAGAGGTTATTTAAGAAATAATAACTAAGAGCTTCTCAAACTTGGGGAAAAAACTGGATATACAAGACATGAAGCTGAGAGAACACCTAATTAATTACCTCAATGCAAAAAGGCAGCTTCCAAAACACATTATATTAAAACGGTCAAAAGTTAATGACAAAGAAAGAATTTTAAAGGCAGCCAGGAAAAAAAACCAATGGTACCTACAGAGGAAAACCCATTAGGCAACCAGCAGATTTCCCAGCAGAAACTGTAGAGGCCAGGACAGAATGGAATAAGACCTCAAAATACTGAAAGATAAAAATTATTACCCCAAAGTACTGTATCTAGAAACGTTATCATTCAGGCACAAAGAAGAAATAAATTTTGTCAGACAAACAAAAGCTGAGGGAATGTATCATCTTTAGTCCCATCTTACAGGAAAAAAAAAAAAATTTTTTTTTTTCAGAGCAAACGCCTTCAACCTGAAATGAAAGGCAAAACTTTCAATAAGATGACAAATAGAGTCAGGAAATTAAAATTCTATATTGTTATTTGTTAAACACAGCTATAGCACAAAGGTTAAAAGACGAAAGGTAGTAAAAATAACTCTACTTCAACTTGTTAACAAACTCGCAACATAAAAAAATAATTTGAGACAATAAAACATAAAAGGGGAAGAGGAAAAGTATAGGCAAGTGATGGTAAGATGCTATGTCCAGAACTGGTATAGGCAAGAGATGGTAAGAGGCTATGTTCAGAAAAAGAACTATTTTATCTATGAGACATTTTGTATAAATCTCATAGTAACCATATCATATAAATCTAGAGCAGAGGAATGATGAAACTAAAATGGCAGACAGAAACACAAGAAAAATTAAACAATGGAGATACACTGCCACCGGAAAAGAAAAGACAAACTGGCAGTCATAAGTTCTCATTTATCAATATTCATTCAAATGTAAATAGCTTGCATTAACCATTCAAAAGACACAGAGTGGCTGAATGGATTAAAACACGAGACCCTGCTGCCTCCAGAAGACTCTTCTCAGTGTTAAAGACAAACATAGTCTCGAAGTGAAAGAATAGAAGGGACGGTGATAATCCAAGGAAATGTCAGACAAACGAAAGCAGGCACATTAGGTGAATAGTCATCCTCATATCAGGCACAGTCACACTCATATCAGACAGAATAAACTTCAAGCCATAAAAGGTAATCAAAAAATATAGACATTACATTATAAGGAAGGGGACAACTCATCAAGAAAATCTTACAGTTAATAATATACATGCATGTAACATAGGAGCACCAAAATGTATAAAGCAATTACTAATAGACCTAAAGAGAAAAAAATGAGAGCAACACAATAATATTAGGGGACTTCAACACTCCACTTTCATCAATGGATGGATCATCCAGACAGAAAGTAAACAAGGAGACAGTGATCTTTAGTGAAACATTATACCATGTGGATTTAATAGATTTATACAGATTATTCCATGGAAATGCAGCAGAATACACATTCTTTTCAGGTACATGTGGAACATTCTAAAGTATAAACTATATGTTAGAAAGTCTCAATAAATTTAAGAAAATTGAAATCATATAAAGCGTCTTTTCTGATCCCAGTGGTATGAAACTACAAATCAACTGCAAGAAGAAAGCTGGGAAAATATCACAAATATGTGAAGACTGAATAACATGCTAGTGGGTCAACTATGGGTCAAGAAAGAAATCAAAGAAGATATTTAAAAACCCTAAAGATAAATGAAAATAAAAATACAACATACAGAAATCTATGAAATGCAGCAAAAGTTGTACAAAGAGAAAAGTTTATAGCAATCCAGGCCTACCTCAAGAAGTAAGAAATCTCAAGCAATATAACTTTACACCTAAAAGAGCAAAAAATGAAAAAACAAGTAAAGGTTAAAGTCAATAGAAGAACGGAAATAAAGATCAGAGCAGAAATAAATACAATTCAGACAAAAGATGGTGGAAAATAAATTAATAAAACTAAAAGCCTGGTTCTTTGAAAAGATAAACAAAATTGACAAAACTTTAGCTATACTTACTAAGAAAAAAGCAGGCTTTGATAAATAAAATGAGAAATAAGAGAGAAGTTATAAAAAACAACAACAGAAATACAAAATATTATAAGAAAATATTATGAAAAGCTATACACTAACAAATTCGACAACCTAGAAGTGAACACATTTTCGTAATAATAAAGAAATAGAAAATCAGAATAGACTGATGACTAATAAGGGAATAATATATACAATATACTAAATTATATATGTATTATAAATTATATGATAAATATATATAAAATATATTTATATATAAAAACTGTAACTATAGTTTTATATATACTTTACTATAACTACATACAATTATATAGTTATATATATAACACTATAACATTTTAAAATATAAAATATTTAAAAATTGAAAATTTACAAAATTTAAAAAATCCAAAACCTTACCATTTATAACAATGTGGATGAACCTTGAGTGTATGATGCTTAGTAAAGTGTCAGGTGGACAAATACAAATGCCAAATGATGTCAGTCACATGAGGAATATAAAAGTGAATGAATACATAAATCAAACCAAACAAAAATAAACATGTAGATACAAAGAACAGAGCAGTGGTTAGCAGAGGGGAAGAAGAGGGAAAAGCAAAATGTGTAAAGGGGGCAACTGTATGGTAATAGGCTGAACCTAAATTTTTGATGGTGAGCATGCTGCAGAGTATACAGAAGTTGAAATATTATTTTCACATAAAACTTTAAAATTCAATTGCATTCTCTGTACTAAAAGTGGCTGAAATAGAAATAAAGAAAACAATCCCATTATCAGAGCCCTCAAAAACAATAAAATTCTTAGGAATAAACTTAGCCAAGAAGGTAAAGTTCTGTGCACTAAACCGTACAAGATCCTGATAAAAGAAATGGAAGAATATACAAACTAATGGAAGAAATGCCATGTGTATGCATTGGGAAAATAAGTTTTGTTAATATGTTCATAGAATCCAAAACAATCTACAGAGTCAATGCAAAACCTATCAATATTACAATGACATTTTCACAGAAATAGAAAAAAGAAACAATACAAAATTTTGTATAAATCACAATAAAAATCCCTAATAGTGATGCAATCCTAAAAAAGTAAAAAGCTTAAGGCCTAACACTTATCAATTTCTGTCTATAATACAAAACTATAGTAATCAATACAGAATGGTACTGGGCTAAAAATGAACAAATAGACCAATGGAACAGAACTGAGAGTCCAGAAATAATCCACTGCACATAGTAAACTAATATTTGGCAAGGGAGCTAAGAATTCTTAGTGGGAAAAGGACAGTTTCTTTACCAAATTAATGTCATTGATAAAACTGGATAAGCATATACTCAAAAATAATATTAGGGACTTCCCTGGGGGCTCAGTGGCTAAGAATCCACCTGCCAATGCAGGGGACATGGGTTCGAGCCCTGGTCCGGGAAGATCCTACATGCCACGGAGCAACTAAGCCCCTGCACCACAACTACTGAGCCCGCATGCCACAACTACTGAAGCCCACGTGCCGAGAGCCCATGCTCTGCAACAAGAGCAGCCACCGCAATGAGAAGCCCATGTGCTGCAATGAAGAGTAGCCCACGCCGGACGCAACTAGAGAACGCCCGCACGCAGCCATGAAGACCCAACGCCGTCAAAAATAAATAAATAAAAAATTAATTAAAAAAAATAATATTAGACCCATCTCTTGTACTACATACAAAAACTAACTTGAAATGTATAGAAGATAAATGTAGAACTTGAAGCCGTAAAGCTAGAAAACATAAAACAAATCTCTTTGACATTGGTTTTTGCAAGCATTTTTGGATATAACACCAAAAGCATAAACAACGAAAGCAAAACTTAACAGGTGGGGTTGCATTAAACTAAAAGCCTGTGCAGCAAAAGAAACAATCAACAAAATGAACGGGCAACCAACAGAATGGGATAAAACCTCGGAAACCACATACGTGGTAAGGGTTAAGAGCCAAAACATGTAAATAATTTACACAACTCAATAATAAAGACTAACAATCCAACTAAAACTGGGCAGAGGAACTCTGTAGATGTTATTCCAAAGAAGACATACAAATGTCCAAGAGGTACATGAAAAGATGCTGAACATCACTAAGCATCAAGGAAATGCAAATGACAACCACTATGAGATATGACCTCAAACCTCTTAGAAAAATAAACATATATAAATTGTTGGAAAGATGTGGAAAGAGGGAACATTTCTGCATTGTTGATGGTAGGATTATAATTGGTTCAGCCATTATGAATGACAGTACTTGTCTTCTCAAAAAATTGAATGATCCAGCAGTCTCACTTCTGGCTATATATCCAAAGGAAATAAAAAAAGATATCAAAACTATGCCCGCACTCCCATGTTTAGCATTATTCATAATAGCCAAGGCACAAAACATCTTTTCATCCATCAATGAAAGAATGGATAAAAAGTATGGTACTTATGTGTACAATGGAATATTATTCAGCCATGAGAAAGAAAAAAAATCTTTCCACTTGCAACAATACAGATGAAGCTTGAAGACACTATATTTAGTGAGATAAGTTAGAAATATACAACTACTATATCGTGTGGAGTCAAAAAAGTCAGACTCATAGAAATGGGAAGTAGAATGGTGTTTACCAATGGATGGGGGTTGGTGGACATGGGAAGATGGTCAAAGAGTACAATTTTCAGTAGGAAGATTAGTAAATTATGGTTACGTCTTGCACAGTATTGTACTTACAGGTAACAATTCCTACTATATACTTGAAAGTTGCTAAGAAACTTGATTTTAAATGTTCTCATCCCTTAAAAGAAATAATGATGTAGGTGTTGCCTAATACTCTGATGGTAAGCAAATACAAATCTATAAATGTATATCTAAGTGTATCCAATCAACACATGTACACCTTAAATTTACACAATGTTATACATAAAGTTAGCTCAATAAAGCGTGAAAAAATAATTAAATACAAACGGTTAAAAGTTGAAAAAGTAGTACAGCCCCTTCACATGATACTTTGATGGTTTCTTACAAAACTAAATGTATTCTTACCCTATGATCCAAGAATCATTTTCCTTGTTACTTACCCAAAGAACTTGAAAGCTTACAGGTGCACAAAAATCTGCACATAAACATTTATAGCAGCTTTATTTATTATTGAAAAAACATGGAAGCAACCAAAAATTCCTTCAGTTGCTGAATGGAAAAATATACTGTGATGTATACATATACAGATGTATTATTTATTACTAAAAATAACAAAAGTATCAAGGCATGAAAAGACAGGAAACTTCAATGCAAGTAAGTGAAAAATGGGGGGAAAAAAGGTACATAATGTATCATTCAAACTATATGATATTCTGGAAAAGGTACAACTTTGGAAACTGTCAAAAAAGTAGTGGCTGCCAGGATCTGGTACAGGGAAAAGAGGGAACCAACAAGAGGATATTTAGGCAGTGAAATTCCTCTTTCTGATCTTATAATGGTAAATACATTCATTCTACATTTGTTCAAACCTGTAAACTATACAACACAAACTGTGAACACTAATATAATCTTTGGACTGTTTTTTGATAATGATATATCAAGGTAGGTGCTTAGATTTAAATAAAAGTATCACTCTGGTATGGGATATTCATAATAGAGGAAGTTATTCTTGTGAGGGGCATGAGGTATATAAAACTCTCTGTACCTTCTGCTCTATTTTTCTATAGACACAAGACAATTCTAAAAAACAAAGTGATAAGAAAAAGGTAAAGAGACAAAATAAGAGAAACTTTAGTAATCACATTTTTAAAAGAACAGTCTTTGAAAAGTAGTTTGAAAAATCTCAGAAATTTTACTATTGCCTTCAATAATTCAAAAATAAAACAGGAAACCTCAGGAAAAGATTAGGTGCTAATATCCAAAGCTACCAAATTACAATAGTCAAATGCCCAATTTTCAACAAAAAACACAGGGCATTAAAAAGTAACAGGAAAATACAGTTCATTCAAGGAATAAAATCAATTAACAGAAAGCATCCCCTTAAATATTTTATAACAGCTCTCTTTGAAGTGACTGAAGAGCTAAGGCGGCAAAGGATTAAAGAAAATGAGAAAAACAATATATGAAAAAATGAGAATATCAAAAAAGTAGAAATGATAAATATGAACCAAATAGAAATTGGAGATGAGAGTATAAAAAACAAAAACACAAAAATACAGTATATATGTTCAACAGGGTGAGAGAAGGCAGAGGAGAGAATTGGAAAACTTGAATGATCAACATCATTAAATGGTCAGGTAGAGAAACAGAAAGTATCAAAGGGGAAACTTGTGGAGGGAGGGATAAATTGGGAGATTGGGACTGACATATACACACTACTACACATAAAATAGATAATCAACAAGAACCTAATGTATGTGGCACAGGGAACTCTACTCAGTCCTTGTAAAAACCTACATGGGAAAACAATCTGAAAAACTACATATATATATATATATATATATATATATATATATAGAACCAAATCACTTTACTGTACGCCTGAAACTAATACAACATTGTAAATCAATTATTCTTCAATATAAAACAAATTTTTTAAACAGGATATTGAAATACTGAAAGCAGTGGAAGACAAATGACTCATCATGTGGAAGGAATATTCTGAACAGTAAAAACTCCCCTTCATTCCTGCAGAGCTATGTATGATAGCCCAGATACAGCAGCAACCACACTGCACACCCACAGAGGAATGAAAAAAGAAGATGTGGTACATATGTACAATGGAGGATTACGCACCCATAAAAAAGAATGAAAAAATGCCCACTACAGCAACATGGAAGGACCTGCATTTGATCACATTCACGATAGTATGTTAGACAGAGAAAGACACATATCATAGGATATCACTTATGGGTAGGGTTTAAAACTTGATATAAATAAACTATACTTTACAACACAGAAAGCTAGTCACAGACGTAGACACCAAAGAATGCGTACCAAAGGGAGAAGGTTGGGTGGAGGCATAAACTAGCAGATTGGGATTCACATATGCACACTAATATATGTAAAACAGAATACCAGCCAGGACTTAAGTTGAACTCAGGCAACTGGTCCCAACACTCTGCAATAAGCTAAATGGAAAGAGAATTGAAAACAACACAGATACATATACATGTATAACGGATTCAAGTGGCTCTACAGCCAATGAAACACAGCAGTGTAAATTAAGGGTGTTCCATCATAAAATAAATATTCAATTTAAAACAAAGGAACACCGCCTGTATTCCCTAAGCCCTCGGTGACCTGGCCTGGAGTCACATCCCTGGAGCCTCAGTAGTCTTGGGTCCCAAAGCTGGACTGTGGTGGGAGCGAGGCAGCTGGGGAGGATTTGCCAGCAAAGGGGCCCCACGTGCAGCTGTACTGCCTCGTCGCCTCTGGACAGCACCACTATCTCCACATCGTGGAGTACCTTCCTACAGCTAGCCAAGCACAATGAACCCAAAGGATGATGGAGCCTGTGGCTGGAAGAGCGCTGTGAAGCCACGCTGTGTCCAGGTCTCTTGGTGCTGGGGTTCCCACGTCCACCTCCTACCTCAGTGTCGCCCCAATTACTGACGGCAGCACTCTCATCTCGGCGATTTTGCCGGGATGGCGATCTGTTGAGAGGTTGAGGGTAAGGGGGAAGAAGTAATGTGACGCAATCCTTTGGGTGTTTGTTTTGGCACATTCTGCTCATACTTTAAATTCTGGGACACGAATTTTCCGAACATCTGGATTCGCAGATAACTGGACTCTGCTTGAAAAAAATCTTGCTGATCGTTGGCCGCTTCTCATAACAACAACTTTAAAACCGGTGCTTAGGGGAACTTCATAATCAAAAAGTCATCGGCGCTGCAAATGACACCTACACTCCAGAAATGTCCTGGGGAAGGTCACTGAAAAAGGATGCACATCAGGGCCCACTTTCAACAAGCCAATTTCCACAGGTACATTTTATTCCCAGTGTTCTTAAAAAATAACTCACACACTTGGAAAAGTGATCTACATCGCTAAGTATTTAAGAAAGAGAAATGCAACCTACAGCAAGGTATCACCCTGCAAGAGTCAGAATGACGGTGGTCAAAATGTGTACAGGCAATACATGCGGGAGAGGGCTTGGAGAAATGAGAATCCCCCTAAGCCGTTCATAGGACTGCACATTGGAAACTGGCATTATGGAAAACAGTATGGAGGTTCCCTAAATAAATACACCGAGAACTACCGTATGGTCACCCAATGGCCCTCCTAGACAGATATGCATAGACCACCATCGTTGCAAATCACACCGGCACCTCTGTTTTCCTTGCAAACCTATGTATAATAGCCCAGATATGGTACCCACCAAACGGCCCATCAACAGAGATTGAAAAAAGAAGATGTGGTACATAGATACAGTGGAGTATTAAACAGCCATAAAAAAGAATGAAAAACTGCCAACTACAGCAACATTGAACGACCTAGATTGCATCACATTCGGGATAGTACGTTAGACAGAGAAAGGCACATATCCTGGGATATCACTTATCGGTGGGCTTTAAAACTTGATACAAATAAACTATAATTTACAACACACAGACCGAGTCACAGACGTAGAAACGAATTTGTACCACGTGGAGAAGGTTGGGGAAGGCATAAACTAGGAGGTTGGGATTAACATATGCACACTAATGTATATCAAACCGATACCAGCTAGTACCTATGTTGAACTCAGGCAACTGTTCCCAACACTGTGGAATAACCTTCACGGGAACACAATCCAAAAGAGAATAGGTATATGTACATACATAATGGAATCAAGCGTCTGTAGAGCTAAAAAGACACAACACAGTAATTAAGTATGTTGCACTGTAAAATAAAAATTCAATTAATAATAAAATAAAAGAATGCAACCCTATTCCTCGGTGACCTGGCCTGGAGTCACATCCTTGGAGGGTGAGCAGGCTTGGGTCCCAAAGCTGGACTGCGGTGGGACCGAGACAGCTGGAGAGGATTTGCCAGCAAAGCGGTCCCACGTGCAGCTGTAGTGCCTCGTCCACTCTGGACGGCACCACTATCTCCACATCGTGGAGTACCTTCCTGCAGCTAGCCAAGCACAATGAACCCAAAGGATGATGGACCCTGTGGCTGGAAGAGCACTGTTAAAACACCCGGTGTCCAGGTTTCTTGGTGCTGGGGCTCCCTCCTCCAGACTCCTACCTCAGATTTGCCCCACTTACCTATGGCAACACTCTCATCTCGGCGATTTTGCAGGGATGGAGATCTGTCAAGTGGTTGGAGGGTTAGGGAGAAGAAGTAATGTGACACAATCCCTTGGGTGTTTTGGGTGTTTTTGGTGGCACATTCCACTCTAATTTCCAGGACACGTGTTTTCCGATCTTCTGGATTCCTGGCCACCCAGACCATGCTGGAAGAAAATCCTGCAGCCTTGTGAAAACTTCTTGTAACAACAGCTTAAAAAACGGTGCTTAGTGGCACTTCCTTATCAAAAGGCCTGAAGGGCTGTAAATGACACCTACCCTCCAGAAATGTCCTGGGAAAGGTCACTGAAAAAGGATTCAAATCATGGCCCACTTTCACGAGCCAATTACGAGAGGTACATTTTATTCCCAGTGTTCTTAAAAATACACACACGCAAGGAAATATGATGTACATCGCTAAGGATTTGAGAGAGGGAAATGCAGCCTACAGCAAGGTATCACTCCGCACCAGTCAGAATGGCCGTGGTCAAAATGTGTACAGGCAATACATGCGGGAGAGGGCTTGGAGAAATGAGAATCCCCCTGAGCCGATCGCAGGACTGCAGATTGGAAACTGGCATTATGGAAAACAGTATGGAGTTCCCCTAAATAAATACACCAAGCACTACCGTATGGTCACCCAATGGCCCTCCTAGACAGATATGCATAGACCACCATCGATGCAAATCACACCGGCACCCCTATTTTCCTTGCAAACGTACGTATGATAGCCCAGATATGGCACCCACCAGACGGCCCATCAACAGATGACTGAAAAAAAGAAGATGTGGTACATGGATACAGTGGAGTTTTACACAGCCATAAAAAAAGAATGGAAAAATGCCAACTACAGCAACATGGAAGGAACTGGATTGGATCACATTCAGGATAGTAAGTTAGACAGAGAAAGACATGTCATAGGATATCACTTATCAGGGGGCTTTAAAACATGATACAAATAAACTATACTTAACAAAACACAGACCAAGTCACAGATTTAGAAACGAAAGCATTTTTACCAAATGGAGAAAGCTGGGGGGAGGCATAAACTAAGAGGTTGGGATTAACATATGCACACTAATATGTATAAAACAGAATATCAGACAGGACTTAAGTTGAACTTAGGCAACTGTTCCCAACACTCTGGAATAACCTAAATGGAAACAGAATCAAAAAGAGAATAGATATATATACATATATAACGGAATCAAGAGGCTGTACAGCTAAAAACAGACCAGTCAGAATGGCCGTGGTCAAAATGTCTGCAGTGAAAACACGCGGGAGAGGGCTTGGAGAAATCAGAATCCCTCTAAGCCATTCGCAGGACTGCACATTGGAAACTGGCATTATGGAAAACAGTATGGATGTTCCCTAAATAAATACACCAAGAACTACCCAATGATTAGACAATGGCCCTCCTGGACGTATATGCGTAGAACACCATCCCTGCAAGTCACACAGGCATTTCTCATGTAAAACATTGGCAAGCAGAAGGAACTAGGATAATATATTTCAATTGCTGAAAGAGAAAAAAAAATAAAACTGTCAATTGAGAATTCTATATTCACCAAAATTTCCCTTTTAAAATGAACGAGAATTTAGACATTCCCAGATACACAAAAGTTGAGAGTGTTTATTTAATAGACCTTTCCTAAGAATTACTAAAGGAAAAATCTACAGGTTAAACTAAAATAATTCTAGAGAGTAATTAAAAACCATGTAAGAATGTAAATATCTCCGTTAAAGAAAAATATGTGGGCAAATATAAAAGGCAGTATTTTGCATTTTTGGTTTCTAACCTCACTTTTTCTCTGTACAGGATTTAAAATGCAAATGTATATAAATAATTAGAAATCTTTGTCGTTGGGCATAAAATGTAGAAAGATAGTTTTTGATATTGGTAAAATAAAGGAGGGTAAAAATAGTTGCGTCATTGTATAGGGTAGAGATTTAGTACGGAATTTAAGTTAAATTGGTAACAATTTAAATTATATTATTATAGCGTTAGAATATTTGATGCAATCTCCATAATGATCATAACTACAATTTCTATAGAGTGTACACAAAAGCAACTGAGAAGTTAACAATCTACTACAGAAATTTAACAAAACATAAAGAAATGTAATAGAGAAAATAAAGGACAAAAACTGCATGTATAAGAAACAAACAACAAAATATGTGGAGTACGTTCTCCCTTATCATTAATTTCTTAAAATGTAAATAGATTAAAGTCTGTAATCAAAGGAACATATTGGCAGAATAAAATTTGTTAAGAACACAATCTAACTATATGTTTCCCATAAAGTGAGTGTTACCTAGAGCAAAAGACACAGATAGGTTGAAAATAAAAGGTTAGAAAAAAATTCATTTAATTAGCAATCAAATACTTGGGGTGGTTATATTATTACCAGACAAAATATACTTTAAGTCTAAAACTATTACAAGAAACAGAAAAGGAAGATTTGATACATGTATGTGTACCAAAGAACAAAAACCAATAGAGAAAAGAAGTATGCACGGAATTAAAGGAGAAATGGATAATTCTATAATAACAGTTGACGCCTTCAAAACACAACTTTGAAACAAACAAATAGAGATTAAGAAGGAAATATAGGACTTGGACAACACTATAAACCAATTGGACACAATAGATATTTATATTAAGTCTCTACCAACAAAAGCAAAATACACATTTAGAAAAGTGCACTTGTAAGATTCTCCATGAGGGAGCACATGTTAAGCCACCAAACAACTATTAATAAATTTTATAAGGCAAAAATTGTAAAATGTGTTTTCTCAGATTACAACAAACTAAAACTAGGCATCAATAATAGAAGGTAAGCTTGGAAACTTATAGATATGTGGAAATTGTATAATATACTCTAACAACACATTAAAATATACAAGCGGAATTAGAACATACCTTAAGAAAATTTAAAATAAAATAAAATATTCCAAAATTGATGGGATATAGCAAAGGCAGATTGAAAAACAAAATTATAGCTGTAATTGCATACTTTAAAGAAGAAGAAACTCAAGTCAATTACCCAATCTGCACATTAAGAAAATAGAAAGAGAGAGAAAACTGAACCCAATGTTAATGAAAAGAAGGATTCAATATAATTTAGAATGGAGATAAAAAACATAGAGAACAGAAAATCAACATAAAAAATTAACAAAATCAAATGTTGGCTCTTGCAGAAGATTGACTAAATTGACTAGCTTTAGCTAATTTAACTAATGAAAAAGAGAAGACACAAATTACTGTATCAGAAATGAAAGTTTAGAAATTACCCTTGATTTGATTTAAAAAATAACCAACAATCAATTCTATGTGTACAAATTGGATAACCTAGATGGAATGGACAAGTTCCTAGAAACAAAATTAAGAAAAATGAGTCATGATAGTGTTACTGACCAGGGTTCTTGATCTCCTTAATCAATAGAAATTGATCAGAGGCCAGACAAGAAATTCAGGCAAGGCTTTATTGGGGCCTCTGCTGCAGCAGGGGAGAGTGAGAACAAGTAACGGGTGCTCTTGCTTGCTCGCTCCCTAAGAGGGGCAAGCTGGTTTTTTACATGGGGTGAGGCTAGGGGTGTGTCCAGGGGTTGGGACGGAGTTGTGGCTTAGGTGGTTTGCCCACCACTTAGGTGGTGTTGTGTGCAAGCAGCACACTCATTACTCTGCTTTTGCTCCCCGACCCCCTGTTTTTGCTCCAGGCTCTTCGGAAGAGGCAGTTGAGGGTTTTTTTTGGTGTCTGTATCTTTGGTCCAGAATTTATCCTAACTGCGCGTTCCTGCAGTTATTTTTAGTCCCATAGAGTTTCTTTGTATTTTGTTGCTAAAGGAGAGGTGCGTCCAGATGCAAGCGTTGCAGCAAAGGGTCCCAGGTCCCAGCCTGTCTCAGTAGAGCTAATAAATAATTTTCACATTTGAAAACTTAGCTTTAAACTACAGAAATAAAAACAATGTAGTACTGGTATAAAGACAAATATATAGAGGACCTGAGGAGAAAACCCCAACTCTTGTCTTGCTAAATTGATATTCATCAGAGGTGAAATGTGCCAAGACCATTCAATTTGGATGTTTACCTTATACCATATACAAAATTTACTCCAATTGTTAAAAACCCTATACATGGAAGCCAGAACTGCAAATGCTTAGAAGTAAATATACAGGAAAAGCTTCATGGCATTGGATTTGCCAATGATTCCTTAGATATAACACAAAAAGTTCAGGTGACAAACAAAAGTTAGAATACATTAGACTTCGTTAAAATCTAAATCTGTTCTTCATCACAGGCTACTACCAGAAAGACGAATATATACTTTAAATATATCATGGCACTCCCTTCTACAAAGTTTCTGGGAAAAAAAATTAGCTAATAGCCTTATGGAAGTTCTGTTGTTTTTTCCCTTCTGCCTTTAAAATTCTTTCTTTACCTTTAATTTTGCCATTTTTATTGTATGTCCTGGTGTGAGTCTGTTTGTGTTCATCTTTTTGGGACTCTTTGTGATTCTTATTACTGGAAATCTGTTCCCTTGTTCAGTCTGTGAAGTTTTCAGTCATAATTTCATCAAATACATTTTCTACCCCTTTCTCTTTAAAATTTTTTTTTTACTTTCAGCCGTGCTGGGCCTTCGTTGCTGCGTGTGGGCTTTCTCTAGTTGTGGCGAGTGGGGGCTACTCTTCGTTGCGGTGGCTTCTCTAATTGCAGAGCACGGGCTCTAGGTGCATGGGCTCAGTAGTTGTGGCACACGGGCCCTAGAGCACACAGGCTTCAGTAATTGCGGAGCATGGGCTCATGGAGTTGTGGCGCACGGGCTTAGCTGCTCCGCAGCATGTGGGATCTTCCCGGACCAGGGATCACACTGATGTCCCCCGCGTTGGCAGGCAGATTCTCAACCACTGCGCCACCAGGGAAGTCCCTACCCCTTTCTCTTTTTTTTCACCTTTTGGAACTCTTAAAATGTGAAAGTTAGTATACTTGAAGTTGTTCCAGAGTTCCCTTAAACTGTCCTCATTTTTAAAAATTTGGTTTTCTCTATATTGTTCTGATTGAGCAGTTTCCATTATTTTATCTTTCAGATAACTAATGCATTCTTCTGTATCACCTAGTCTGCTATTAATTCCTTCTAGTGTACTTTTCATTTCAGTTATTGTATTCTTCACCTCTGACTGGTTCTTCTTTATATTTTCTAGTTTGTTGTTAACATTCTCACTGTGTTCATCTATTATCTTTCCAGTTCGATTATCATTGTCATTACTATTACTTTGAACTCTATCTGGTATATTATTTATCTGTTTCATTAGATTTCTTTCCCAGATGTTTTTGTTGTTGTTATTTCATTTGAAACATATTCCTCCATCTTCTCATGTTGGTTAACTTTTTCTGTCCTTATGAAATTAGGTGAAACAGTTACCTATCCTGGTTTTGAAGTGATGTCTTTGTGCAGCGATGTTCCCTCACAGTAGCTTTAGTGGGAGAGCTGGATCGGAAGTGAGACTAGGTTATGTTTTTCCCTAGGGTTTGCTGGCAGTTACCACCTTGGTGGGAAATAGGGCTGGAGGTGGACAGGGTAGAGTCAGAGCTAGGTATAAGCTAGGGTTTCTCTTATGCTCTGTGGGAGTCACTGCCCTACCACAAGTCCATCAGGCACCGTAAAGGAGTTGGGTTTCTCCCTTGTGTGTGATGTCAGCTCCATCTTGGTTGGCATAGTGGCAGGAGACTGAGGGCTTGGGGTTGTACTTCTGTACTTGTTTCACTTTTCCCCCCAGTGTGCATACATTGATTAGAGGCTGCAATGGGGCTAGAGGTATTTGTGTCACACTATTGAAATTGTTTTCTTCTTCCAGCAATGTCTTTTCCATGGAGTTAGTTTTGCTCCTCCTTAATATGGGCAGGGATGTGCATGGTCATAATGGCTGCATCCACCCTTATCAGAGGCAAAGTCAGGTCTCAGCTGGCTCCATTTCCTCTAAGTGTGCACACTCTGGCTGACAATGGCAGCCTCTGTCTTAGTGGAGAGTAGTGCTGGGACAGGAGGGGATAGAGCAGGTTTGGTGTGGGCTGGGGTGAACTCTGGGCATGTCCTGGCAAGCCAGCCATAATCCCAGGCAGTTTTCAATCTCCTACCTTCATGCTGTGACTGGGAGTAAGCAAGCATGCCCTTGCGCTCTTGAGGAGTGGAGTCTTCGCTTCTTACAGCCTTCCAGTAGGCCCCACTGGGTTTCAGACCAGTAAGGGGACTCACCTTCCTAGTGTCTGACCCCAGAACTGGGATGCCTAATAAGTGGTTCAAACCCCTCACTCCCCAGGGATGATCCCTGAGCCTGTGACATCTACCTCTTCTTCTGGGTCCCTTGGCAGGGGTGCAGGTCCTGACCAGATGGCTTTCTTTCCCTTTCTGTAAGACTGTGGATTTTGCTCTACAGCCTTGGTTATAGAAGAGGCTTAATGTCAGTCTTCAGGTTGTTTTCAGGGGGATTATTTCACATTTAGAGATAGATTATATATATATATAATTTTATATATATATAAAATTTATTATATATATATATATAAAATTATATATATATATATATATAATTATTTTTTCTTTTGGTCACACCACACGGCATGTTGGATCTTAGTTCCCCAACCAGGGATTGAACCCACACCCCCTGCAATGGAAGTACAGAGTCTTAACCACTGGACCACCAGGGAAGTCCCTACATTTAGGTATATTTTTGATGTGTTCATGGGGGGAGGTGAGCTCAGTGTCCTCCTACCCTGCTACCATAATCTCTCCTCTGGCTATTCCTTTTTTTAATGGGAGAAAAATACCAATACAAATGTTCATCAAGATTTGCAGAAATTCATACACTGCTGCATTGCTGATGGAAACGTGAAGTTGTGCAGCTGCCGTGGAAAATAGTATACCATATAATCTAGCAACTCTACTTCTAGGTATGTGCATAAAATATTTGAAAACACAGACTGAAATATATATTTGAACACCAGTGATTGAATCAGCATTATTTGAAATGCCCACAACTTAGAAATGACCCAAACGTTCACCAACAGATGAACTGATATTGGGAAGACATAAAGATGGTGGAGGAAGAGGATGAGGACCTCACCTCTCTCAACAAACCCATCAAAAATACTTCAATACGAGGAATAATTCTAATGGAAAAGTAACTGGGCACTCATGAAGGATTCCTATACAACCAAGGCTATAAGAATGATACACATGTAATTGAGTAGAATGGGAAGAAAAATATCAGGTCAGGACTTGTGCCACTGGGAAGGGACTAAGAAAAAAAGGGAGATCACATGGATGGATGCTTGCACTGGGGAGTGAGCAGGGTGAGCAACAGACTGTGAGTATCAGTCTTGGGGTTCTTTGTATAGGAGACAACCCCTTTTGGCTGCTTGGAAAACTGCTGGGACAGATAGAAACACTAGAGAAGCATAGACTACACTGCAGAAGTGTGCAGGTGCTGGCTTGCCCCTAGGCAAGGGAGAGAGAAGTCTGCACTAGAAGTCTGCTACCACCTTATTACACTCCCTAGTCTGAGCCAAGTAAACACCCCGACCTTACTCACTCCATACCACAGCTTGGCACTGGATCTAGAGTGTCCAGGACCTGGGAAAAAACTCGACCTAGGGATGCAGAGGCTATCCAGAGACCTGAGGCATAGCCCAGGTGGGGTGGCATTAGCCATTGTTAGCACTTACTCTAGCTAAACCCAGAAAGAGCCAAGATTTCTGACTTCAGTGCAGCTGCCTGAATTCCCACAACTACCTCACTGCATGCCTTAGCACAAGCTGAGTGAACACTCTAGGCTCACCCGCTCTATGCCATAACCTAGCATTGGCTGTGGGCCAGCTGCAACAGGGGGAAAATGTGACCATGGGCTGCATCTGAGCAGAGCCTTAGACAACTACACAGGCAGAGCATCAGACCTCTGTAAGTGCATGAGCCCCATTTGCTTCAGCACTCCCCTCCTTTGGGGTAAAAACCTCAGTGGTGGGGAGAAGGAAAAACACACACTTAAATGGAACACAGCCAGCTTGAGCCCAACCCTGATGACTTCTTCTTGAGTAAGTTGGGAGAAGACCCTGCTCCTGAAAAGGCCTGCCTCACACCCTGCATAGGCTCTAGCTCCTCTATTACTAGCCACACTCACTACCAAGGTGACAGCTTCCAGCACACCCTGAGAGAAGATGTGAATGGTGTCCACATCAAATCCAGCACTGCCCCTCAAGGCATGGGGCACATGCTATCTAAACAGGAATGCTCCAACAAAGGAAGACCACTTCAACACCAAAATAGATACCTGTTTCACTTAAATTCATAGACACAGAGAAAGTTAAGTGAAATGAAAAGGCAGAGGAACTACTCTCAATAGAAAGAGCAAGACAAAACCCATTAAAAAATGAAAGAGATATAAGCAATTTATAAGACAAAGAATTCAAAACATTGGTAGCAAAAATGCTAACTGAATTTGGGAAGAGGATGAACTAAACACAAATTATTTTAAAAAGGAAATAGAAACTATTAAAAAAAAGACCCAATCAAAAATATATAATTCAATACCTGAGATTAAAAGCACACTAGAAGGAATAAATAGCAGACTAAATGACACAGAAAAATGCATACGTGATCTGGAAGATAGAATAATGGGTATCACCCCATCAGAACAGAAGACAGAAAGACAATTTTTTAAAAAATACCTTAGATCTATGGGATAATATAAAATATGTCAACTTACCCAAAGTAGGGTTTCCAGAAGGAGAAGAGTTGGAGAAGATGATAAAAAAATGTATTTGAAGAAATTATGGAATACTTCCCAAACCTAAAGAAGGAAACAGATATCCAGCTACAGGAAGCACAGAGGGTCCAAAACAAGATGAACATGAGCAGATCCACACAAAGACATATAATTGAAATGGCAAAAATTAAAGAAAAATGCAATGAGAAAATTAAAGTGTCATATACACAGGGAATCTCCACAAGGCGATTAGCTGAATTCTCTGCAGAAACCTTGCAGGCCAGAAGAGAGCAGTATAATATACTCAAATTGCTGAAAGGAAAACTGGCAACCCAGGACTTTACCCAAAAAGAACATTATTTAGAATAGAAGGAGACATTAAAAAATGCTCAGGCAAGCAAAAATTAAAAGAATTCAGCTATGCCAAACCTACCCTAAAAGAAATGTTGAAGTATCTTCCCTAAATGATAAAGAAATCACAATGTATACGAAAGGGAAAATCACACAAGAAAGGCAAATATATAAAATAATTTTAAATGATTTAAATAAGCCAATGCAGAGATTAAAAGACAAAATAATTATAAAAGCAAATACAACTACAGGAAAGAGTAAAGGGATAATAATTAACATGTAAAATATGACATAAAAACACAAAATATGGGGAAGGAAGAAAATATAGATCTTTTAGAATGTGTTTAAACTTAAATGACTATCAGTTTAAGTCAAGTAGATATATTTATGAGTCTGCATATACAGACCACGAGGCACCATGAATTAAAAACCTATGATAGATACACAAAATAAGAAGAAAAGAATCCAAGCATACTACAAAAGAAAATTATTAAAGCACAAAAGGAGAAACAAAAAGAAGAAATGAACAAAGAAGAATGACAAAACACTGTCAAACAAGGAATAAAATTGTAATAAGTATATACCTATTGATAATTACTTTAAATGTCAATGGACTAAATGCTCCCATCAAGAGACACAGGGATGCTGATTGTATAAGAAAACAAAAAACAAAAACAAAAAAAATCAGCCTTTCAAAATACTGCCTACAAGAGACTCACTTCAGTTCTAAAGACACACACAGACTGAAAGTGAAGGGATGAAGAAAGATATTTTATGCAAATGGAAATTACAAGAAAGTAGGATACAATACTCATATCACATAAAATAGACTTTAAAATAAAGGCTATATCCAAACACAAAGAAGGGCATTATATAACAATAAAGGGACCAATACAAGAAGAGGATATTATACTCATTACCATATAGGCACCCAATTCAGGTGTACCTAAATATATAAAGCCAATACCAACAGAAATAAAAGGAGAAATTGAGAATAATACAAGAATAGTAGGAGACTCTTAACACCCCAGTGACACCAATGGACAGATTATCCAGACAGAAAATCAATAAGCAACAGTGGTCAATAGACCAGTTGGATTTAATAGACATCTGCAGGATGTTACAACTCCAAAACAGCAGAACACAAGTGTAAATGGACCTTTCTCCACGATAGATGAAATACCAGGACACAAAACAAACCTCAACAAATTTAAGAGGTAGCAATTATGTCAAGCTTTCTTTCCTGAAATCCCAAGGGTGTGAAACTAGAAATCAGCTGCACAGAGAAAAATGAGAAAGAACAAACATACAGATACTGAACAACATGCTAGTAAAAAAACAATGGTTCAACGATGAAAGCAAAGAGGAAATCAGAAAATACAAGACAAACCAAAATGGAAACACAACCTTCCAAATTCTATGGAAGGCAGCAAAAACAATAGTAAGATGGAAATTTATAGCAATTCAGACCTTCCTCAAAAAACAAACAGAAAATCTCGGATAAACAACTGAAATTACCACCTAAAGAAATGGAAAAAGAACAAAGCCCAAAGTCAGGAGGAGGAAGGAAAACTAAAGATCAGAGAGGAACTAAATAAAACAGAGATATAAATAAATAAATAAGAGAAAAAAATCAATGAAACCAATAGCTGATTTTTATGAACAGATAAACAAAATTGGTAAGTGCTGAGCCAGGCTCACCAAGGGGAAAACAGAGAGGACCCAAATAAAGAAAATAAGAAATGAAAGAGAAGTAACAACTGATACCACAGAAATACAAAAAGTAATAAGGGAATACTATGAACAGTTATATGCCAACAAATTGGACAACTCTGAAGAAATGAATAAATTTCTAGAAACATATAGTCTGTTACGATGGGTCAAGGAGAAGCAGACAATTTGAACAGACTGATAACTACAAGCGAAACTGAATTTGTAATAAAAACAATACCATCAAACAAAAGTCCAAGACCAGACAGCTTCACAAGGGAATTCTACCAAACATGTAAAGAAAAACTCATATCTATTCTTCTCAAAGTATTCCAAGAAATTGAAGAGGAGAGAACACTCCCAAATTCATTCTACATGGCCACCGTTACCCTGATGTAAAAGTCACAAAAAGATACTACCAAAAAAAAAAAAAAAATGACAGGCAAATATCTTTGATGAATAACGGTACCCTTAAATACAGAAAAATGAAACGATATCCCTTGTTCTTGGACTGGAAGAAATTGTAGAGATAATTTTTTGGATTAGTCACCTAAGGTAAAAGAAATAAAAGCAAAAATAAACAAATGGGGTCTAATTAAACTTAAAACTCTTGCACAGCAAAGGCAATCACCCATGAAATGAAAAGATTGATTCGGCCAACAAGGGTTTGTATATCCAAAATATACATACAGCTCATACAACTCCGTATCTAACAACCCAATCAAAAAATGGGCAGAAGACCCGAATAGACATTTTTCTAAAGAAGACATGCAGATGGATTACAGGCACAAGAAAAGATGCTCAACATTGCTAATTATTAGAGAAATGCAAATCCAGATGAGATATCACCTTACACCTGTGAGAATGGCTATAATCAAAATGCTTACAAATATCAAATGTTGGAGAGGATCGGGAGAAAGGGAAACACTTGTACGCTGTTGGCGGGAAAATAAATTGTTGCAGCCACTATGGAAAACGGTATCACAGGTACAGAAGACAAACTTATGGCTACCAAAGTGGAGAAGGAAAGGGGGAGGGACAATTTAGGAATATTGGATTAACAGGTACAAAATACTATGTACAAAATAGATAAGCAACAGGGATAGACTATACAGCACAAGGAATTATAGCCATTATGTTGTAATAACCTGTAATGGAGTACAATCTGCAAAAAATACTGAATCACTATGCTGTACACCTGAAACTAATGTATTATTATAAATCAACTATACTTTAATTTTTAAAAATGTGTATACCTCTCCCCATGGCTGTTTCACTAATTTTGCATTCATTCCTTAAACTTACATGCTCTAACTAAAGTCTAGTTAATACAGAAATCTATGTGTTAGGGAAAGTCCATCATATGTGTTTGGTATGATACCAAGGTCACACACAAAAAGTTAGGCAATATAATTTGCAATTTTTTAGCAACACTTTTTTCTTAATGAAGGAATTTTTTTTTTTGTAAATATATCTTGAATAGTATCCCTACTTAGTATTTGGCATGTAACTTGGGTTTCTGTCAAACTATATTAAGGAACTTTAAAAATCATAGTGAAGAGATTGGCAAAGAAAATTTGAGCTGGTAATTGAGGTCCCATTGGACACTTTATAGCTTTTAGACTAAATAAGTTTTTATTATTTGATTGTTTTCTAAATTCCTATTTATGATATTATGTAACTGTCACATAATTTTCTTGATTACAGTATTCACTCTCAACATATTATTTAGTAGTTTCTACAATATTATTTGGTTACTTATACTTCAGTACACATTGTTACCAAGCCATCTATCTTGCATTATTATTTACATACTGTAGCAAACATTCTTTTGGTCTTTATCAATGACTTTACTTCTGAGAGCTAACTTTTAAAAAATAATATGAAAGTAAAATGAGCAAGAAAAAATATTATTCGACTTGCCTATGAGGAATTTGCTCAAACAGATCTCTTGTCATGTTCTAGTTAGTCATTTCCATCAAGAACTTTATTCTCTGCCAGAACCTGTATTTATTCTAATTAGAGTTCAAAACCAAGACTGTTTAGAACACTGAAAAAGTGAGCCCCATGTAACCAGAAAGTATTGGAGAGAACACAGAGAGGGAGGAGACTTATTTATAAACTTTATCACCAAGGTGTACATATTTTGATCTGACTCTAAATAACGTATGCTATATTTTAAGAACTGAGTAAATGAATAGACTATTCCCTAATTCTCAGGTTTCCAACTAAATTCTATACATTGACACAGACTTTGAAAACAGAAATGACATTTAAACCATTTCCTGAGGAAAGAAATTGACATCAGAGAAAATGATGGAATAGAAAGTGTCAGGAATCCATCTCTACAATTGTACTGGCAGAAACTCTCTGAAGTAAATATTTTGGAACTTGAGTTTATCTGAATGTTTGCAATTTCCAGGTGACGGTTTGGCTAGATAATTGTGGTTAATATTGATCATATTTAGCTGTTAGTATAGTGGCAGCTACCCATCTTTTACCCCCAACCTCTTGATAAGATGCAAACTAAAGATTCTGGAACCACTTGCTGTTACCAGGGTGGGAAATAAGGACTTCGTCCTTGAAATATAAGGGTTGTGTTCTGATTGTGAGTTGCTCTTCTGGTGACTGAAGTGTGGCTATGGAGGACGGCCATCACTGTTTCAACACCCATGGGACAAAGTAGCTTCCAGGCAACTTAAAGGGGTCACATTATCTTGAACATTAAAAACAACCACACACATTAGAAAGTTTAGAAAGATGCTACATTGATCAGGGAAAGACAAGAGCATAAGCAAAAATTCTGACAAGACCTAATAAAAATTTCACCTCAGATTAATCATAAGTATGGAGACACTGTACAAAAATTAAAAAAAAAAACCTAGAAAGGGAGAGAATCTGGTTTAAGAGTCATAGTTATGAGATTTAAATGTTCAGTTTTCAATAGCAAGAAACCTGAAAGACACACATAGAAACAGGAAAAGATTACCCATTCAAAGGAAAAAATTAATTGACAGAAAACCGACTTGAAAAAGCCAAGCTATAAGACGTACTACACAAAAACTAAAACAACTTAAAACTTTAGCAAGCCATATTCAAGAACACATGGAAAGGATTATACATCATGACCAAGTGGAATTTATCTCTGGGATTCAAGAATGCTTCACTTATGCAAATCAATACATGTAATGCGTCACATCAATAAAATTAAAGACGAAAGTCACAAGATCATCTCAATAGATGCAGAAAAAGCATTTGTCAATATGCAACATTCTTTCAAGGTTAACAACCCTCAACATATTGGGAATAGAAGGTACGTACCTCAATGTAAAGAGAGCCACATATAACGTACCCACAGATAACCGTATATTCAAAGGTTAATGAGAAAAAAATGAAAGCTTTTCCTTTAAGATCAAGAACAAGACAAGAGGGCTTCCCTGGTGGCACAGTGGTTAAGAATCTGCCTGCCAGTGCAGGGGACCTGGGGTCAAGCCCTGGTCGGGGAAGATCCCACATGCCACGGAGCAACTAAGCCCGTGTGCCACAACTACTGAGCCTGTGAGCCTGTGCTCTAGAGCCTGCAAGCCTCAACTCCTGAAGCCCGCATGCCTAGAGCCTGTGCTGTGCAGCAAGAGAGGCCACCGCCATGAGAAGCCCGTGCACCACAACGAAGAGTAGCCCCTGCTCGCCGCAGCTAGAGAAAGCCTGTGCGCAGCAACAAAGACCCAACGCAGCGAAAAAATATATTTTTTTAGAACAGAAGAATACAAATTAAAAAAAAAAAAAAAAAAAAAGAACAAGACAAGAATGACCACTCTCACCATTCTTATTCAAAATCGTACTGGAGGTATTAGAGTAATAAGGCATGAGAAAGAAATAAAAGGCATCCAAGTTGGAAAAAAAGAAGTAAAATATTACTATTGCAGACGAAAAAATTTGGTATACAGAAAACTTCAAATACTCAACAAAAAACCTATTGGGAGTGAAGTAAGGTCAGAAAGAGAAAAACAAATACCGTGTGCTAACACATATATATGCAATCTAAGAAAAAAAAAAAAGGTTCTGATGAACCTAGGGGCAGGACAGGAATAAAGACACAGACATAGAGAATGGACTTGAGGACATGGGGAGGGGGAAGGGTAAGCTGGGACGAAGTGAGAGAGTAACATTGACATATATACACCACCCAGTGTGAAATAGCTAGTGGGAAGCAACTGCATAGCATAGGGACATCAGCTCAGTGCTTCGTGACCACCTAGAGGGGGTGGGATAGGGAGGGGTGGGAGGGAGGGAGATGCAAGAGGGAGGGGATATGGGAACATATGTATATGTATAACTGATTCACTTTGTTATAAAGCAGAAACTAACACACCATTGTAAAGCAGTTTTACTCCAATAAAGATGTTAAAAAAACCCAAACCTGTTGGAACTTAATGATTTCAATTAAGTTGAAGGATATAAATTTCACATGAGAAGTCAGTTTGCATTTTATACACTAACGATGAAATGTCTGAATAAGAAATAAAGCAACCTATTCCATTATAGTAGCACAAAAAAATAAAATGTTTAGACATAAATTTAATAAAGAAAATATAAGACCTGTACAGTGAAAACTAAAGACATTGTTGAAAGTAATCATAGAAGACACAATAAAAAGATATGCTGTGTTCATGAATTAGAAGAATTAATATTGTTAAAATGTCCATTCCACCGAAAGCCAATCACAGATTGAAAGGACTCTCCACCAAAATAACAAAGGCATTCTTCAAAAAATAAGAAAAAAAATCTTAAAATTTGTATGGAACCACTAAAGACCCCAAATGGCAAAAACAATTGCAATGAAAAAGACAAAGCCAGAAGTATCACACTTTCTGATTTCAAACTACTACAGTAATAAAAACAGTATGGTACTGCCATAAAAATAGAGAGATAAACCAATGGAACAGACTCAAGAGTCCAGAATTAATCCCCTGAATATATGGTCAATTAATATGCAACAAGAGAGCCAATAACCCATGAGAAAAAGACTGTCTTTAACAATATTGAAAAAACTGGATAAACACATGCAGAACAATACAATCAGACCCCTATCCTACATCGCTCACAAATATTAACATAAAATGTATTAAAGACTTATATTTAAGACCTGACACCATAAAACTCCTTAAAGAAACTCTATGAAAGAAGTTCCTTGACACTGATCTTAGCAATGATTATTTGGATGTGACACCAAATGGAAATACAAAACAAGCAAAAATCAAGAAACGGGACTATATTAAACTTAAAAACTGCACAACAAAAGAAACAATTAAAAATGGAATGCAATCTACTGATGGGAGGAAATTTTTTGCAAGCCATATATCAAATGAGGTGTCATTTTATCCAAAGCAGATTAAAAAAACAACAACAACAACTCAGCTTAATGACAGCAACAACAACAACCACATTAAAAAATGGGCAGAGGAATAGAGAACAAATGTATGGACACCAAGGGGAGAAAGTGGCGGGGGGTTGGGGTGGTGGTGGTGAGATGAATTGGGCGATTGGGATTGACACACATACACTAATATGTATAAAATAGATAACTAATAAGAACCTGCTGTATAAAAAAATAAATAAAATTCAAAAAACAATAATAAAATAAAAATAAAAATAGACAGAGGATGTATGTCAATCCTAATCTCCCAAATGACGTATATACACTAGTATGTATAAAATAGATAACTAATGAGAACCTGCTGTGTAGCACAGGGAACTCCACTTCACGGTACTGTAGAAACTAACACAACATCGTAAAACAACTATACCCCAATTTTAAAAAAAGTACTTCTGCAGGATAGGATCTGGGTCCCAAGGCATAACAATTCAAAATTTTAAAGCTATCTCCAAAATTCCTCCTCAAAAGGTTATACTCATTTACAAATGTACAGATATCATTTGATCCAGCAATTTTACTCCTAGGAATTTATGCTGCAGATATAGTCACAGCTATGTGATACAACTTACACACAGTGTTTTTTACTGTACAGTTACAATCAACTTATATATCCATCAGTTATGTCACATCTATACAATGGAATACTACAAAGCCATAAAAAAGAACGAGAAAGCTCTCTGTGTGTTTGTGTGAAAATTAAATTGCAGAGCATTGTGTATTTGCTTGTAAATGCATAAAATAGTCTTGTAAAAATTCATAGACGATTCATCAAATTAATTGCCTGTAAAAGATAAACTGGTGGCAGGGAACTGGGTGGGAACTTTTATTATATAGTCTTTTGACCCACGTGAATATACTACCTATTCAAAAGTTAAATAAAAAATATAAAAATTGAAATAAAAATAAAAATGGGCAGGGAAAATAAACAAACATTTTTTCCAAAGGAGCTATGCAAATGGCCAATAGGTGCATGAAAAGATGCCCAGGATCACAAATAATCAGAAAAATACAAATCAAAACCACAATGAGATACCACGTCACACCTCTCAGAATGGCTATCAGCGAGAAGACATGCATGAGCTAACAAGCATTGGTCAGGATGTGACAAAATGCGAAAAAGGGAACAACTGGGCACTGTTGTTTGCAGTACAGATTTGTTCAGTCAGTATGGGAAACAATACGTAAGTTCCTCAAAAAATTAAAAATATACCTACCATATGATCCAGAAATTCCATTTCTGAATATATACTCAAAGGACTCATCAACAGATGAGTGGAAAAATATTATATATAATACATATCAGAATCATGTGGCATGAGTCATTCCTTTTTCTCTCCCCTTTGATTTACAACTAATTACACATCCATAACTGAAAAAGAGTACATCTGCACAACATACCAGGACACCCAAGAGACCTGTGTTTCTTCAAGTCTGTGGATTAATCCTCAGGGTAGCTGTGAAGTGAGGGGAATGGTGGCAGAGCTGACAGTGGCTGAGACAGTGGCAGCAGAGAGGTGAAAACAGGTCCAGCAGCAGGCCAGCACCGTCTTTCTTTCTGGCAGAGGAAGTGGAGAGTGTAGGTGTTGAATGTGGGTCACCCAGCTGCACATATCACAGCTGGAGGGACCTGCTGCTCTCCTTGAGAAGGAACTGTGATAACTTGGGGGTGGGAAAGGAAAGGGAAGTAAGCAGACAAAGGAAACAAAGTTAAAGTGTTTCCTGCTGTCAGCTCAGGGATTCTCCTACAAGGACCACCTGCAGACCTCTGGAAGTCCCACACTTGAGGATCCCCCTACAAAGCCTTGGGCACACCCAAAGTCCCATGTTCTAAGCACACACCTCCCCCAACTATGATGCCACCCCTTTTTTCTCCACCATGTGCGTATGTGTGTGTGTGTGTGTGTGTGTGTGTGTGTGTGTGTGTGAACAACAGAGAGACAGATATCAGTCAGTGGCGAATCAGCTCTGATAAGAGAAACCAAAAACTTGTGCTATAACACCACCTTCTGGAAAAGAAAAGGAAAAATCCTAATTACCAATCTGTTGGTAAAATAAAATTAAACGAAACTTTGCTTAAATAAGAACGGTGTTCACCACCTCAAATGCAAATGGGGCAGTGACACATGGCATCCAAAAATATAAAGAATTACAATATATTGTAGCACAAAATGATGGTTTTCCAGCAACCAAACCCAAAGACACAGAATATTGTGATCTAACTGATAAAGAAAGCAAAAGACCTGTTAGGAAAAAAATTCAGTGAGCTACAACAAAACTCAGAAAGACAACACAGTGGTATCAGAAATAAAAATGATGAACAGAAGGAGTACTTTAACAAGCCCATTGAAATTGTAAAAAAGGACTGACCAAATTCTGGAGCTGCAGAACTCAATGAATGAGATGGAGAATGCATTATATAGCATAGGAAATGGAGCATATCAGATAGAAAAGAGAGAATAAGTGAGAGAGGATATAAATATAGAAATAATTCAGGTGGAAGAGGAAAGGGAACTAAGTTTTTTTGAAATTGAAGAAAGCCTCGAAAACTATCAGACCCCATTAGGAGAGCCAGCATAATATTAGTGGGTATACCAGAAGAAGAAGAGAGGAAAAAAGGAGGAGAGAGTTTATTTAAAGAAATAATAGCCAAGAACTCCCCAAACCTAGGGAAGAAACTGGGTATAAAAGTCCACAATGCTAATAGAAACTTTATTATCTCTATGAAAACAAACGTTCTCCAAGATGCATAGTATGAAAACTGTCAAAAGTCGATCATAAAAATAAGACAGATTTTTCAGCAGAGACTCTACAGGCCGGGAGAGGGTGGAATGAGATATTCAAAATATTAAAAGATAAAAATGCCAGCCAAGAATATATTTTATTTGGCAAAGTTATCCTTCAGACCTAAAAAAAAAAAAAGCTGAGGAAATTTACCATCACTAGAGAGGCCTTACAAGAAATGTTGAAAAGAGTTGTTCGAGCTGAACCAAAAAGACAGAAAACAGTAAATCTTTTTAAGAGTAGTAAATTTTTATGTATCAGTAACTATTCTAAATGTTAATAGATTGAACTCACCATTCAAAAGAGTGCTGGATCGATAAAAACAACAACAACAAAAACAAGATCCAACTCTACGCTGCCTAAAGGAGACTTATTTCAGCTCTAAAGACACATACAGGCTCAAAAGTGAAAGACTGGAAGATGATATTCCAACCAAATGAAAACCAAAAGAAGGTGGTGTAGCCATACTTATATCAGAAAAATAGACTTCAAGCCATCTTTGGCTTGAGGGTAGCAAGAGACAAAAAAGATTATCATATAATAATAAAGGTGTTAGTACTACAAGAAGACATAAAAACTGTACAGATATACACTCCCAGCACCTGAGCACTAAAATATACTAAGCAAATAACAATAGATCTGAAGGGAGAAATAGGCAACAATACAATACTTGCAGAAAACACAATACACCACTATCAACAATAGACAATCCAGACAGTAAATCAATAAGAAAACGTTGGAACTGAACCACGCTTAGAACAAACAAACTTAATAGATGTTTTAAGAACAATCTATCCAACAGCAGCTGAATATACAGTCTTCTCAAGTACACATGTAACATTCTCCAGGATAGATTATATAAGAGGCCACAAAACAAAAACCTGAAATTTTTAAAAGATTGAAATCATACCAATTATCTTTTCTGACCAATATGTTATGAAACTAGAAGTTGACAAAGAGGAAAGTGAGAATATCTTAAAATACATGGACACCAAACAGCACATTACTAAAGAACCATAAGGCAAAGAAGAAATCAAAAGGGGAATAAAAATGTAACTCAAAACAAATGAAAATGCAAATACAGCATATCGAATAGTGTGGGTTGCAGTTAAGGCAGTTCTAAGAGAAAAATTTATAGCAACAATATATACCATATATTAAGAAAATAGAAAGATCTTAAAATCTTAAATCAACAGTTTAAGTTAACACCTCAGGGAACTAGAAAAAGAAAAGAACAAGTTAAGCCCAAAATTAGCAGAGGGAAGGAAATAAATGAAATAAAGATCAGAAAAATCAGTAGAAAGGATCAACAAAACTAATAGCTTTTTCTTTGAAAATATAAACAAAATGGACAATTCGTTATTTAGAGAAGAAAAAAGAGAGATTCAATTAAATAAAATTAGAAATAAAAGAGAAGACATCACAACTGATGCTACACAAATACATAGAATCATAAGACTACTATAAACAATTATATGCAAATAAATTACATAACCTAGAAGAAATAGATGTATTTCTAGAAACACACAACCTACAAAGACTGAGTCCAGAAGAAATAGAAAATCTGAACAAAGCAGTAATGAATAAAGAGTTCAAGTCAGTAATCAAAAACCTACCAGCAGGTAAAACTCCAGGCCAGATGTCTTCACTAGAGAATTCTACCACACACTTAAAGAAGAATTTCACCAATTCTCACACTTTTCTAAAACATCAAAGAGGAGGGAATACTTCCAAATTCATCTTACGAAGCCAGCATTACTTTCATACAAAAACCAGGTAAGAATACCACAAAAAGAAAATTATAGATCAATATTCCTAATAAATATAGATGCAAAAGTTCTCAGCAGAATATAAGCAAACTGAATTCAAGAACACATCAAAAGAATTATACACCATGACCAAATGAGATTTATCCGTAGGATGCAAAGACAGTTCAACATACATAAATCAATACATGTAATGCATCATACCAATAAAATGAAAGCTAAAAATCACATGATCATCTTAACGGAGGCAGAAAAACATTTGACAAAATACAATATTCTTTCATGATAAAACCCTTGCTAGATGGGGAGTAGAAGAAATATACTTCGATATAAGAAAGGCCTTTTAGAATGAACCCACATTTAGCATTATGCTAAATAGAGGAAAACTGAAAATGTTTCTTCTAAGATCAGAAACAAGGCAAGGCTGCCCATTTTCACCACTCCTATTTATTTATTTACTTCTTTATATAATTTATTTGGCTGTGTTGGGTCTTTGTTGCTGCAGGCGGCCTTTTTCTAGTTGCAGCGAGCGGGTGCTACTCTTTGTTGCGTGGGTGTGCTTCTCGTTGTTGGGTAGCACGGGCTCCAGGCGTGCAGGCTTCAGTAGTTGTGGCTCGCAGGCTCTAAAGCACAGGTGCGGTAGGTGTGGTGCATAGGCTTAGTTGCTCCATGGCATGTGGGATCTTCCCGGACCAGGGCTTGAACCTGTGTTCCCTGAATTGGCAGGCGGATTCTTAACCACTGCGCCACCAGGGAAGTCCCTCACCCCTCCTATTTATAGAGTACTGTAGGTTCTAGCTAGAGCAGTTAGGCAAAACAAAGAAATAAAATGCATCCAAATTGGAAAAAAGGAAGTGAAGTTGTCAATTTTTGCTGGTGACATAATCCTATGTATAGAAAATCCCAGTCAGTCAAAAAATTGTTGACATTAATCAACAATTTTAGTAAAGTTGCTGGATCCAAAATCAACATACAGGAATCATTGCATTTCTTTACACCAATGGTGAAGAATAGCAAAAAGAAATTAAATAAACTAACCAATTCACAATAGCATCCAAACAGTAAAATACTGAGGAATAAATTTGTTTTAACAGCAGGAAATATAATTTAATCACATCATACCATATTACACTATGTAACATTCTATATTTTGCCTGTTGATATGTGACATAGTTAAGTTTATTACAAGCATTATTTCCTAAGACTTATGGTATAAGTGCTTCTTTCCAAGTATTACCACTTATTTAGTGTTTATCTATATGTTAACATTAAGTAAATCAGTGATAAACGTATACAATGCAATATGCATTGTGCCATTTCTCCCTAGAAAACCAAAACAACTATAAAATCTAAACAAAGCTATCAACATCACAGATGCATGTCTTGAGTAGGTTAACAGCATTTCCCCCTTAACATGAAGGTATTTTCATCAAAAATGCTTCATCATTTTTAGGCTAACATTACTTTAGCAGCAGCTGGTCTTCAGGACGAGTAGATCAGAAGCTTCAAGTGCTAAAGACACTGAATTACTCTGAGAAACATCCTTCCAGACGACTAATGAAAAGAAGTGAACTGCTGGTGTCACCTTAACATAAAATTGTGCATTTTCCCTTTCAATGTGTGATTTAGTTCATTTATATGATGACAACAAAGTTTTGAAGTTCTCACGGCACACCAGTGAGATGGACTGATTTGTCAAGAAACCTCTTATTTGTTTTAATATTTACATTATAACAATGAATAACTAGAAAAAGGTCAGTTCCTTGGTGGCTTTAAACCACATCAATTTCAATATCTGTTTTTCAAAATAATGATGCAATTAAATCTATGCTTCTGCAACAATAGTGCGATACAGTATCCTTTCCTAGATAAGGGAGCTGAGATTTATTCAAGTAGATGCTTTAAATGAGGTAGATTGTTGCCAATTACTTATCAATCTTGCATGTTTGACATAAAATATATTATGAAAAAGCTTAGGAACCGAAATATCTGCACAAAAAAATCTACCAAACTTTTCTGAAGGAAATTGAAGACACAAACAAATGATAACATCTCATGTTTATAAATTGGAAGAATTAATATCATTAACATGACCATATTCCCCAAAGCCATGTACAGATTCACATCCCGTCAAAACACCAAAGACATTCTTCACAGAAATAACAGAAACAATTCTAAAATTTGTGTGGAAACACAAGTAACCCCAAATAGCCAAAGCAATTCTGAGGAAAAAGAACAAAGCTAGAGGTATCACATTTCCAGTTTCAAACTATACTGCAAAGCCATAAATACAGAATGGTACTGCCAGAAAAATAGACATATCGACCAAGGGAACAGAATAAAATGCTCAGTATTAAATACCAGTATATACAATCAATTAATATTTGACAACAGAGCCAAGAATACCCAATTCAGAATAGATAATCTCTTCAACAAATGGTTCCTTGATTAAGAGAAAAGAAAGGTCTCAAGTAAAGCACGTCCTTGACTAAACGGCCTCAAGGGACTGAAAAAAGAACAAACTCTGCCCAAAGTTAGCAGAAGGAAGAATATAAAGATTAGATCAGAAGTAAATGATATAGGGACTGGAAAGACAGTAGAAGAAAATCCAAAAAAATTGTGTTTTTCTTTTAAAATAAATAAAGGTGATGAATATTAGGTAGACTAACCAAAAAGAAAAATTACCAGGGATTTAAAGAAACAAGATTATAAATGAAAGAGGAAACGTTACAACTATACCAGAGAAATAGAAAGTATCATGAGTGATACCACTGAAAACTATCATGTGAAAACAAATTGAACAACTTAGAAAAAACAAATTAGAAACATACAACCAACCAAAACTGATTTGTAATGAAATGGAAAATCTGAATAGAAAATTATGGAATCAGGAGATGGAATCACTAAAAATAAATTTCCCAATAAGGAAAGATCTAGGACCTGATGGCTTCATGGACGAATTCTGCCAAACTCTGAAAGCATAATTACTGCCAATACTTCTCAATTTTTTTGAAAGAACTAAAGAGGAGGAAACACTTCCAAACTGATTTTTGAGCTAGCATTACCCTGAAAGCATAGTCTGATATTGCACTACAAGAAAAGAAAATGTTTCTGATAAACATAGATGCAAATATTGTCAACAAAATACTAGGTTATGGAATTTAATAGCACATAAAATGGATCAAACATATCAAGTGAGACATAACAGGATGTAAGGATGGTTTCTCATACGGAAATCAATAAACATGATACACCACATTAACAAAAGAGTAAAATCACATGATTATCTCAATAGACTCAGAAAAGCACTTGACAAATTTTAATAATCTGTCATAATAAAAATACTCAACAAATTAGGTATAGAAGAAATGTACTTCAATGTAATAAACTTCCTATACGACAACACACAGCTATCATAATAATTGTGAAAAGCTGAGAGTTTTTTTTGGGTTTTTTTCTCTAAAATCAGGAAGAAACAAGGATACCTCTGTTTACCAATTGTCTTCAAGATGATATTGGAAGTCCCAGCTAGATCCATTGATTAGAGAGAAAGAAAGAAAGAAAGAAAGGGAGAGAGAGAGAAACAAGGAAGGAAGGATGGAAGGAAGGAAGGAAGGGAGAAAGAAAGAAAGGTAGAAAAAAAGGAAGGAAACGAAGGAAGGAAGAAAGGGAGGGAGGAAGGAAATAAGGAAGGGAGGGAGGAAGGAAGGGGAGGAGGGAGGGGTGAGTAAGGGAGAAAGGAAGGAAGAGAGAGAGAAAGATAGAGGGAAAGGATGGAAGGAAAGAAAGAAAAGAAAGGAAGGAAAGGAAGAAAGAAAAAGAAGGAGAAAGAGAAGGAAAAAGACAGAAAGAGAAACAAAGAAAAATAAATACAAACAGAAAAACAAAAGTGAAGAAAGAAAAGGCAAACAAATTTTAAAAAACATAGTCTCTGTCTGCAGATGATGTAATCTTATATATAGAAAATGTTAAACACTCCACCAAAAAGCTGTTAGAATTAATAAATTAATTCAGTAGTGTTGCAGTGTACAAAAATCAGTTGTTACATTTCTATACATTAATGACGAAGTATTCAAAATAGAAGTTAAACAATCCCATTTATGATATTATCAAAAACAATGAAATAATTAATAATAAATTTAACCAATGAGGTAAAAGTTCTGTAAACTGAAAACTATAAGACATTGATGAAAGAAATTGGAGAAGTACAAATAAATGGAAAGATATCCTTATTCTTGGTTTGGAAGAATTAATGTGAAAGTGTTCATAGTACTCAAAGTCATGTATAGATTTAAAGCAATCTTTATCAAACTTCCAATGGCATTTTTTTTCCCCAGTGAAGTAGAACAGTTGTGGCTCAAAGCAATGGATTAAAAAAAAAAAAAAAGCCACAGCATTTTTGGAAAAAAAAAAAGTAAGGAACAAAGAAGGGGGAATCACTCTTCCTGACTTCAGACTATATTGAAAGCTAACGTTAAAAAAAAAAAAAAAAATATATATATATATATATATATGGTACTGGTATATCAATAGACTCATACCTCAGTGGAATATTATAGGGAGCCCAGAAAAAACCCACATATATATGGTCAAGTGATACCTGTCAAAGGTGCTGAGAATACACAGTGGGGGCAATGAGAGTCTCTTCAATAACTGGCGCTGGGAAAACTGGCTATCTAAACATGCAAAAGAATGAAACTGGCTTTTTAGACCAATCACGCAAATCAACTCAAGACTGATTAGTGATTTAAATGTGAGACCTGAAACTGTGAAACTCTTAGAAGAAAACATAGTAAAAACTCCTTGATATCGGCCTTGGCAATGTCTTTTTGAATATACTATCAAAAGCACAGGCAACAAAAATCCCAAGTGGGACTGTATCAAACTAGAAAGCTTCTGTACGTAAAGGTTGTGATCAGGCAATCAGTGAAAAGGCAACCTATGAAATGAGAGAAATGTTTAGAAACCCTATATCCGATAAGTTAATATCCAAAAAACATACAAGGAGTGGGAGAAAAGACTGACTACAAATAGGCCTAAAGAGTGTTTTTGTGCTGATAGAAATATACTACTTAAAGATGGTAAAAGTTTCATTACTCTGTAAGATTACTAAATAATATAGAATTGTTTTCTTATAATGTGTGAATTTTATGTTATAACACATTAATAAACATGTTTTTAAATGGGCCTTCCTGAAGACAATAGAGAAACAAAGCAGTGGATAGTTGAAGAAGGAGATGGCAGTCACATTCACGATGGCTTCTCTTCCACCATGCAATCTGCTCAGCAGCTGCCCTCACTCTCCTATTCTAGTTTAGCAACAGGAGTCCCAGTAGTGTTCAACCCCAGCACTGACTCTAGACCAGCTGCCTCAAAACAAACATTGATGGCAGTTGCCCATCATAACCACTAAAAACATCCTCAGCTTTATGTCCTATGATTAAATTAGCTAGCTCTACCTAATCTGTGAAAGAATGAACTTGGTCTGCCAGAGAATGTTGAATCAGGAATTTGTGTAAATAGAGACGTATAATATATTTCAGTAACAATTTAAAACACAACTTGCAAGAAGAGAATCAGAAACAAACAAAAAAACTATTAATTACCTGCTCATGAAGACATCTTTACTGCTAGTGAAACAAGATTTTCAGTATTAAATATGAGTTTCCTAAAATATGTGGATTCGAATCTCTGTTGCTCCATCTCAGAAAATGTTACTGATGAAATTATGGTGAGCTGAGAAATGTGAGTTCTACCAGATTCTCCCAATGAGCTCATGAAGGACTTAAAGAGTTAGGGGTATTTTCTCCATGGCAATGGAATATTTTGATGAGAAAATTGTTTTAATTCTTCAGAAAAAATTACCATAATCGAATTAGCCTGGAATACTCATGGTTTTTCCTCCAGTTTCGGAATATTCTGCAGCCCTAACAATAATTCAGTGTTCTCCAAGCAAAGCCCTTAAACACAAGAGGTTACCAAACTCTAACAGCACATTAAAATAAGTAATGCTGATGTGGCTGTTCTCAGGTGTGAAATTTTGGAGCTTTATGTAAACCCAAATGAAAGAACAGCAAAAGCAGCTTCAAGACCAACACTAGAGCCTGCTAAAACAAATGCAGTACATAGGTGAACAGTATGCATGGGTAGGGCAGAGCGAATATGAACTGTAAGTGATGGACTATACAGTAGAAATTTCCTCAGGGTGTGGGCAGAATGAGGAGCCTCCTCAGAAGTTTGTTCTAAAAATGTAGCAAAGCCACAGATTCTTTTAGAAAATCTAAATGCCTTCGGAATGAAATATAAATTGAATGTGATCCTAGCTGCAGAAGAGATAGCTTAGTAGCGTAAGTAATTATAGGCATATGAGAATGATGTGAGCAACATGGTGTCCCATAGGCTTTTAGACATTCAGAACACAAACTGGAATTTTCACAGTTGGAATATGCTTACCACTTCTCCTGGTTGGATTATTACATAGAATCTTTTTATTTTGTGATAAATGTTTGATAATCATACTAGGTCTGTCACGTTTTGAAGAATAAATATTTTTGTGCTGTCAACAAAGTACACTAGTTTGTTTCTGCATATATGTACCTACACACGTATTTTAAACAAACCCGGACTTGACAGACTAGACCTTGAGTTTAATACTATACACATGAAAGAGAAAACGTCCTTTTCAAACAGACACTACATTGCTTTTGGAAAAAAGTAAACTTTTTGTTTAAATGAGCTTTGTCTGGAATGTATGAAAAGTGGTTGACGCTTTTGCGAATTTATGAGTAACTAAAAGGGCACTTCTGTACTATTTATGGTAAAAAAAAATCCTTTACAGTATTGACTATATATTTTTATAACCTATTGACAGACAACGTAGCCAGTCATTATATACAGGTTTTCAGTTCTCTTCTGAGGCCACGCCTTACAGTGCACGGATGGATGCATGCATTGCCTGCTCAATCCATTTATGTTCTTGCTTTGGTATTGATCTTGTATTAGATGTTTCTTCACTTTTTTTTTTTTTTTTAAACATCTTTATGGAGTATAACTGCTTTACAATGATGTATTAGTTGCTGCTGTGTAACAAAGTGAATCAGCCACACATATACATACATCCCCATATCTCCTCCCTCTTGCGTCTCCCTCCCACCCTCCCTAGCCCGCTCCTCTAGGTGGTCACAAAGCACCGAGCTGATCTCCCTGTGCTATGCGGCTGCTTCCCACTAGCTATCTGTTTTAAATTTGGTAGTGTATATATGTCCATGCCACTCTCTCATTTTGTCCCAGCTTACCCTTCCCCCTCCCCGTGTCCTCAAGTCCATTCTCTACACCTGCGTCTTTATTCCTGTCCTGCCCCTAGGTTCTTCATAAACACTTTGCTTTTTCTTCTTTAGATTCCATATGTATGTGTTAGCATACGGTATTTGTTTTTCTCTTTCTGACTTACTTCACTCTGTATGACAGACTGTAAGTCCATACACCTCACTACAAATAACTCAATTTCGTTTCTTTTTATGGCTGGGTAATATTCCATTGTATATATGTGCCACATCTTCTTTATCCATTCATCCAATGATGGACACTTAGGTTACTTCCATGTCCTGGCTATTGTACACAGAGCTGCAATGAACATTGCGGTACATGACTCTTTTTGAATTATGGTTTTTCAGGCTATACGTCCAGTGGTGGGATTGCTGGGTCGTATGGTACTTCTATTTTTAGTTTTTAAAAAACCACTATACTGTTCTCCATAGCGGCTGTAACAATTTACATTCCCACCAACAGTGCAAGTGTGTTCCCTTTTCTCCACACCCTGTCCAGCATTTATTGTTTGTAGATATTTTAATGATGGCCATTCTGACTGGTGTGAGCGGACAGCTCATTGCAGTTTTGATTTGCATTGCTCTAATGATTAGTGATGTTGAGCATCCTTTCATGTGTTTGTTGGCAATCTGTATAATCCTTTGGAGAAATGTGTATTTAGGTATTCTGCCCATTTTTGGATTGGGTTGTTGGTTCTTTTGATATTGAGCTGCATGACCTGCCTGTATATTTAGGAGATTAATCCTTTGTCAGTTGCTTCATTTGCAAATATTTTCTCCCATTCTGAGGGTTGCCTTTTCATCTTGTTTATGTTTTCCTTTGCTGTGCAGAAGCTTTTAAGTTTCATTAGGTCCCATTTGTTTATTTTGTTTTATTTCCATTTCTCTAGGAGGTGGGTCAAAAGGAGGATCTTGCTGTGATTTATATCATAGAGTGTTCTGCCTATGTTTTCCTCTACGAGTTTTATAGTGTCTGGCCTTACAATTAGGTCTTTAATCCATTTTGAGTTTATTTTTGTATATGGTGTTAGGGAGCGTTCTAATTTCATTCTTTTACATGTAGCTGTCCAGTTTTCTCAGCACCACTTATTGAAGAGGCTGTCTTTTCTCCATTGTATATTCTTGCCTCCTTTATCACAAATAAGGTGACCATATGTGCGTGGGTTTATCTCTGGGCTTTCTATCCTGTTCCATTGATCTTTATTTCTGTTTTTGTGCCAGTACCACACTGTCTGGATTAATGTAGCTTCGTAGAATAGTCTGAAGTCTGGGAGCCTGATTCCTCAGGCTTCGTTTTTCTTTCTCAAGATTGCTTTGGCTATTCGGGGTATTTTGTGTTTCCATACAAATTGTGCAATTTTTTGTTCTAGTTGACATATGAAAAATGTCATTGGTAGTTTTCTAGGAATTGCACTGAATCTGCAGATTGCTTTGGGTAGTATAGTCATTTTGACAATGTTGATTCTTCCAATCCAAGAACATGATATACCTATCTGTTGGTATCATCTTTAATTTCTTTCATCAGTGTCTTATAGTTTTCTGCCTACAGGTCTTTTGTCTCCTTAGGTAGATTCATTCCTAGGTATTTTATTCTTTTTGTTGCAATGGTAAATGAGAGTGTTTCCTTAATTTCTGTTTCAGATTTTTCACCATTAGTGTATAGGAATGCAAGAGATTTCTGTGCATTCATTTTGTATCCCGCTACTTTACCAAATTCATTGATTAGTTCTAGAAGTTTTCTGGTAGCATCTTTAGGATTCTCTATGGATAGTATCATGTCATCTGCAAACAGTGACAGCTTTACTTCTTTTCTGATTTGGATTCCTTTTTCTTCTGTGATGGCTCTGGCTAAAACTTCCAAAACTATGTGAATAATAGTGGTGAGAGTGGACAACCTTCTCTTGTTCCTGATCTTAGTGGAAATGGTTTCATTTTTTCACCATTGAGAAGGATGTTGGCTGTGGGTTTGTCATATATGGCCTTTATTATGTTGAGGTAAGTTCCCTCTATACCTACTTTCTGGAGCATTTTTATCATAAATAGGTGTTGAATTTTGTCAAAAGCATTTTCTGCATCTATTGAGATGATCATATGGTTTTTCTCCTTCAATTTGTTAATATGGTTTATCACGTTGATTGATTTGCGTATATTGAAGAATCCTTGCATTCCTGGGATAAACCCCACTTGATCATGGTGTATGATCCTTTTAATGTGCTGTTGGATTCTGTTTGCTAGTATTTTGTTGTGGATTTTTGCATCTATGTTCATCAGTGATATTGGCCTGTAGTTTTTTTTCTTTGTGACATCTTTGTCCGGTTTTGGTATCAGGGTGATGGTGGCTTCGTAGAATGAGTTGGGGAGTGTTCCTCCCTCTGCTATATTTTGGAAGAGTTTGAGAAGCGTAGGTGTTAGGTCTTCTGTAAATGTTTGATAGAATTCACCTGTGAAGCCATCTGGTCCTGGGCTTTTGTTTGTTGGAAGATGATTTTTAATTACAGTTTCAATTTCAGTGCTTGTGATTGGTCTCTTTATATTTTCTATTTCTTCCTGGTTCAGTCTCAGAAGGTTGTGCTTTTCTAAGAATTTGTCCATTTCTTCTAGGTTGTCCATTTTATTAGCATATAGTTCCTTGTAGTAATCTCTCATGATTCTTTGTACTTCTGCAGTGTCAGTTGTTACTTCTCCCTTTTCATTTCTAATTCTATTCATTTAGTCTTCTCCCTTTTTTTCTTGTTGAGTCTGGCTTATGGTTTACCAATTTTCTTTATCTTCTCAAAGAACCAGCTTTTAGTTTTATTGATCTTTGCTATTGTTTCATTCATTTCTTTTTCATTTATTTCTGATCTGATCTTTATGATTTCTTTCCTTCTGCTAAGTTTGGGGGTTTTTTGTTCTTCTTTCTCTAATTGCTTTAGGAACATCTGAGATGTTTCTTATTTTTGAGGTAAGATTGACTTGCTATAAACTTCCCTCTTAGAACTGCTTTTGCTGCATCTCATAGGTTTTGGGTCGTCGTGCTTTCATTGTCATTTGTTTCTAGGTCTTTTTTGATTTCCTCTTTGATTTAGTCAGTGATCTCTTGGTTATTTAGTAGTGTATTGTTTAGTCTCCATGTATTTGTACTTTTTACAATTTTTTTACCTGTAATTGGTATCTAGTCTCATAGCGTTGTGGTCGGAAAAGATACTTGATATGATTTCAAGTTTCTTAAATTTACCAAGGCTTGATTTGTGACCCAAATACGACCTATCCTGGAGAATATTCCATGAGCACTTGAGAAGAAAGTGTATTCTGTTGTTTTTGAATGGAATGTCCTATAAATATCAATTAAGTCAATCTTGTTTAATGTATCATTTAAAGCTTGTGTTTCCTTATTTATTTTCGTTTTGCATGATCTGTCCCTTGGTGAAAGTGGGGTGTTAAAGTCCCCTACTCTGGTTGTGTTACTGTTGATTTCCCCTTTTATGGCTCTTAGCATTTGCCTTATGTATTGAGGTTTTCCTATGTTGGGTGCATAAATATTTACAGTTTTTATATCTTCTTCTTGGATTGATCCATTGATCATTATGTAGTGTCTTTTTTTGTCTCTTGTAATAGTCTTTATTTTAAAGTCTATTTTGTCTGATATAAGAATTGTACATACATAAATTTTTTTTAACTGGACAATACATGTGGTCAAACATACGGTTGTTCAGAGAAACCAGATGCCTCAAGTAAGTGATTTTAGTGTTTTTCTATGTATGGGAAGATGCTGGAATCTGGGATCAATAAAGTTCTTCCTTAAATATGCATGTTAACTCTTGAGAAGCTCATAGATCCAAAGCACAGAATTCTTCATCTTGTTTTTCCCATCCTGAATTCCCCACAGGGTCCACTCTTGGTGGACATTTGCAGTGGATTTTGACTTAACCCTTTGTGTAACTGGATGATGAGTGACTCTTTACTTTGGTGGTTAAAGCAGATGTACAGTATTTGTTTGACAGGCTATAAGACAGGCTGTCTTAGTTAGCGTAAAGTTCAAGCAAAATCATGTGTAAGCTAGAATGCTTTCTCATACTTCAATAGGGGAAAATTTCTTGCATCACCTTGAAAAAGCATATTGAACATTTTATTTCTGAAGAGAAACTTCTTAACATTAACTTTAAACTTTATTCTACATCTTTGAACCAAAGTTTTGGTTTTGTTTACATTTCTATTTTCAGTTGTACCTAGAAAAATATGTCTTATACTGTCCAATCTTATAAGTCCTCACCTTAACAAATTTTAAATTGTGTACAGTGGTTATTTATATTTTTGTGACTTTCAATTATCACTCTCCTAGTTCTATTTTAATATATAAATTATGTAGTTATTATTTGACTAAGTATTTAAAATAACCCTTGCCTTATGCTTCAGTTAGTCAAAGTAAATTTAGATGTAAAAATAGAATATATTTCTGGGGGGAATCTGACATCTTCATAAAACCTAAGGTTTTGGTGTTATTTTAGGGAAATATAAACACAATGCTTCCACATTTTACATTCATCCAATGTGACATGATTATATATCTTTTTGACTAACTTTACCAAATGAAACATTTTCTTATTTATTTTTAATATTGTCCTTAGATTTTGATCAATTGTATATCAACCCGTGACGCTCCATTTTCAACACAGTATTTTTTTTTTAAGTTTTCTTTATTTTTTAATTAATTAATTTATTTATTTATTTTTGACTGTGTTGGGTCTTCGTTTCTGTGCGAGGGCTTTCTCTAGTTGCGGCAAGTTGGGGCCACTCTTCATCGCGGTACGTGGGCCTCTCACTATCGTGGCCTCTCTTGTTGCGGAGCACAGGCTCCAGACGCGCAGGCTCAGTAGTTGTGGCACACGGGCCTAGTTGCTCCGCGGCATGTGGGATCTTCCCAGACCAGGGCTCGAACCCGCGTCCCCTGCATTAGCAGGCAGACTCCCAACCACTGCGTGACCAGGGAAGCCCTCAACACAGTATTTTTTAATGAAAAACCATGATGTAGTATCCAAGTTCACAGTTTGTTGGGGAGATAATTTTATACCATTAACAAAAAATGAGTTTTCCTGCGTGTTTTTTTTTTTTTTTTTTAGAATTTTTTAGGATTCTATCTATTTTAGGATTTAAAAAAATTGACTTTTAGGATTTAAAAATTTAAAAATTGAGGTTTAGGATTTAAAAAAATTGAGATGAATCTTTATGTATTTATAGTGTTTTTAAGTGTACCTTTACAGTTTTTATAGTGGTTTGGATATTATCATACATGTGTGACATCACAATCTACTGGTATCAGCATTTATCAGTTCAAAAGAAATGCTTAATTTGCATTTACATCCTTTATATTTCCTACTTTTAAATACTAAAATTCTGAGTATCAGATAGTGTTACAATTTTTGTTTCAACCATCAAATATTATCATAAAACTTACGGGGAAGAAAACATTGTATGTATCCACATTGCCGCACTTTTTGTTTTCTCCTTCATTTGTGATACTCCAAAATGCCTTCTGTTAGCATTTCCTTTCTTTCAACCCATGAAAAATATTTTGCCACTTCTTTCTTACATCCATTAGTTCAGATTATAAATTCACTGTTGTTGAGTTGTTCCCTTATGATAACACATCATTTCTCTCTGGCTGCTTTCAAGATGTATTTTTTATCTTTAATTTTCAAAAGTCTAACTACAATATGTCTTGATGTTGATTTCTCTGAATTTATTCCATCTGTGGTTCACTCATCTCCTTCAGTCTTTTTTTTTTTTTTTAATTTATTTGTTTATCTATCTATCTATTTATTTATCTATTTTTGGCTGCTTTGGGTCTTTGTTGCTGCGTGTAGGCTTTTCTCTAGTTGCGGCAAGCGGGGGCAACTCCTTGATACAGTGCACGGGCTTCTCATTGCTGTGGCCTCTCCCATTGTGGAACACAGGCTCTAGGCACGCAGGCTTCAGTAGTTGTGGCTCACGGGTTCTAGAGCGCAGGGTCACCAGTTGTGGTGCATGGGCCCAGTTGGTCCGTGGCACGTGGGATCCTCCCAGACCAGTGCTCGAACCCGTGTCCCCTGCATTGGCGGGAGGATTCCCAACCAGTACCCCACCAGGGAAGCCCTCCTTCAGTCTTTACATTTGTGTGTCTTGTCAAATTTGGGAAGATATTTGATATGGTTTCTGCCAATCATCTTTCCCTACCTCCCTCTTTCTCCTTTCTTTTTTAGATTGTAATGATACAAAAATTGCCCTTTTTGGTTATTTCTCTCATGTTCCTAAGATTCCGGTCATTTTTTTTTCCAGGATATTTTCTCTCTATTGGTTAGACTACCTGAATTTTATTCTTTTGTTCCCAAGCTTGCTAACCCTATCCTGTTATCTTTTACTATTGAGTTCATTGTACAAATTTTATTATTTTGGTTATTGTATTGATTTTTTTGTGTTCTAAAATTTTCACTTGTTCTTTTTATAATTTCTCTTTCTTTGTCAAGATTTTTCTATTTTTTACTTGTTTTATACAATTTGTAATCGCTATTAAAATATTTTCATGATGGTTTCTTTAAAAATCTTGTCATGTAATTTCAACTCAGTGCTGGTATCAGTTAATTACCTTTTCTGATTTCAGTTGTAATTTTCTTATTTTTGATATGATAGTTGATGTCTTATTTTATTCTGGATATTCTGTCAATTATGTTAGGAGTCTTTGGGTCTTTAAATCTTTTTGTTTTAGCAGGCAATGACCCTGTTTATGTATAACACACATGGCTTGGGCTACTTTGTCAGTTGCAGTTTCAATTGCCATTTGACATTCAGACTCTTTGTTCTGTTTCGTTTACCTAATGCAGCTGAGATTCCACTGATTCTCAGAAGTTCCGCTCAAGAATGTAGTCAGATGTGTGTTGATGAGAGAGAAGTGTGCCCCTGTTGGTTCTACTTGAATGATGCAATTTCTTTGACAGAGCAGCATATCTTAGTTGAAAAAGGGATACTCAGTTCTGGTTAAAGATAGTGCCCCCTTGATTTATTTCTGGCATGGCTTTCAACTGCTATCTCTTGACAGTAGTGTTGTGTTTACATGGAGTTTTCTTTTCTCGTGTGTGAATGTGTGTCTTTCTTTGTCTTTTTAAATTATTATTATTATTTTGTATGTTATTGGAGTATAATTGTTTTAAAATGGTGTGTTAGTTTCTGCATTATAACAAAGTGAATCAGCTATACATATACATATATCCCCATAACCCCTCCCTCTTGCGTCTCCCTCCCACCCTCCCTATCCCACCCCTCTAGGTGGTCACAAAGCAGCGAGCTGATCTCCCCGTGCTGTGCGGCTGCTTCCCTCTAGCTATCTATTTTACATTTGGTAGTGTATATATGTCCATGCCAGTCTCTCACTTTGTCCCAGCTTACCCTTCCCCCTCCCCGTGTCCTCAAGTCCATTCTCTGAATCTGCGTCTTTATTCCTGTCCTGCCCCTAGGTTCATCAGTGTCATTTTATTTAGATTCCATATATGTGCTGGGATTCACGTTTGACTCAGGGAAGAAATGATTTGCCTTCTGCTGTTGAATAGGGTCAGGAAAAGTTGGATCTGGTTGGCTTTCCTCTATTAGGTGAAACATTCAAGATGCTCTGCTGCTATAATGTTCCTCCTTTGATCTACTCTGGCATTAACTTCAGGGTACATGATTATGTTTAATGGCAAAAAGCAAGAGGAAACAGGTACATGCCATTTTGCCCTGCAATGTAAACTTTTAAACAAATTTTATCCCCACTAAATGTAGGACTTATTGGGAAAATGACTGATTCCAAGATAGGGCAAAGGAAGTAAAAAATGAACATGAAGTATTTTTCAGATATTCTAGAATACACTTCTGGAAAGTAAGAAACTGACATTTTGAAAGGATATGGACAACAGCATGTAAGGGTTTCCACTTACCAAATCTGGGGAGATTAGTATATTAAATAATTATAAATTGTAATAGATCCTAATCCAGTCAGTAAAAAAAAATCCATGAACCCATGTTCAAGAAATGCTAATTTATTAATTAATTATGTAGAAGAAAAAAGCACTTTCCTTCAGTAGAGTGCCAACTATTAATTTTTGCAATCATCGTATGCCCTTGATTCGCTGTCTTTAGGTTTCAATTTCATAACTTTGTGGCATTACAGGCTTAGGTTTTGGTTTATTTATATGGCCCTCCTCAGTCTAGTGACATCCTTGTTTAATTAATTTAACAATGGGCAATGGAATTTTTGGCCTCAATTACAGTTCTTAGATCAAATTGTTGAAAAAAAACTACTCTCTTCTCAAACTTTGGTTTACCCAGTGACATACTTTGATTTGCCTGGTTTGGGGCTTTTCCCTCCTCTTGGAACAATCATTTTGGACATTGGAATGAAGCTTTATGACTGGTCCAGTCTAGGTCACAAGCCCATTCTTGATCCTGAGGCTAAGGGCATGGGCCATGTATGCAGAAGAAGGTAAGAAGAGTTGGTTGAGCAGACAAAAATAAGAGCCACTAGAAATTTTGTCTATGTTCCTCAGTTTGCCCACTTGAAAAGTATATTTGTATTTGGGAATGCCATGAGTTGAGAGTCTCTCCTGACAATATACTAAAAGTGACTATACCAGGTAGGTCTTAGTTGTACCATTGCAGGAATGGGCTGGGTGCTGATGGTGGTCAATTGAATTGCAAAGGAGGAAAGAATCATCAAAGAAAGCTGCAGTTTGTGGGTGATAGTTTGATAAGAAACAAGGCATTTATATTGTTTCAGAGTAAATACCCATAAGTTAATTACTAGTTACCAAGGAAAAACAGTAATTTTCACGGAGAATTCTAGCAGACACCATTTTAATTGAGGGATCGAAGTTAACAAAAAGATGATGCGAACATCATGGGCTTTCAGTTGTCCTGAGGACACATGTCTTCTGTAATATTCTTGTGAAGAATGAGTTCCTGATTATAATCAAGAGAAAATACTAGAAATCTAAAATGAGGGACTTTCTGCAAAATAAACGTCCTGTGCGCTTGACAAATATTAAGGTCATAAAATATAAGGAAAAACTGATAAATGATTATAGAGAAGGCGACTAGGAATATGATAATTAAATGCTTTGCATAATTTTAGATTGCTTTCTGGATAAGAAAAATTCACTTTTTTCATATAAAAGACATCACTGGGATAATTGCAGAACCTTGAATAAGTTCTGATATCACAAAGGAGTATTGTGACAATGCTGTTTCCTAATTTTGATAATACTTGCTGTTAGGGATTGAACGTTTGTCTGCCCTTCTCTGAGGTTTGTATGTTGAAGCCTTAACACCTTAATCCTCAGTGTGTCTGCATCTGGATACCACAGAGGTCTGGTATGAACTTACCTTAGTGTTTTATTGTTGTTGTTCTTGTTCGCTTGTTTGCTTTTCAAGTCTTGCCAAATAGAGTCTTTTGTATTAAAAAAAAATTCAAGGACATAATTAAGGCTGAATGATACCATAAGAATGGGACTCTAATTTGATAGAAATAGCATCCTTTTCAAAAAAGAGCTAGCACTCCCCACCGTCCCTGTCTTAGTCTGACTCTCTCTCTTGATACTTAATATAAGTGAAATTTTACAGAATTTGTCTTTTTGTGACCGGGTCATTTTATTTTGCATAATGTCCTCAAGACTTATACATATTGTGGCATATCTCATATTTATTTTGTCCTTTTTAAAACTGAATATTTCTTCGTATGCATATAACAGATTCTATTTATCCATTTATTGGTGAACACTTTTTGATTATGATAAAAAGCACATAATATTTATTATTTTAACCATTTTTAGATGTACAGCTTGATACTGTTAAATATGTTTACATTATTGTGAAACAGATCTCAAGAACTTTCTTCTTGCAAATCTGAAATCTCACGCTCATTACACAACAGCCTATTTCCCTTTTCTTCTCACCTCCTGGTAATCATTAATCTGCTGCTCTGATTTTGTAAATTTTACTACCTTAGCTACTTCATATAGGTGAATCATACAGTTTTGTCTTTTGTGATGCTTATTTCACTTTGTATAACGTCCACAGGGCCAATTCTTGTTGTAACATTACACATGATTTCCTTCTTTTTTTTTGTCTGTATAATATTCCATTGCATGTAGTTACTATATATTGTTCATTCATTTATCAATTGATATTTGGATTGCTCCCACCTTTTGGTTATTGTGAATAATGGTGCTGTGTTTGGGGGCGTACAAATATCTATTTGAGACTCTGATTTTAATTCTTTTGGTTGTGTACTGGGACGTGGTATTGCTAGATCACATGAAATTTGTAAGTTTAATTTTAAGAACTACCATAGTGTTTTCCACTGTGGCTATATCATTTTACATTTCCAATCAATAGTGCACAAGTGTTCCAATTTCTCCACATGATTGCCAACACTTTTATTTTCTCTTGTAACTCTTTTAAAATAACGATCTTAATGGGTATGAGATCATTTCTCATTGTGGGTTTTTTAAATGTTTATTTATTTATTTGGTTGCGCCAGGTCTTAGTTGTGGCAGGCGGGCTCCTTTAGTTGCATCTTGCGGGCTTCTTAGTTGAAGCTTGCGAACTCCTAGTTGCGGCATGCATGTGGGATCTCCTTGCCTGACCATGGATCGAACCCAGGCCCCCTGCATTGGGAGCGTGGAGTCGTAACCACTGCGCCACCAGGGAAGTCCCCTCATTGTGTTTTTTTGCGTTAATTTTCCTAGTAATTATTGGTGTTGAGCATCTTTTCACATACATCTTCTCTGAAGAAATGTCCATTTAAATCATGTGTCCATTTTTGAATTGGGTTGCTTGTTTTTGTTGAGTTAGGAGTCCTTTATATATGCCAGAAATTGAATCCTTATTAGATATATGATTGGGAAATACTTTCTTCAGTTCCTTAGTCTGCCTTGTTGACTCTGTTCTTTGGTGCACAGAAGTTTTATATTTTGATGTAGTTTCTTTATTTTTGCTTTTGTTGCATGTGTTTTTGGTGTCACACACACAAAAATTATTGCTGGTGTCATAAAAGCTTTTCCACTATGTTTTCCTCGGAGAGTTTTATAGTTTTAGGTATGATGTTTAGGTCTTTATACATTTTGAGTTAATTCATCCAACTTCATTCTTTCAAATGTGGATATCCAGTTTTCCCAACACCACTTGTTGCAAACACTGTCCTTTCCCTGTTGAATGGTCATTTGACCATATATATGAGGATTTATTAAGGAGGATTCATTTCTGAATTCTGTATTATATTCCTTTTGTCTGTATGTCTGTCTTTATGCCAGTACCACATTGTCTTGATTACTGTAAGTTTATAATAATTTTTAAAAACAGGAAATGTAAGACTTCCAAATTTATTCTTTTTAAATGATAATTTTGCAATTGAGAGTCCCTTGACATTTTATATAAATGCAGGATTTTTTTTTCAAGACACCTTTGGGATTTTGAGAGGGCTTGCATAAATTTGTCAATTGCTTCAGGTAGTAGTGGCATCATAATTACAGTAAGTCTTCCGATTCATGAATACAAGGAAACTTTTTATTTATTTGTGTCTTCTTTAATTAATTTAACAGTGTTCTATAGTTTTAAATGTATGTTTTCACTTCTTTGATTCAACTTACAACTAAGAATAATATTCCTTTTATGCTCTTGTAAATAGAATTATTTTCTTAATCTTTCTTAGAATTCTGCATTTTTAGTGTATAGAAATGCTACTGATTTTCAATGTTAGTTTGCAATTTTGCTGAGTTTTCTATTTGGTTTAACAGTTTTTCTGCAGAAATTTTTAGATTTTCTACAAATAAATTTTGTAATCTATTAACAGAAATATTTTCATTTTATTTATCCAATTTAGATATTTTTTGTTTAGTTTCATTGCATTATTGCTCCAGCTCAGACTTCCAGAGCTATGTTGAATAGAAGTGGCAAAAGAGGACATTTTTGTTATGCTTCTAAGGCAAGCTGTGGGAATTCACATGTGGCTTTAGTTATGTTATGGCAGCTTCCTTTTACTTCTGTTTGTTTAGGTTTTTAAAAAATATATATTTTCTCTATTTTATTATGTATTTCTCATGTTGAAGTTCTTATTTGGATGGTAGAGGGATAAGGGATATGTTCAGGGCTTGTAAGTTTTTGATAGTTGCATTAACAAAGACCTACCTTTCTCAACAGAAGAGACTTGAAACTTAAATGTTCTATGGGCAGAAAGTAGACTAAGCTGCACATCCTTCAGTGAAATCATTCCTTCAGTGTCCTTTGTAGTATTGAAGGAAAGTGCCAGTTATCCTTACCTCCGGATATCCATGCCTTTGTATAGTCCCTTTCCACACTGCAGCAGAATTTTTCCATGTTACCAACAGAAAGCAGCAGAAATTATTACGTGTGGTGTCTGAGGCGAGGCTATAAGAAACATCCTACTTCAGCCTTGGTCTTTTAGACTTCTTACTCTGGAGGAAGAAAACTATTTAATCATACAGACACTGGAGAAACTTGAGAAGAGATCTGCATGGGCAGAAAGTAAGCCCTGTCTCTCTCTCTCACACACACACACACACACACACACACACACACACACACACACACACACACACAGTAACAATTTTCCAATCATGTGTGTAAGCTACTGTGCAAGAAAATCCTCCAGGCTTTAAGCCTTCAGACCTGCAGTGAAAGCTGACACCTCTAGGTTTTACCCCAGAGTTTTTTCAGCTCTCTTACCTATCTCAGTTTTTCCCTCCCGTAGCCTGAGACTATGTGGGTGCTCAGATCACTGAGTGGCCAGCTCTTATGTGGGTCCCCAGTGCAGCAAGTTTTTAATTAAAATGAGTGGGTTTCCCTGTGGGGATGGCTGCATGATATAGGGTCTTGTCTCCAAATCTCCCACAAGTTTCCCAGTTGCCTGAGAAAGCCAGGAGGAGAGGTCCCTTCATCAGAGCTGAAAGTTTCATGAGATATCTTCACTTTTATTCCAACAAACTCTACTAAAAAAGCCAATTCAAGGGAAAAATGACAGACCATTCTCCCACCTAATTACCTACTCCAGTCTCTACTTGGTGTCTTTCAGCTGAGCAAAGTCTTCCCCGTCTTTCAGCTGAGGATAACCCAGGTACCTCTTCTTGAAATTAAGTTTCAGGGATAACCTACTCCTCCAGAGAGTGGTTTAACACCACCTGAAAAAACTCAGGATCGTCAAGCAATAATCAGGAGACCCAAGGATCAGTAGAGAATCACCCAAATTTATCTGGACTCTGATGAGGCTGATGGGCAGAAGAGGACTCTGTTGTTGGAACCAAGGCTCTGGATCCTCCTAGAGTTCAGGTAAAGGAGAGAAATCTGCTCTGGGTCCCTTTTTTGGTCACCAAAACCGTCAAGTTAAAAAAAAAAAAAAAAAAAGCAAACCTAATAGTTGAGAATTATGTTTTATTTGGTGGACTTACTGAGGACTATAGCCTGGGATAAAGCATCTCAGACAGCTCTGAGGTACGGCTCCAAAGAGGTAAGTGAGGAACCAGGATATATAGGAGTTTTTGCTGAAAAGCAAAAACAAAAACAGAAAAACACCCCAAAACATGTAGTCAAACATGTAAAAAACAGACACATCTCAAGTTAATAATTTTCATGCCTTTCTAGCTATGGGAAAATGCATGTCTGGGCTTGATCTCAGAGATGCAGCAGTGGCCAGTGGCATGAAGTGAGATCTTAGTTCCCTGCCCAGGAATTGAACCTGGGTATCCTTGATGAAAACCAGGAATCGTAGCCGTTAGAACACCAAGGACTAGAGGCTAGAAGCAAATTGTCCCTGGCTCTTGCCTCCACTTGAAAGCAAGAATGTTATAAGAAGGCAAAAACTCTAAAAACAGGTGCAAAAAGTTTATTATTAGGGGCACAGCACAACAAGTGGGAGAGCACCCGGAGAAGCAGTTTATGTTTATTTAAGACTGAAGCAAGGCAGAGATACAGACCCTCCTTTTCACCTCCAAGGAGCCTTTCTGGGCATGTGCAGTGTCTCCCTTGCCCGAAGGAGAGAATGTGCATGTGCAGTGTGCAGTGTCTCCCTTGCTCCAAGGATGAGAAATATGTGGCCTCTTGATCTATTACTCAAACAGGGTTTAGCCCCTCTGTCCCTGCTGTAACTGTTATCTTAAAGTGTCCACAGGAAACAAAGTCCAGCTATTTACCCTGTTTCTGTTGTTATTTCCATCTCACAGTGCTAACAGGAGGCTGGTTGAATATCTAGCCTGGAACCCACCTGCATCCTTCCTCAGAAAATGCAAACAGGAGGCTAGTTATAAGTGTTCCGTCTGAAGCCCATCTTTTTCTCACCCCAGGATATGTAAACAGGAAGCTGGTTGTAATGCCTAGCCTGGAGCCCATCTACCTCCTGCCTCAGGCTCACTGAAATTATTCCTTTGAATTCCACTTTCAATTCCACTGAATTAGTCCTTTCAAGTTATTCCTTAACAATGTAGGGCCAGTATTCTGTCTTTCTCCATCTTGAGTCCCCTCAGGTTGCATCATTGGGGCGGTTGCAGTGGCTGATAACTTTATGGCTGAAACATCCTTCATCTACTGAAATGTCAAGTGACATTCTTTGTCCACAACTGCAACAAAAGGGAACCTCTAGGGAAGTCTGTATTATCCAGATCAGCCTTCAGAATTTGTGAGAAATAAGGACTCTTAATAAAACCCTGAGGCATGGTAGGCAGATAGGTTACGGTGTCACCAGACAAAGAGAATCAGGCATGCCTTTCTTGATGTAAGAGAAGGCATTTTAGGCCTAAGTCATTTTGTGATCTAAGCCTGAACCCAATACTTGTCCTTACAGAAGAACAGGTCTCATCAGTTAATGATTTTAAGGGAACAAAAGAATGTAAAAACAAACAGGTACTACCAGGGCAGAGAGAGAACTTAACCACACCAGAGACAAAGTATCAGTTGTACAGGCTCCCCTTTCTATTTCAAAGGTAAAGATTAGTCTGAAGCATATTCTTGAGCTGCAGGATCCTCTAGGGCTCAATCACCAGACTAACTGGAACCTAAGGAATGATGAAGTTCAACTTTGTTGACCCTCCTGACTTCAGTCAACTTGGACTCTGTCGACCCAATTCTATGCTGAATTTTCCTCTGCTCAAGCCCAAAGAACTTACTTCCAGTGAGAAGGAATGTTAGTAAAAAGAAGGTTGGGAACCATGAAGCCGAATCTGGCCTCTGTACCCCGACACCAAATTAAATCTCAGAGACAGAGTTTGGGTGAAGCAGAACAGAAGAGCTTTATTGCTTTGCCAGGCAAAGGGGGTCACAGTGGGCTCATGCCCTCAAAACTGCATGTCCCACCCTGGAGGGGGTAGTGAGGAGTTTTATAGCAATGGTTCACAGAGGGTGTGATCAGCTCGTGGACATTCTTCTGATTGGTTGGTGGGGAGGTAAGTGGCAGTCAGAGCCATCAACCTTATGGTTCCAACCGGTCTGGGGTCTGTGTGCTTGTGGGCAGCATACAGTTAACTTCTCCCACCTGGTGGGGGTTTCAGCATCTGCAAAACAGCTCAAAGATATTGTTATGTGTATCCCTTGAGGGGAACCAGGACCCTGCCCCAAGGCAGCACTGTTGTTCCCTGACTGTTCCTCCTTTGTCTCTTCATCCCCTCGCCTCCCTAATTAGCAACTGTTTGAACTGCTCCTTGGAACACAAGAAAGATCATGGAGGCTGAATGAAGCCTAATTCCTGTAATCAAGAAATGAGGGACACAGAAAGGCCTTTGTGCCCAGGAACCCCACAGGGCCCCATAGTATCAACCACAGGGTGTCAAGGGATAACAATGTTATTCATTGCTCCGAGGTCCTAAAAATCCTCCATTCTTGGCCCTTAGGTTTTCTTACTGATAATACGAGAGTGTTACAGGAGCTATTACAAGATGTAATAAGATCCTGAGTCTTGTAGTCTTCTGTAATGGGCTTTATGTTTTGAAGAACCTCTTTATTAACTCTTATCTGGGAAGAGGTATTGAGGGGTTTATTTGAATCTTTTTGGAAAGTTTGCTGTAAATTTTGCCAACATCAGTTGAAGATTTTTGCCTGTAGGACAGGTGGTAGCTGATTCAATAGTGACAAATGATCAGTGTTTCCAAAAGCAACTTTAACACTGTCAGAGATGGAACAAATAAAAGATGTCAAAGGGTCACTTAATTCACCTGGTTGATAACTTTGATGACTACTGTCAATTCTAGAATTATTTTCTGTTTTGGAGAGGAGAAATTCCAGCATGATGCTTCTCTAAGTAAAGTCTCTGCCTAATACATGAAAAGGGGTGGAGGAACCAGTGAGAAAAGGGTGTGTGTCTCTCAAAGTGCCCGAACAAAAGGGCATAGGTTCAGACACAGGAACCTCTTGAGCCTCATTAGAGATCTAACTCTTTGAAACGTTTCAGTACACCAAGGCAGGGGCTCTTGGTAGAGGAGGGGTAAAGCACCAAGAGTGTGGCTCCAGTGTCAATTAGAGCTGGAAGCGGAGAAATGTTTTCCCAAGCTGCTTAACAGGGAGGAGTGGGAAGAGCCCCTGTAGTTCCTCAGAGCTCATCACTGAGAACTGGGATTGACTTACGGACGCAGGCAACAGTAAGCGGCAGCTTGCAGCAGGATCTCAGTCCCCAGACCAGGAGTCCTAACCACAGGGGCCAGCGGCTAGGGCCTGGATCCCTAGTTGTTGCCTGCCTACTCGAGAATGAATTCAGGTGAGAAGGCAGAAGGTAAAGAGAAAAGTAAAAATTGATTGGAAAAGCAAAGTACTTGCGGAAAGATGCATGGGCAAACTCAGAGAGAGAGTCGCGCCTTTGGGAAATTCTTAAATTCTTTATAAAAGGGCAGTTCTTCCAGGTCTTTGTCTTCCTTCTTGCCAGTCATCTTGTTTTGTCCCCCGACCCCTACCCCTACCCCAGCCCTGGCTAATTTGTCTCAGGACCTTTCCCCTAGGTGTGCACGCACCTCTCAGCCAAGACGGACCCCGACGCACAGGCATCTGGGAGAAGCAAGAGTCACCACAGCCTGGAGTTGTTCCCTGACTTTTGACCCCCAAGGAGTCTTTCTGCACATGTGTAGTGTCTCCCTTGCCCCAAGGAGGGGGGACGCGGAGATCCCTTGACTTTTACTCAAAGAAGGTTTTGCCCCTCTCTGTTCCTGCCATGACTGTTATCTTAAGGCATCCGCAAAAGACAAAGCCTGACTGTTTACCCTGTTTCTGTAATTACTTCCATTCTGGAGAGCAAACAGGAGGCTGATTGTAAACGCCTAAACTGGAGCCCTGCCTCAGGAAATGCAAACAGGAGGCTAGCTGTAAGTGTCTGGCCCGAAGCCCACTTTTCCTGCCCTATGAAATACAAACAGGAGGCCAGTTGTAAATGTCCATCTTATCTTATCTGGGGCCCATCTTATCTCCTGCCTCAGGAGGACATGAAAGGCTGGTTACAGGGTCAAGGTGCCTCCTGAAATGCTTAAATTAACCACCTCTTTTTCAATCTCCTGACTCTTTGCAAAAATAGTAGAAACTAGAGGGATTTTTGTTTCATTTAGGATACTTCATTTGCTGGAGTTGAAGATGAAGAATTTCAGCAGTGTTGCTTTTAGGTGACTTACCTAGAAGGTGAGAGAGCTGGTTTACCAGATTAACTAAATCTGCGTGGACATAGTTTCCCATTCCATCCTAGTCCTTTTTACTACAAGGGGAAAACAATTCTCATTCAGTCCATTATTAAACATAGAGTTTAAATCTACCCAGATGGAATCAATATCTGAAGGAAGAACAGAATTTTCTTTAAAAAAAAAGTCTGAAGTTGATAGTAATAGTCATAAATAGGTTTTTCAGATTTTGTGTGCAAGCCTGAATATTGTTCCAATCAACAGGCTTTAGAAAAGCCCTAGGAATTTCTCCATTAAGTTGCCCGGTGACTGCCTGAGCCTGATTATATAATAAGTTTGTGAGCTGCTCTCAGGTTATAATTCTAGAGACCGTTCCGATTTTTTTCATTTAGCAGATTTCATCCAATGCTAGATCTGGCCTGCCCTGATAACAATATGAACAACTAATAAAAAGTTCAGTTTAACTTAATTTGCTTAAAACTGAATTGGAACTACAGTGGCTCTAAAATTTCCAGAACTAAAGTGGAGTGCTTGTTTTGATTGGTGTTTTGAAGCTTCTGAACATTATCAGAAGTCTAAAATTTCCTCTCTGCAAAATGAGATTTTTAAGATTAACTGAGGCAAGCAAATGATAAAGACAGATAAAATGGTTTCCAAAGCCTCACTGTCCTCTTCCTTGGCTTCTTTGTCTCAGGCTCTGCCTCCGTGCCATCTTCCTCCTTTTCTTGTACCTATGCCTCCCCTATACCCTCAAATCCTCTATACTAATTCTCTTACCAAACTTCCTTTCTCCCTGAAACTCTCCCCACCCCCTTTTCCTCTGTACCCATCGGAACTTGTCCCTTTAAAATTAAGCCTTCTAAGGATCCAGAAGCTAAACCCTTGATTTCTTATTCTCCCTGGACGAAAGCTGAACCGCAAGCCATAGTCAAAGATTTTCCTAACATAACCAAAGACTCTCATAGATTTGTTAATGAAATTAACATATTCATTCAAACTTATCAACCTGGTTTCTCTGACTTTCATCAGCTGATCATATGCTGTGAAGGCCAGGCCCAGCATCAGACAAAAACCGCTAATTGGGAAGGTCCTCAAAGGTCTCTACAATTACAACTGGGAGATGAGCCCACTAACTTATTATATGATCAGGCGCAGGCAGTCACCAGGCAACTTCATGGAGAAATTCCTAGGGATTTTCCAAAGCCTGTTGGTTGGAAGAAAATTCAGCGTTGCACACAAAATCTGATGAACCTGTTCAGGACTATTACAGTTGACTTCAGATTGTTGTTGAATTCTTGTTCTTCCTTTAAATGTTGATCCCACCTGGGTAGCTTTTAACTCAAGTTTTTTAATGGGCAGAAGTGGACTTTTCCCTTCTTTTCCTAAGTGAAAACAAAACAGTCCTAGTTTTAGCTATTTTTGCCAAGAGGCAGAGATTGATAAAGAGATTGTTACTTTAGGCATTTCAGACACCTTGACCCTGTAACCAGCCTTTCACATCCTCCCAGTTCTCAATGATGGAGCTCTGAGGAACTACAGGGGCTCTTCCCACTCCTTCCTCTTAAGCAGCTTGGGAAAGCAGTTCTCCACACTCAGGATGAAGCCGTTTCCAGCCCTGACACTGGAGCCACACTCTTGGTGCTCTACCCCTCTACTACCCAGAGCCCCTGCCTTGGAGCACTGAAATGTTTCAGAGTTAGACCTCTAACGAACCTCAAGAGGTTCCTGTCTCTGAACCTATGCCCTTTTTTTCAGGCCCTTTGAGAAATACATACCCTTTTCTCACTGGTTTTTCCACCCTTTTCATGTATTAGGCAGAGACTTCTTACAGAAGCATCACTCTGGAATTTGTTTCTCTGAAAAGGAAGACAGGCAACATAAACGTTAACAGTCAAGAAATTTTCTGGAAAAGGCAATTATTACAGAGTAGCAGAAGTGTATTCAAGAGCAGGAGACAGCTCGGGTGATTTCCAAGTAGGATAACGTCGTGGGCGTACTCTATACTTGATTCCTCCTCTTTTCAGCGCAGGGCCTGGTACTCGAATGATTCACCTTTTCCTACTGGAACCGCCCACAGTGTGTCTCACTTTCTCTAGCAGCGGGAAGTCAGTAGCTGTGGGCTACGCCTGCGCAGTAGGGGGGGCGGCGGGGAGAGGTCGAGCTTGGGGGATGGGGAAGCCGTGAAGCCTCCTGCGCAGCCATTTGCTTGCCAGTAAGCGTGGCTGCCTGCGGATCTCGCTTGAGCTGTGTGTTCGGTCTGCAACTACTAATTTCTTTCGGCACCTCGGAGGATTACCTGGCAGCGCCACCGACACCGGAACCCAGCTGGAAACGCTGAGGTCGCAGTTACCGCAATGCCCAAGAATAAAGGTAACGGCTTGGGTTCCGAGAACCATGGTTCTGCTCGGCTTGGTGTCGTCGGCAGTGACTCGCGGCGGTGGTAGTTCTTCCTTCTCGTGCTTGGCTGGTGTCCCTGAGCGGGACTTCGTTGTCGGGACAGGAGCTGGGAAGCTACTCCTAGCTCCCTCTCACTTTGCTCACGTTGCTATACAACCGACGCCATTATTCTAAGGGCCTCTAGAGGGTGAGTGTAAAATTTGTTCCTGGTTCACAGCAGGCTAACCAGCGGCGCGTCACGAACCTGGAGAGCCTCTCCTGGGCCGCCTGGCCTCTCCGGCGTTGGGCCCTTCCCAGGACTGACCAGGAACAGTTTTTAAACAGTGATTCTTGCTTTTGCGACCATTAAATCTTCGTACGTATTTTCTTTGTGGACTGTTGGTGAAGTCATTGCTTCTGTGTAAACACTAGGTGAAAGCTTGTTACGTATTTAGGTTCATCTCTGCCTGTTTACTTTCCCCCTTCCGTCACAAACTTGAACATTCTTGTTTACAAGGTATGTTACACATTTACAAAAGTTTTCAGCCTTCTTTTCTCATGACATAGATTCTGGTAGTAAATATTTCTACCCACCTTTATTCTGAGGCAAACCGTTCACGAATTATCAGATTTGACAATAACGTTGCTTGGAACTTCCAAAATGGGAGTCCTAACCTAAGTAAAGCAGAGCCCTCGGACAGTCACTCCTTAAAGAAGTTCTCCTTTTTAGAGACCTGAGTTCTGTCATTTTTAATCTCTTTACAGTGCCTCCTAGGAAACTATAAGGGCAAAGAGGGCAGCATAGCACCACATTTCACAGTCCACAAGAAGTCTCCCTTGATTATTCATTCTTGACACCCATATCTACTTGTGTCTCCTTTCTACTTAACCGCTTGCTCCACCGATGCTACCTCATTTTCTCTTTGTAGCTCTCACCACTTACTTTGCCTTGAGATGCTTGGTCACAGTTCTTTGCTTGCCCTGTTGAGTTCACTGCTCTCTGCGGCCTGCAAACCAGCTCACAGATTCTTTTTCTAGCAAGTGTTTTCCTGCTAATTATTCACTGCAACAGTAGGGTTGTCTTTCTAACCGTATGTTCGGTAAATTAGATAAGGCTTATACTAGTTTTTTCCTTATATATATAATTCATGATTATCTCACAAATAACAGTACATTTCAATAAATACCTTGTTTCCACCTGAATTTCTAGTAATGAAGTTTCAGCCTCCCTCACTAGATTGTATATTCTAAAGGGAATAACACCTGTTTTATGAATCTTGGATTACTACAACTTGGCACTTATTATATGTCCAATAAGTTTTTGTTAATGTTGTCTTCCTATGCTTCACTCCATCCTTAGGAACTTAGATACTAAGTTCCCTCCTTCTGTAGGACTTTTAAACTATCTGATGCCTAAGTAAGAGCACATCAGAGAATATCTCCAAATCACATCTGATTTTTTTTAGAAATTTTTATTAGAGTATAGTTGATTTACAACATCTGATCTAAGGAAGAGATCTGTGAAATTTGCCTGAACTTAGTTTTAGAAAGAAAGATGAACTATCTTTCAATATCAATATTGATATTGAAATATTCAATATCTGTATTGAATACAATACATTGTTATATTTTCAATTCTTTCAAAAGACAATTTTAAATGGATTTTATTACTTGATAGTAAAATAAGGGGTTTTTAAGGTATGGTTAATAAATACAGACTAAAGTCCTGGAAATTATACTTCTGAATTTAAGAATTACAACATACCTTCAGTTAAAGCCATCTGTGTACCTCTCTGAAATCACCTTTCTTTCTCTCATTCTGGAGATAATCATCCTGAATTTGATGTTTCAATCTGTGTATGTAAAACCAATCTGTTATTTTCTAGGTTACTTAGTTGAAACCTGTTGTTAGGACTCCTGAATTTTTGAGGTGAAGTTTAGTAATGTAGAAATAAAACTCTGTAGATATTTTTCTTCATTTGAAAATTCAAAAGCCCTGTGAATATAGTGTCAGTGAAGGTTACGCAAGTAAGGATATAAAATTACTTTGGACCATATGTTGAATAACTTTTGCTTTACTCACGCGGCTTGTTTTCTTTAGAAATCCATTCTTAAATCAGGAAAGAAAAAAAAAAAAAAAACCCATCCTCTGACCCACTTAAGAAGAACATTTGGGGTAAGATGCTCCTACCCTTTAAAGACATCACTTTTTTCTTTTTTTAAAAAAAATTTATTTTATTATATCTTATTTCTGACTGCGTTGGGTCTTCGTGGCCGCGCGCGGGCTTTCTCTAGTTGCAGCGAGTGGGGGCTACTCTTCATTGTGGTGCGCGGGCTTCTCACTGTGGTGGCTTCTCTTGTTGCGGAGCATGGGCTCTAGGCGCATGGGTTCGGTAGTTGCAGCCCGCAGGCTCAGTAGTTGCAGCCCGCAGGCCCTAGAGCCCGCGGGCTTCAGTGGTTGTGGCGTATGGGCTCAGTAGTTGTGGCTCGCAGGCTCTAGAGCACAGGCTGAGTAATTGTGGCACACAGGCTTAGTTGCTCTGCGGCATGTGGGATCTTCCCGGACCAGGGTTCGAATCTGTGAACCCTGGCACTGGCAGGCGTATTCCTAACCACTGCACCACCAGGGAGGTCCCTCTTCTTTTTTTTTTTTTTTTTTTTAATACTTCCAGGAAATCTACATTTTATTGAAGTATTATGCCAAACTAAGGACATATGATTTTTAAATTTTCATTCATTTAGAAATATAGGAACTACTCTTGGTTTATTTGAAAAACTGGCAAACTGTGATATATGACTAAGTAAGCGAAGCAGGTATTATTGTCCTTGTCCTAACGGAGCTTCCAGTGTATTTTGAAGTTCTGGCATGTTTTATATCTTGAAATAAACACTTTTTTCCCTTTTGAGGAAGTTAGTTATGATGTGTCCTTAATGTATAGGATAGTGAGTCCAGATAAGTCAGGGAATTGTGAAGACCACCTACCTTTTAGTATAGCACAGCAATGTGAGGCTGCCCCAGGAGGTAGAGGGTGCATTCAAGAAGATAGGTGTCAGTTTTTACAGTGGCAGATGCACATTTTAAATTCTGTTCGGGATTTTTGTTTCAAACTCTTCCCATGGGTCCCTTATTACTATCTGTCACAGCCTTTCTCCCATCTATTGGAAATGGGTGCTCTTGCGTAGGTTTTGGAATGGTAATAAAATGCTATGAAGAAGTAGCCTAATTCCTCGATTATGTAGTAGAAAGTTTCACAAGGAACTAAAGTTAATGTTATAGTCAAATACATTAAATTTTAGTGAAAGCAAAAATTCAAAAGTACAGTTAAGTATGATTTTAAATCTTTAGCATGGTATGGTTGTAACAGAGGACTAGATAATAGTCTTTCTTTGCTGATGGCAGTATAAATGAATATACTTCAGCAGAAGTCTTAAGGAGGTGGATACATAACTTTTATCCTGGAAATTCTGCTTCTATAAATTTATCCTATGGCGCTTGTTTGTAGGATAATCTCACCTCAGCCTTATTAAATAACAGTAAAACATTAGAAGTAACCAAAATAAGGAATTAAGTTTACTCTGTTAAAATGTTCATCTTAGTCTATTGTTCAATTGACATGAAAAGTTACGCAAAACACATTATTGAGTGGGATTAAAATACATTGTAGAAGAGACTGTACGGAATCCAATTTTAATTTGAAAGCATGGACAATAAAATGTTGATAGTTATCCCTGGTAATGGGATTTTTGTTCTCTATACTTCCGTATAAGAAGTAGTTTTATATGAGAAAAATCCAAATCTAAACGCCAAAGTAAGGTATATGCTTGATAATATGTTTATCCGGTAAGGGATTTAAAAGAAAACCTTTGACAAATTGTAACTACTGGGTAACCAAATTAGGTTAAAGTTTAAAAATCTTACATAGAGTTCTGTTAATATTGTACTGCTCTTTAAATGATAATTTTTTTTCCTTTTCTGTTTTTATAAAGTTTAAAGTCTTACTTTAGCTTGTTTCAAGTTTAGTTTGTAAGATATTATATAGATAATTACACTTAATTTTTTATTCACTTTTTAAATCAATTAGGTAAAGGAGGTAAAAACAGGCGCAGGGGTAAGAATGAGAATGAATCTGAAAAAAGAGAGTTAGTGTTTAAAGAAGATGGACAAGGTAAGAATTTTGAAGTTATTAATGTCATTTTTTGATAATGTGAATTTCAGTCTTTAACCTGAAATGGGTCTTAGTCACAATCCTGAACAGTTGCCTTTCTTCATTTATAATACCCCATACTTCTTCAGAATTTGTCCATTGAGTAGCCCACTGGATACTATTTCTGATAGAGGATTAATTGGTGGCATTTCTGTAAACATAGTTTTCTTTGTTCTATGTGGAAAAGCGTGATATAAGTGAGAGTGAATTTCAGGATTTAGAGCAGAGTAAGGCTGCCTGACAACACTGAAAATATCCTACTCTAGTGTAATAGTGGGTAATGTTATACATTATTCAGTAGAGTATGACAAATACATCCCAAGACTATCAGACCCTCACTACTCCAGTGCCACTAGCACACGATCATAAAATTTAATAAAACAACTGATAATTGTTGACTGACTTTTTAAGTAAGTGCAGACTAAAATTTAAAATGAGTAAAATAAATTGACTGAAGCACTTACTTTTTTCCTTTTAAAAAAAAAGTTAAGCCTACAGAAAAGTTGGAATATGAGTACACCAAGCTCCCATCTATTCTTTACCTAGATTCACTAGTTTTTAAAGTTTTCTTTGTGTATTTATTTTCTCTTTGTATATGTACATGAAAATTTTTACTAACCTTTTTAACTTTCTTATAAGCAGATATAGTTATATACAGTTACAGACTTTAGCCCTAAATACTTCAGCATATATCTCCTAAGAACAAGGGCTTTCTCCTGCATAACTACAGTAGACTGGTCACTAGAAATTTAACCTTAGTAAGTACTGTTTTTCATGGTAGCCACTAGCCATGTGTGGCTATTGAAATGAATTGAAATTAAATTTTGAGCTATCAATGAACATATTGTTCAAGTCAGATATATAATTTTCCCTCAATGGAAAAATTCTGCTGGATATTGCTGACCCAGTGTATAATCTACATTCACATTTCTCCATTTGTTTTAGTAATTTCCTGCACTTTATAAAAAAACTGTGTAGTTATTCATGCCATACTGCAAGCCACTAGAAAATCAGCATCTTTATTAATTGTATGAAACATGTTGTCTGGCTAAAGATAATCAGTTACTTAGCCTTCATAGTGTCTCCTTACGTTAGCAGTTTGTTTTCAGGGCCAGTTTTTAAATTTCTTTTCTCTCTCATTTTCTCCCATGTTGAAGAAGTGCTGAGTAGTAAAGCTAGGTTCATTGGCCTGTGGTAAAAGGGACTCAACTTACCAGCCCCACAGTGTAGATCTCATTTACCTCTCAGTGTAATTATAAATTAGTCCAGGGTCTCTGTGATGTTAGTCCTTAGGAAGAAGTTTAGTAGTGTGAAGGTTTTATATTAATTACCTGTTTCTTTCTCCTTACTCCCATGCCTGCTTTTGTCATTTAAATCTAGAAGAGATTGCCACATACTGGCTAATGCTTATATCAGTGTTTTCAAGTGGCAGTAGAATCAGGTGGCCTCTTGAGGATACTCTTAGAAATACTTTTTTTAAACATTTGCATTTTATCTTGGAACATTATTTTTGTTTTTTTTAAGACCTTTACAGTAATCACCAAGGTATTCTCAAGCAAAAGTTTATTAATAATTAACCTACTGTTTATTATGATTAAAGTTTCTGAGGGAAAGGAGAACCAAGATTTGGCTGTTATTCAACTGTGAGAGGTTTATAAGTCAGCATTACAGTGTGTAATGTGGAATGAGCCACTTTGATGTCTAAAGGTAGAGCATGCAGTCATGAGGACCAAGCCTGAACTGATGTACTCGAAATGAGTGGATAATTAAAATATTCCTAATAACGGAGATAACTTGCCATGGAAATGGCATTTGGGATCTTGGATAAATTACTTGACTTCTGTAGGGTTTTATTTGCTCTAAAAATAAGAGGGTAAAGTATATAAGTATAGCTGGAAGAGGCTATAGAAATGGTTCAGCAGATGAAGTGTGCTCTCATTTTCTTGGATAAGATTATTATATGTCTCTTTCAGACAGCTCTCACATGGTAGAATACTTAAAATTTTCGCTGAACAAGCCTTTCTTCTTTCTTTGTAAAAAAATTACGGTTTGATCCAAAGTTAGCAGTAAAAGTGAAGTTACCAACTTAATATCAATTGTTACATTTTAAGAAAAATTAAACAGTATTTTACAGTTTTTTCTTTTGTTTCTTTTCCTCCATAAGAATATGCTCAGGTAATCAAAATGTTGGGAAATGGAAGATTGGAAGCAATGTGTTTTGATGGTGTGAAGAGGTTATGTCATATAAGAGGAAAATTGAGAAAAAAGGTAGGTATGGAGATTTATTTTACTTTAATACAAAATTTGCCTTTTAAAAAATTGACTCTGCTTTAGATAATATATGGGCCAAGCGACTCATTTTTGTGAGTTCCCAAAGACTTCAAAAATAATGATTTATATGGCAATCTAAATACATAAAATAATAGAAGATCCGTGATAACTTTCAAAATAGAGGATTATATTTACAAAGAATTATTTGCTTCACCTATGTGGGATTTATGCCAGAAATGTATACTATTGAGGAAACAATTCGACAGATTCAGTCTATAAAACAGAGGATGTGGACTCTTAAAAAAATGTTATGCCTTGAAAGAAAGAAAAAAAGCCGGAGAATTGTTTTAAGATTAAAGGAGACTAAAGTAATTGCTAATTAAATATAGTATATATTCCTTGGTTAAGATTTTGGTTTGGGGGAAACAGCTGTACACGATATTAGGAAAATTTGGAACATGTTATATCATAGTTTTTAGTAGTTCTGGCGGATTTATTGATCACATTGTTTAAAAGTTCCTTCAACTCTAATTTTTTTATTTAAAAAATATATTTGGTCGGTTAAGTCATTCTTTTCCAATTGATGGTGGGATTTGGTCCTGTATTTATGTAGATTGGTGACTGGATGGCTGTATTTGTGTAGATGACTGATTTTCATATATGTTAAATAATTAAATATCTCAGGAGTGATTGGTGATTAAAAGTCTTTCACTTACCTGACAAATAATTATGTTTTTGTAATTTTTAAACTCTCAGGTAGTTGAAATAAAATAATTATGTATTTTTAACATCCTAAAATAGAAAATTTGACACAAACTGTATACTATAGCTCTTTCTTAATATACTGTAACTATAACTAGAGTCTGTCTCACACACGCATGTGTACACACACACACCCACAGTATACTATATTCTATAGTTTTTCCCTATTTCCTAGTAAGTACATTTTCCACACTGGGTGAATAGTACATATTTTTTGTAGGAAGAATGGTTTAACATAGCACTCTGTTATTCGTTTTTATATCAAATATAACATACAGTAAATTTTCTTTCATAGGTTTGGATAAATACCTCAGACATTATATTGGTTGGTCTTCGAGACTATCAGGTAACAATCACATTTAAATTTGTAGTGCCCTTGTATTTAGTAAGTCATTAATATTTAGAAGATGCAATAAAAGCATATTTAAGCAGTCCTAGCCAATTATGACTTCTCACCATTCTGTTGTCAAAATTTATTAAGGTCCAGTTGTATTCAAGACTATAGGATATACCTTGTTTGGAATAATTCCCATGACTGATTAATGATACATGTGTTTTGTGGGAAGACTGGTTAGTATTGTTTTTCTTTTAAATATCATGTGCAGTAAATATTCTCTCATAATTTTGGATAAACACCACAGACCATCATTCTGTCCTCATTCTTTTTTTTTTTTTTTTTTTTTTTTTAAATATTTATATTTTATTTGGCTGCGTGGGGTCTTAGTTGTGGCAGGCGGGATCTTTGTTGCCACGTGGGGGATCTTCGTTTTGGCATGCAGGATCTTTTTTAGTTGCGGCATGAGAACTCTTAGTTGTGCCATGTGGGATCTAGTTCCCTGACCAGGGGTCGAACCTGGCCGCCTGCATTGGGAGCACAGAGTCTTAGCCACTGCACCACCAGGGAAGTCCCGTGTCCTCTTTCATTTAATGTCCAGTTGTATTCTAGGCATTGTGCTAGGTGTTCAGGGGTTATGGTTCCCAAATGTCAGTCAGTGAAATATTTATTGGTGCAGGCTGATTTTTTCACTGTTCTGTCGTGAAATGAGAAGATACGCACGTTTTATATGGTGTTTTTCACATAGCTAAGTTATCCATTTTCCTTTCCTTTTTTTTTTTTTTTTTTTTTGTTTCTTGCCTGTGCTTCAGCTTTCAAGGCTTTTAATTCCCTGACGAGGGATTGAACCCATGCTACTGCAGTGGAAGTGCTGAGTACTAACGACTGCACCACCAGGGAACTCCCCTCCATTTTGCTTGTTAAATATATTTTTTTTAATTACCTTTTGTGAAATAAGAACAGTAGTATATGATGGTGGTTTTTATTAGTGTTCTTACTCGTCAAAACAAAAATTTAGTAATTTTATGTCAGGGTCCCAATTATTATTTTATTTTAAAATTTAGAGGTCTCAAATCCACGTTTGGTAAACCACTATTCTGGATGATGCAGCTGAATAAGTCAAACCTTCCAATCTCCAAAAGGGTTTTTACAGTTGTATAGTAGAAGGATAAGACGTGCACTCAGTAGTTACAGTACAAACTGTTTTTTAAGTGTATGTTATAAATTTGAGATGAACGCTTAGAAAAGAACATGATAGTTGCCCTCTATGATGTCAGCCTTTAGACTCTATATGCATTGTGTGTCTGAAATCCATCTGATTTCTGTCGCATCCATCATCTGTGTTTAATTACGTTGTGAGTGAAATGATTGCTGTCTCTGTTCTATCATCAGGTCAAGTTTTTCATAGATATCTGTTGGGTCTAACTCATTTGTAAAGTTTCAGTCTTCTCCTTCCTTGTTGATTTTTTACATGATTGTTCTATTTGTGATTGAAAGAGGCATTTTGAGGTCAGTTAACATACGTTTCATCGCCATAATTTTAATTTTTTTAAATAATCTGCATCTCTTGATTTTCTCTATTTAGTGAAATATTCTGACAAAGTTTTTTTGACATGGTTTCTTTCAGTTCTTTAAGTATATTTATAGTAACTGATGTAAAGTCTTTGTTAAGTACAACTTCTGGGTTTTCTCAGCAACAGTTAGTAATGACTTCTTTTCTTGTGTGTGACCACCCTTTCCTATTTCTTTGTGTGTCTGATAATTTTTTTGTTGAGAACTAGAAAGTGCAAATATAATGTGGCAAGACTGGAAATCAGATTTCTTCTCCCAGGGTTTGTTCTTGCTGTTGTTTGCTGTTGTTTTCTGAAACAAATTCTGTTTGGTCTGTATGTTTTTCTTGTGTGTGGTCATTGAATGCTTGGTTATCTTAGCAAACAGCCCATGTGTGAGATGTCATTAAAACCAGTAAGCCTCCCAGCTTTTGCATATGGAGTCTATGCATGTTGGGGCATACCTTTTAACACTCAGCCAGGCAGTAATACTCTCTTAGTCTTAATTTCATGCTTGTGCAGAATTGCAGGGTCACTCAGAGCTGGGAGATTAGGACCTTTCCAGGTCCTTGATGAGTTTACGTGCAGCCCAGATTCCACATATTGAGTGAGATCATACAGTATTTGTCTTTCTTTGTCTGACTTATTTCTCTTAGCATACTGCCCTCCAGGTTCATCCATGTTGTTGCAAATGGCAGGATTTATATATGTTGGATATTAATCCCTTTTTGGTCGTATCATTTGCAAATATTTTCTCCTATCTAGTAGGTTGTCTTTTAATTTCATTGATGATTTCCTGTGCTGTGTAAAAGCTTTTTAGAGTGATGTAGTTCCACTTGTCCCTTTTTGCTTTTGTTGCTTATGCCTTTGGTGTCATATCCAAAAAAACAATTGCCAAGATAAACATCAAGTACCTTTTCTCTGTTCTCTTTTAGTAGTTTTATGGCTTCCGGTCTTGTGTTTAAGTCTTTGATCTATTTCAAGTTAATTTCAGGCAGTTTTTGGTGTAAGAAAGGGGTCCAGTTTCATGTAAGTATTCAGTTTTCCCAATCCTATTTATTGAAGAGTGTCTTTTCTACACTGTGTTGTCTTGGTTCCCTTGTTAAGAATTAGTTGACCACTTTTGCAAAATTTTATTTCTCGGTTCTCAATTCTCTTCCATTGTCAACAGGACTGTTTTAATGCCAGTACCTTACTGTTTTGACAACTGTATTTTGAAATCAGGAAGTGCGATGCCTCCAGCTTTGTACTTTCTCAAGACTGCTTTGGCTATTTGGAGTGTTTGTGGTTCCATATAACTTTATCTGTCTGTGAAAAAAAATGCCACTGAAATTTTTATAGGAATTATGTTGAATCTCTAAATTACTTTGGGTAATATGGACACTTTAATAGTATTAATTATTTCAGTTCAAGAACATGGGATACATTTCCATTTATTTGTTTCTTTCATCAGTATCTTATAGTTTTCAGTGTATAGATCTTTTACGTCCTTGGTTAAATTTATTTCTGAGTATTTGTAATGCTATTGTATTGATGCTATTGTAAATGAGATTGTTTTCTTGATTTCTTTTTTCGGTAGTTCCTTGCTAGTTTATACAGACATAACTGGTTTTTGTGTTGACTTGATAACCTGAAACTTTACTGAATTTGCTTCTTGTATCTATTTTTATGAAGTGGATCATACATTGATAGTCTTTTCCTTTTTAATATTCTATAATAAAAACTTGTAATCTGTCCATAAAAATGTATCATTTTCATGTCCATTTTCTTGGTTTAACTTTATATAAACCCCCAAAGTGGAGAGAATAGTTATTAATTCCCAGTTTAATTCTCTGTTTTGTGGACAGTGAAACCACAATTCTTAAGGGATTAATATTCTAACATTAATGTGATAGCTACAAACAGCTCTTCTGATTCTTAATCTTTGGTGAATAATTACATATCCTTGCTACTCACAGTAATCTAAAGATAATAGCAGGATCACCACCATCTGGAAGCAAGTTAACAGGTTATTAGCCCAATCTCCTATCTACTGAGTCAATATCAGAATTTTAACACAATCCCTGTATGTTTTGTGTGCACATTACAGTTTGAGAAGTGTTGGTTTATATTACATTGCAGTTGCATCACTGTGATGATTTCAGTTGCCTTTCTTTAGGTCTTTTCTAGGTTAACTGTCAGCATTCAAACTCATTTTTTCTTCTGTAAATGACTCAGATTCTTTACAATGGAGAAATGTGAACATTTTAGGGCAGTAGTTCTCAGGGATATTTGCGTCTGAAACACCCAAAAGAGCTTTTTAAATACAGATTTTTGGACTTTACCTCAGGTGTGTCAATTTTCAGGAGATAAGGTTATCTTTTTAAAGTGCCACAAACAATTCTAATAGGTAAGCTACCCTAAGAACCACTGATTATAGAAAGGCTTATTAATTTTCTTGGGTAATAATACCACTTGCAGTTTGAATTACAGTGTGGCCAAGGACCACATTGCATCTTTTTCTCTTTTTCTACTTTTTCTTTCCTTCCCCCCCTTATTTTCCTTTTATCTCTTTATTAAAGTGAATTCTATAAGTAATTTTTCTGGGCTATTCATTATTTGAATGCAAACTTCTTGCCAAGGGTTTTTTTTAAAGAAGATAGAAGGAAGGTGAAGAAAAGCAGAGAATTTGTAACAGAACAGTGAGCTTTTTCTTAGTGTGTTTAATTAGAAAGTAATTTATGAGGCAACTGATGATATTTTGGCATAACCTGTTTTGTTGGTTACTTGTTATTCTCCAAGGATAACAAAGCTGATGTAATTTTAAAGTACAATGCAGATGAAGCTAGAAGTCTGAAGGCTTATGGTGAGCTTCCAGAACATGGTAATTAATGTTAAAGTTATTACATTTCCCTGTCTTACAGTGATATTAGCTTGTTAGTGTTTAGGTGAAGCAGTTTTGACAGAATTCTGTCTCTTTTACATATTTTTTTGCATATGTGCTTAAATTAGCTTTAAGTATGTATATCCTTTAAAATATAAACAATTTAGTAATAAATTGAATTCTCTTCCTAATAAATGTTCTTCTGGTGGGGAGTGTAAAAGTTTATAAACTCTGGACTTGTGTATAATATCTGTTAAAGGTGTACATTAGTTACAGTGTTTTAAACTGTTCTTAAGAGATGATCTGTCTTCAGCTAAATGAGGGTAACAGTCATGGTACTTGTATTGATTTTTATAGAAAACAGTGTTCAGTTTAACTTAGCATAGTACTATCCCAGAGAGTTTTGTGGGGTTTGTGTGTTTTTAACAGATAACTCCTTTTATTTCTTAAAGGCAAAAGTGTTGCATTCTTACTGTAGTAAACGTGAAAAGATTAAAGTAAATTTCTAATAACATAAAAGAGGCAATATAGTAAGCTCACATTTTTAACTTGGAAGCTATTTTATTTGATTTACTTTACTCCATTGCATTTTATTATAAAATTATGAGATTTTTGAGTAAGCATGAAAATTCTGATGAAATTATTGGCCTTTTAAGAAATACTAAGATATCTGGAAATCAGATCAATACTTTCTTACTTTTGTTGCTTAGGGATAAGCATGATTTGAAAGTTTTTCTGACTGATTTGGTAAGTCTATCCAGTGGTTACATTCATTTGGTTAGTTATCCAATGGTTGGTGAAGTGGATGTTCTTATCTTAGGAGAAGTTTATACGTGCCAAGGGTAAGTTGTTAACATGCATACAAGCCCTTTTTGAAAGATACTTCAGAAATATAATAACTACTAAGTTAGTGTAATTAGAGCCAGCCTGCCTTACGTGTATTTTTTTGAACAAGATAAAATTATAGTGCGTATACTCTTCATTGTAATGACTTTGCAGTGAACTTCTGGAGGTTTCAGTGTGAATTTGCTTTGTGTGATGAGTTGTTTGTAGGAAGATTAGGAAGATTTTTCTTGGAATGAAATGGTTGAATTGAAGATTACTTATAAGAGTCTTCTTGTATAGTTCAGTGTTTTAGTATTCTTTATTGTTTCAGTATTATTTCTTTTAGTAGGCAATCCACCTAGTAACATCTTGATTTTATATATATATGTTACTGTGTTTTTAGCAAAAATTAATGAAACAGATACCTTTGGTGCTGGAGATGATGACGAAATCCAGTTTGATGACATTGGAGATGATGATGAAGACACTGATGATGTAAGTAGTGGATGAACCTTGTGGCTTTTTTTTTTTTTTTTTTTTATAAATTTATTTATTTATTTATGGCTGTGTTGGGTGTTCGTTTCTATGCGAGGGCTTTCTCCAGTTGCGGCGAGTGGGGGCCACTCCTCATCGCGGTGCGCGGGCCTCTCACTGTCGCGGCCTCTCCCGTTGCGGAGCACAGGCTCCAGACGCGCAGGCTCAGCAGTTGTGGCTCACGGGCTCAGTTGCTCCGTGGCATGTGGGATCTTCCCAGACCAGGGCTCGAACCCGTGTCCCCTGCATTGGCAGGCAGACTCTCAACCACTGTGCCACCAGGGAAGCCCGCTTGTGGCTTTTTGTTTGATTGTTTTGTTTATGAAGGTAGTCAGATGTTTACTTTTGATCTCAGAATGTTGAACACTTAAATTGAATATATTTTGAGACTTATCCATAAATTTGAATATTCATTAGTATTCAGAAACCCTCTAGTCAGACTTTTTAAACTTTGAGAAACCTTGTAATTCTTGAAACCCTTCTTCCTTTGAAAAGCTCAGTTAGCTCTGACAGTGGATACTCCATAATGATAACTTACTAGGTAAGAATGTCTACAGCGATAGCTATTAAGAAGTTTAGCAGACAGCTTAAAAAATATGCCATCTCCCAAATAAAATGTTTGTTTGTATGTTAAAAGAAGAAAATCATGTTTAAGCCAACTTGCTGAAGCATTGAAATTACAATATTCTCCAAAGCCGTAAAACGGAGGCATGTTGCCTGTGTATTTAGAGGTTACATTATTTTATTTGTCATATAACACTGTTGGCCAAACTCTTGGTTTGGAGTTTGTGGAAAAAAGGTTGTTTTTCTTAGTAATGAAACGGTGAGAATAAGAGTGTTAAATGCCTGACTGTTCTACTGTTACTATATTTATGTTAAATTCATCCTGATTTTCTTGAAATTTCATGTTAAGTAATCGGGATGGTGGTATGGCTTACCACCATCGAGCTTACCTCCAGTCAAGCTTATTAGGCCTTTTTTTTTTTTGTACCTCTGTATTAAAAGTATAGTTTAGAAACAAAAAGTCCGAAAATATTAATTAGTGTTTTATTGGATGTGAAGGTGGAATTTTAGAATACCTAGAGCATTTGTTCCTGACCAAGATTGTGCAGCACAATTAACCAAGCTTTTCAAGAAGAAAAGATTCACAGTCTTTCAGTCACCAACATCATTATTAAGAGCATTTTCAGACACTCAGAGAAATTGAGAGAATTTTAAATTGAAGTGAACAATCACCCAGAAATAGGAAATGAAAAAGGATTAGAAAAATATTGTTCTGTTTTTAAATATTTTTTACTTTTTCTGTTACACTTTTGCTATCAGAAGGTCCAAGAGTTTGACGTAACTATTTCAGTTTGCATTATTTATTTATGATGCTTCTGTCATTGTCTGTTATACGTTTGGGATTATAAATTATGTAAATGCTAAAATGAGCATCTCAAGTCTGCTAAATTGTGGCTGAAAAAAAAAATCAGTCAGCTGTATTTTCGAAAAGTGAAGTCCCAGTTTTATGAATCAAGAGTTACAAATCGGAAATTCTATAAACTGATCATATAAGAGGAAAGAATCCAGTAATTGAACAAATTCTGTTTAATGACATCTTTGTAGCATAGGTGGTCTCTAATGCTGACAGCAGATTTCTTAGAAATGCTGTTCTCTCTGTTGAACTAGCATTTTGTTCAGTTTTGCCAGAGAGTTCTTGTGACTCAATTAATACTTTGACAGTAGAACTAACAATTATTTTCCGGGGCAAGAATGTAAAATGCAACAGTTGTGTAGTATATTAACAGAGACTTGAACGTTTTGACAGCTGAGCCGGGGTTGAAGGCTAGGAATATAAGCAGAGTGAATGCTTGAATACCCAGCCACAGAATTAAGTCTTCCCTCAGAAGAAAAAGAAAACACCTTTCTGGATCTATGCCAACACTTCCTTTGGTGCTGTGTCTAAGCAGCCTTGTTGGGAGAGAAACTAAAGACAATGGTGATTAAAAGAATTTGTGTTATTTTGAATGTTTTGGTTAGGTTTATGTTTATTACCTCTCAGTCCTACTTTTTCCAGAGTCATTTTGCCAGGTGATATACTTGTTTCAATCCTATGATTAAGTTGACTCAGAGAAGAATTTGGTTTAGTACCACACTTCTGTCGTTCTTAAGGGAATTTTACTTCCCCATGTCTGTTCCCAGTTCCAAAACAAAAAGTCTCTGATCACTAGCATGAAAGGAAAGAATGAGATGCTAAACTTTATTAAGAATAGGCTGCATAACATCTAATGTTCTCATAGAGATTTACTGATAGCAGACAGGAATTGAGAAAAAATCTGGTTGGTGTACAGAATTTTTGTTCAAGGATTTATTTTCCAGATAGTCTAAGGGGGTCCTATATGCAGTATTATAAGAATTATTTTTTCCATTGACCTGATGTTCTTTTCACTTAACAGATCTAAATTGAACTCAAAGTTTCTGAGGATTGTTCTACAGTTTGAATTTTGGTCATCACCTGTTAAGAAGAATAAAACTTCATTCAGCATGAATGTAGTTTAAGGCACACTGATTTGTTTTCATTGTTTTAAAGTATTTATTATATTTGTATAAAAAACTGATGAAGCTGAATTATATTCAGTAAAATGTTAACACTTTGTTCTTTTAATGTGATGGAACTTAGGGGTAGAAGATCACAATATCTGCTGTTAAAACAGTGGGAGGAAAGAAAGAAGAAAAGAGATGCCTTCCCCACTCTGATTACTTTACTTCCAGTTAATGGATGTTTTGAATAAATTGCCTTATCATCGTAGACTGTGATAAGCCCTAGTTCCAACTAGTCTGTTTACAGAGTCTTTCTGTATGTTCCAGTTACCTAGATGGTCTCCTGAGATTTTTGATAAAATTTAAGGAAAGAAGAAATCTGCATCTGAAGTCAAGAAAAGGGGCTATTTTCAGATATATGTAGCCATGTGTATTTTTATACTAATTTTGGTAACTTGTATATTCTTTTCATCATTTTATGTTGCCAGCATCGTAATAAAAGCATTTCCAAAATGCAGTTTTTAGAATACGGGTTTGAGTAGTAATTTTGAATTTGTAAGATTAGTAGTTGAAAAAATTCTGTGCTAGGTAATACTCAATTTCCTTAACGTTGAAAGTTTTGATGTATTTGTTGACAGTGTTTTTACTCAAGTAAGACAACTTTTAATGGTAAAATAAGTAGATTATTCTTTACTATACAAAATAGATTGTATATGTTGTTTCATTGTCAAAAGTCATACATTGTAACCCATAGTTTTGAGTTTTATGAAAAATTAAATTACAATGTATAAATGAAAATCTCATTTCATAAAAAATTCTATAAACTAAGTCTTTCTTAAACTATCCCTTAGCTGAGAGAAGGGAAAAGAAGGAACCACAGCTAAGAAATACAATAAAATGTTGCATTGAGTGTATTTCGGCCTTACTTTGTGTTACTGGTGTATTTTTATGTGTGTTCCAATTTTTTTGTGTTTATATTTTACTAGGAGTTTAGGTCATAACCTTTTTTTAACGTTTTGTTTTGAAGTTATCAACTATAGTAAGATGAAATTAAGGGCAAGGCTAGTTAAACAGCCTCAGTTCAATTTTATACAACTTTAGTAAGAAAAGATTCATCAGGTAATTTGTGAAACATTATATTTTGTCTGAGAATTTTTCAGCAGTGAAAATTAATATACAGGGACTACACCTTTACCTGGTTTCAGTAATATAAATATAACTAAGGGGGATAAACCTTCATATGCTTCCATCTCACTTTGCTCTAATTTTACTTCCCAAGTGTGAAAACTCTAGGTTCAAAATCTGAGGCCAGAATATGTACGTAATTAAATCTAAGAAGAAGAGAAGTTTCACAGATGTGGTTTGTGGTTCTTAATCTGTGAGTTCCTGAACACTTACCTAGGTGATGAATGTGTTTGAGACTAAGGACTAGTTGTTGATACTCTTAAGAAACAAGCTTGAGAAGGTGACTTAGTGGTTGTCTTCATGGGCAGTCAACTAGTCTTTTATACATAAAGGTATATTAGGTTTACCTGTCTTCAACATTTTGCCAAAAATATCAGAATCTGCATATGTGATACAGTTCATGGTAGGTGGAGACCCTACTTAAAAAACTTTTCTGTTGACTTCCTCAGATAAATATGGTTTGCCCCAAGATTTACTCTACTCCCAGTTTGTGTTTGCTAGTTGTTGTGGTCTGATTGTGTCCTTTGGAAATTTGTATATTGAAATCCCAACCCCTAAAGACGATGGTGTTGGCAAGTGGGGCCTTCAGGAGGTCATCAGGCACCAAGGAGGAACTCTTATAAATGTGGTCACTGCTCTTAGGAAGGAAACCTCCTAGGGTTCTTCTGCCATGAGAAGACAGAGCAAGAACTCAGCAGTGTGCAAGTCAAAGGAGGACCTTCACCAGAACTCTAACCATACCAGCACCCTGATCCTAGACTGCCAATGTCCAGAATTATGAGAAATTTCTGTTGTTTATAAGCCACCCAATCTGTACTATTTTGTTATAGCAGTCTGAATGAAGTAAGATACTGGTAACAGACTTTTTTCTTGCTGTTTAGTACCAGTGCAGCATAGTGTTTCATCTTGAGTTGGATCAAAGATGTAGCTTATGTGCAGTTTCCCATGGAAGAATTATTTTGATACACGTCATTAGAAATTTTATAGATTCGTTGTTTTGATAATATTTCAAAAGAATGAAAGGAAGAAAAAGAAACGTGTTACATTCTTTGATAACCACAATACAATCACATAAACTGTGTCTAGAAAGGAAATCAAAATGTTTGAAAGCCAAGAAAAGTAACCTTTATAGTCAGTCGTCCATATTCGTGGGTTCTGCATCCATGAATTGAACTGTGGATCTAAAATATTAAAATAAGAATTCCAGAAAGTTCCAAAAAGCAAAGCTTGAATTTGCTACACAATGGCAACTATATATACACTATTATTATTCTATTTACAACTGCATAGTATTTACATTGTATTAAGTATTGTAAGTAATCTAGAGATTCTATGCCACTTTATGTAAGGGATTTTATGTTCTTAGATTCTGACAACTGTAGGGGGGTCCTGGAATCAATCTTCAGGAGATACCAAGGAACAGCTGACTATAGTGATTTGGTACTTATTAACTTTTTGTATAGTAAATTTGGTAGGGTTGCATTTTCATGCATTGTTTATCGTACTTATAGGACATATGTATATACAGTATAAATGTGTTATTAAGGTGGTTAATAAATGCATAAGCTTTTGTGTAAGAAGGCTGGCAACATTTAATTAGTTGGCTATCGTTGCTTTGAGCCTTAAGGAGCTTATAAACTACGCATTGTGGACAGTCTTGTATTTTATTAAGGAATGACCATTGATTTTCTTGCCATATATTGGTATCATAACTAAAAATATACTTGCTACAAAACTTGTGATTGGTTTAGCTTAATTCTAGCTATGTTGAGTAAGTGTTCCTTCATTAGGTATATGCTGTCAGTATTCACAAATGAGTAAACACATGTTTGGAATAAAACACATTTATTGTTGATACTTCAATTTGTATTTTATACAGTAGTTTTAATCACATTTAGCATTAGCTTTTGGTTGACATAAAATAACAAAATAAAAGAAGGTTTTTTTTCTCCCTTTTTTATTATTGTGGTAAAATGCACATAAAATTTTTACCATCACCACCATTTAAAAACATACAGTCCAGGGGTATCAAATATATCCACATTGTTGAGCAGCTATCACCACCATCCATGCACTCAACACTTTCCATCTTGTAAAACTGAAACTCTGTACTCATCAAACAGTAATACCGTTCTCCCCTCCCAACCCGACCCCCCCTAGCAACCACCATTATACTTCTATCTGTGATTCTGTATACTCCAAATGCTTCATGCAGGTAAAATGATATCCTCAAGTTTTATCCATGTAATAGTATATGTCAGAATTTCTTTTTAAGGGTCTATCATATTCCATTCTACGTAAATGCCACATTTTGCTTATCTGTTCATCCATCAAAGGGTGCATAGCTTATGCCCACATTTTAGCTGTTGTGAATAATACTACCATTAATATGGGTATACAAATGGGTATCTTTGAAGCTCTGTTTTCAATTCTTTTGGATATATAACCAAAATGAGGTGCTGGAACTTAACAGTAATTTTGCTTTTAATTTTTTTGAGGAACCACTCTGTTTTTCACGCAGGCTGTACCGTTTTAAATTCCCACCAAGAGTGCACAAAGGTTCCAGTGTCTCCACATCTTCCCCAACGCTTGCTGATTTTTGGTGTGAGTAGCGTGTGGTGTGTGTGTGTCTTTTTAAATAAATATATTAGTCATGCTAATATGTGTGAGGTGGTATTATAGTTTTGATTTGTATTTCCCTAATGATTAGTGGTGGTGAGCATCTTTTCATATGCTTATTGACCATGTGTGTATCTTCTTTGAAATGTCTATGGAGTTCCTTTGCTTATTTTTGAATTGGGTTGTTTTTCATTGCTAAGTTTTAGGAGTTCTCTGTGTATTCTGGATATTAACCTCTTATCAGATACATGCTTTCCAAATGTTTTCTTCCTTTCTGTGGATTACACTCTTATTCTGTTAATAATGTTTTCTAATGCACAAATTTTAAAATATTCATGAAGCATGATTTGTCTATTTTTGCCTTTACCTACGCTATTGGTGTCATACCCAAGAAATCATTTCCAAATCCAGTGTTGTGAAACTTTTTCCATGTTTTCTTGTAAGTGTTTTAGGTCTTTGATTTAAGTCCTAGATCCATTTTAATTCAATTTTTGTGTGTGGTGTTGGGTAAGGGTGTAACTTCATTCTTTTGAATGTGGATATCCAGTTCTTCACTATTTATTGGAAAGACTGTTCTTTTCCTCATTGAATGATCTTGATACCCTTGTCAAAAATTGTTTGACCATTTTGCAAAGGATTATTTCTGGGCTCTATTCTCTTCTTCTGGTATATATAACTCTCTTTATGCCAGCACCACACTGTTTAGATTATAGTAGCTATGTAGTAAGTTTTGAAATCAGAAAGTGTGAGTCCTCTAGTTTTGGCGGGGGTGGGGGTTGGTTCTATTTTAGGATGGCTTCAGCTTTTCAAGGTCCTTTGAGATTCTATGTGAATTTTAGGATGTTTTTTTCTGTTTCTGCAGATAAAATTTTTGGGAGTTTTATACTGATTGCCGTGAATCTACAGATGACTTTGGGTAGTATTTGACATCTAAAAGATACTGTCTTCCAGTCCATGAACATGGGGTGTATTTTGATTTATTTTTGTCTTAACTTCTTGCAGCAGTGTTTTGTAGTTTTAACTGTGTGAGTCTTTTACTTCTTTAATTACTGAGTTTTTTAAAAAATGCTATTATAAATCGAATTGTTTTTGTAATTTCTTTTTCAGATTGTTCACTGTGCATAGGAATGCATAGGAATGATACCTCTGTGTTGACTTGTATCTTGCTACCTTGCTGAATTCATTTGTTAGTTCTAACATTTGTGTGTGTTTGTGGAATCTTTAGGGTTTTCTACATATAAGATCGTGTCATCTGCAAAGAGATAGTTTTACTTTTTCCTTTCCAATTTGGATACCTTTTATTTTGTTTGTTACTAAATTCTCTGACAAGAACTTCCAGTACTAGGTTGAACTAAAGTGGTGGAAGTGGGTGTCCATGCCTTGTTCCTGATCTTAGAGGGAAGTTTTTTAGTTTTTTACTGTTGAGTATGATTGATGTATACTGTAGGTTTTACATCTATGGCTTTTATTATATTGAGGCAGTGTCATTCTATTCCTATTTTCTTGTGTGAAAAGGTGTTGAATTTTGTCAAATGCTTTTTCAGCATCAATTTGATCATGTGTTTTTTACCCTTTGTTATGTTGATGTGGTGTATTACGTTAATTTATTTTTGTATATTTAACCATCCTTGCATTCCATGTCTAAATTCCATTTGGTCATGGGGCATAATCCTTTTAAAATGCTGCTGCATTTGTTTTGCTAGTATGTTGTTGAGAATTTTGTCATTAACATTCATAAGGAATAGTTTTCTATAGTTTTCTTGTGTCTTTGTTTGGCTTTGGTATCAGGGTGATGCTGGTCTTATAGAGTAGGGTAGGAAGTGGTCCCCACACTTCATTTTCGGGGGTGGGTGTTGAGAAGAATTGATGTTTTGAATCTTTAAATGTTTGGTAGAATTCGCCAGTGAAGTTATCAGGTTTTCTTTTTTGGGAGTTTGTTTTTTGTTTGTTTGTTTGTTTGTTTTTTACTGAATCAATCACCTTACTAGATAAAGTTCTGTTCAGATTTTCTACTTTTTGTTAGTTATTCTTAATATGTTTCTTGTTTTTAGGAACTTGTTCATTTCACCTAGGTTACGCAATTTGTTGGCATACAATTGTTCATAGTACTCTCATAATCTTTTTTTCTGAAACCCTATGGCGTCAATAATCATGTTCCCACTTTCATTTCTGATTTTAGGAATTTGAGTCTCATATCTTTCTCTCTCTCTCTTTTGTCTGTATAACTAAAGTTTGCTCAATTTTATTGATCTTTTGGAAAAACCACATTTTCTCTATTGTTTTTCTATTCTTATTTTATCTGTGTTCTAATCTTTATTTTCTTGTTTCTTCCTAGCTTCTTTTTTTTTTTTTTTCTAGTTTCTTAAGTTTTAAAGTTAGATTGTTGATTTGAGATCTTTCTTGTTTATTAATGTAAGCATTTGTAGTTATGTATTTCCCTCTTTTCACTGCTGTCTTTGTGTCACAACTTTTGGCATGTTGTGTTTTTATATTTATTTGTTTTCAAGTATCTTTTAACTAACTTTCTTGTTCTTTGATCCTTTGGTTGTTTAAAATTTGCTTTTAGAATTTCTGCAATTTTGATATGTTGGTCTGTGTAATATATGCACATTTTATATTATACACTGACCGTTCTTTTGTTTACATCTTTTATTACAATTTGACGTACATAGTATAGTATATATTTGTACATTTGTGTCAAGACAATATTGAAAATAGTTGCTACCAATCTCATCTAGTTCAACTCAAGATGAATGTGAAGATGGAGTTCTTTCTGCTGCTTGAATTTATTACATAAAATGGCTGTGAGGGATATACAACTGTGTTATATGCTTAGGAATAGCTTATAGCTTTAATATTAATAGCTCTGGCCTGTTATTCTCTGGTTCTTAGTAAGTCCTTTTACTATAGTTAATGACAACTAATTAGCACCAATTTAATAGGATGTTTTCTTTCATATTATATTTGGGATACTATAACAAAGTCAAATGCAGACTAATTGCAATTAGAAAATAAAATATAAAATAGCTGCTTCCATTGAGTACATTTTATTGAAGTGTAGTTGATTTATAATATTATATTAGATTTAGGTATTCAACATAGTGACTCAATGTTTTTATAGATTAATCTCCATTTAAAGTTATCACAAAATGATAGCTATATTTCCCTGTGTTGTACAATATATCCTTGTTGCTGATTTATTTTAAATGCAGTAGTTGGTGTCTCTTAACCTCATACTCCATTTTGCCCCTCCCCTCCTCCCACTAGTAACCATTAGTTTGCACTCTGTGAGTCTGTTTCTGTTTTATTTTATGTATTCATTTGTTTTATTTTTTAGATTAGATTTCACATATAAGTGATAATACAGATTAATTGTCTTTGTTTGACTTATTTCACTAAGCATAATACTGTGTAGGTCCACAAGTCAAGTCCGAGTTGCTGCAAATGGCATTATTTCATTCTCTTTTATGGCTGAGTAATATTCCATTGTATGTATGTACCACATCTTCTTTATCTGTTCATCTGTCGTTAAATACTTAGGTTGTTTCCATGTCTTAGCTATTGTGAACAGTGCTGCAATGAACATTGGGGTGTGTGTATCCTTTTGAAACATGTTTTTCTCTGGATACATGCCCAGGAGTAGGATTGCTGGATCATATGGTAGCTCTATTTGAAACTCTTTTTAAAAAGTGTTGAGGAACTTTCCCACTTAAGAAAATTTGGGGGTTTAATAAACCCTAAAATTGTCAGTTAAGTAAAAAGAATATTCTAAAAACTTCTGTTTTTCCTTGATTCCAGAAATTTTATCTTTTCCAAGTTTAGCCATGCAAGTCAGTTGGGCACATCTCCTCTTATTTGCCATGTGAGTTCTCTGCTAACCCAACACATTTTTACCTCCCTTTCCTGCTACAACCGATGCCCACATAAACACACAACAGTCACTAGGCTAATGCCTATTGTGCAGCCATTTAGGACTCTGCTTGGTCCATAAACTCCAATAGCCATGGTATATGTTGGTGGCCAGTGGCTTAATTCAGAAGTCAGATTCCAGCAGGACCAGAGACAAATCCTGATGGCTGGCTTGTGTTTATTCAAGGGTGTGCTGCTATGGGAATCCCCAGTGGAAAGCATTTATTTTTTTAGTGATGTGATATAATGGATAGAGTATAATAGATACATTAGTGATGTGCTATTTCCTAAAGGTAAACATTTCTAGGAGACTTTGCCTATTTAAGTGTTTGCGGGGGTTTTGATAATATGAGTTGTTAGTTGTTAGTGTTTGGAATTGTTTTTACCTTTAGGATGCATAATGCCCAAGAATTTGTATATATGGAAGCTAACAGCCCAGCCTCTGTCTTGAAGGTGTTGCAAAAGTGGGTGAAGGTGTTGGACCACTGCCTTCTCCATGAGTCCCTTTAAGAGAATATCGTCTGCATAGTACCACAGGTGTATATATGTGAAGGAGCAGTGAATTATGGTTCTGTTGGCAGATGTTATGTGCCACAACCAGACTGTTACATAACTTATTGTAAAGCAAATGAACACATGCCTTCAAATGTGAAGGTTAACTGTGGCTATGAGGACTTGGAGATAAGAATTGAATAAAACATATTGACCAGATCTGTGACTACAAGGTAATCATGCAGAATTCTCTGGATGTCTTCAGTATTCTCAGATAATATTGGATTCTGGTGCTTTAGTTGGTGGAACCACTGTAAATTGTGATGGTTTACTGAAGGTGTTATTCACATGCTTATAGCATTTCTCTTAGAACTGTTTTTGCTGCATTCCATAAATATTTATATATTGTTCCTATTTTTGTTTGTCTCAAGGTACTTTTTATTTCTGTAACTTTTCTCTTTGATCCATTGGTTTTTTCAGGAGAATGTTTAATATTATGTATTTCTAAGCTTTCCAGTTTTCCGTCTGTTATTGATTTGTAGTTTTATATCATTATGGTCAGAGAAGCTACTTGGCATGATTTCAGTTCTTGAATATGCTAAAACTTGTGTTGTGCCCTAACATATGATCTATCCTGGAAATGTTATGAGCTTGATGAAAATGTGTATTCTGCTGCTGTTGGATAGAATTTTCTGCACATATCTATTATGTTCATTCGATCCATAGAGTTGTTGAAATCAGCTACTCTTTTTTTAAATTAATTAATTAATTAATTTATTTATGGCTGTGTTAGGTCTTCATTTCTGTGCGAGGGCTTTCTCTAGTTGTGGCAAGCGGGGACCAGTCTTCATCACGGTGCACGGGCCTCTCACTATCGCGGCCTCTCTTGTTGTGGAGCACAGGCTCCAGACGCGCAGGCTCAGTAATTGCGGCTCACGGGCCCAGCTGCTCTGTGGCATGTGGGATCTTCCCAGACCAGGGCTCGAACCCGTGTCCCCTGCATTGGCAGGCAGACTCTCAACCACTGCGCCACCAGGGAAGCCCTCTGCTACTCCTTTATGATTCTCTGTCTGGATAGTGTATACATTTTTGAAAGTCAAGTATTAACCTTACTTACTATTATTATGTTGCTGTTTGTTTCTCCTCTTAGTTCTGTCTGCATTTGCTTCATATATTTAGGCATTCCTAGGATGAGTGCATAAATATTTTCAGTTGTTTCATGTTTTTGATTAATTGACCCCTTAATATTATATATAAGCCTTCTTTGTCTCTCTGTTCCATTTTTAGTTTAACATCTATTTCATAATGTAAGTATGTTATATTAAAATATAATAAAATATGTTATTTTATGATATAAGTGTGTTACTCCTGTTTAGGTTTCATTGTTGTTTAAATTTGCTCGCATACTTTTGGAACTTGGCTTTTAATCCACTCAGCCATTGCAGGTCTTTGGAGATTTTAATTCATTTTTGATTAAAGTAATTATTGATAGGCAAGTTGCATTGTGGTAGGTACTATTTGCCATTTTGTTAATTGTTTTCTGTTTGTAGTTATGGTGATTTTTAATGTGTGATGTTTTTTCTTTCAAGTAAACCTGTTAGAGAATTACACACCACCATTATTATGTTAGAAAATCCAATTTTGACTCTATGTTTACTATTACCAGTGAGTTTTACATTACCTTCAGATTTTTTTTTACAATTTTAATTAGTATACTCTTACACTGACTAAAAGAACTCTCTAAGGCAGGTCTAGTGATAATGAATTTCCTCAGCTTTTGATAATTTGGGAAAGCCTTTATCTCTCCTTTATGTTTGAAGAGTAGCTTTGCCAGGTGTAGTATTCTTGGTTGACAGTTTTTTTTCCCCTCTTAATATTTAAATATATTATCCCATTTTTTAAATTCCTTTTCCCCCCCTTTTTGCTCCTCTGGCTGGATAAATTTAAATGTCCTGTCTTCTAGATCAGTGATTCTTTCTTTTGCAAAACTAATTTTACTATTGTAGACGTCTATTGAATTCTTCAGTTCAGTCATCTTATTCTTTAGCTCTAGGATTCTGTTTGGTTTTTAAATATTTTCTCGTAAGTTATTGTCCTCATTTTTTCATGCATTATTTTCCTAATTTTATTTAGTTGTGTGTCAACTAAATAGACAACTATTTAGTTTTCTTGTAGTTCACTAAACTTCCTTAAGTGAATTATTCTGAATTCTTTGTCTGAAAGTTCATAGATCTCCATTTCTTTATGATCAGTTACTGGAGTTTATTAGTTTCTTCTGATGACATAACTTACCTGGTTTTTTTTGTGTGTGTGATCCTTGATTCCTTATATTGATATCTGCACATTTGAGTAATGAGGCTCCTCTTCTATACATTACAGGTTATTTTTGGCAGACATAGTTCTTCACCAGCTAGCTAAGTTTGGGTTTCTGGGTGTCTCTGCTTGGGTATGTGCCACCTGTTATTATGGTCTATGGGGCATGACAACCCTTTCAGCTCTGCTAACAAAGATCATCATTGTGCAACTGGTTGAGAAGAGTTGGATAGGACTGCTGGTAGTCTCCCTACCCAAGTGAGGTTGTAGGATAGGCCACATATTTTCCTGGATTCTCTGATCAGGCTTACTAGATAGTTAGGACTGAGTACTCTATTCAGTAGTTGATGGGGTATGAATTAGCTTCCATACTCTAGTAGGGCAGCAAGATGGTTCCCAGGACCTGTACAGCTTGTTGTATGGGGACCAGCGTGTATGGCCAGAATGTGAACTAAATTCCCTCATTGGATGAGGCCATAAGTTTTGCAGGTGGGGAAGCTGCAGGCTCTGTTCCCGTTTTGAGTGCCACTGCCTGAAGGGCTGTTGAATGGGCTATGCAGATTCCCAAGTAAGGTTTCCTGGTTGGACATGTTTAAGGCTATATTCAGTGAAAAGCATGGATACAAATTAGATTCCTTACCTAGGTACAGCAGGAGAAGCAGCTCTAATGCCAGTAAATTCATTTGTGTATTGCCTTAAATCAAGCCGACTTTCACCCCAAGTTCCTTGACTGAACAGAGACACTGGCTTTGCTCTGCAAACTATTGGCTCCACCCACCCACCCCTTGGCTCAAGAGCCACTGGGCTACAGCAGGAGTTGTCTTCAGCCCTTCTGGTCATATGGTGTGGGAAAACATTCTCCACAGCGGGTGGACAATGTCTTATCTCACTTGCCTGTGTGGGAGGTGGAGAGTCTACTTCAGACAACTCTCAATTTTTCCAACAGACTTTCTAGGTGGGAGGGGCCAGGAGCTACGCTCAGCCTTGGCTATGAATTAACCTCACTGATTGTGTATAGCACAGAAATGCTCCAGGACCAGTACAGGCTTTGCTCTGTAGTCTAATAGGTATGCCCTGTCAAGTCTAGGCATGAGTGCTGCTGAGCCATATGGCTTCCAGGAGTTGTTGGCAGTCCTTCTGGTCAGATGGTGACAGAAGACACTGTCCACAGCAGGTGGGGATGTGATTCAGTTTCCTGCTTTGGTAAGGGAAAACTGGGCTCTAAGACTGGCATCCTTTGAGGCTCCAAAGCAGGCAGATCTGCATCCCAACTCACCATGTTCCCTGTCAGAGTGCTTACTTAACCTGGTCTGTAAATAAGCAAAGCTGCTGTTTAGGATTATATTATATTTGGGCTTTGCAGATATGGACTCAGTCTGCCAAGATCTCTTTGCTGGTCATTGCAAGCCCCTCCTCCCTACTTTGTCACAGTCAGATTTCCAGTGGTTGAGCCATGCAAATTTCCCTGCAATCCTCATGGTGCAAGATCAGAGTAGGAGTTCCTGCAAAGCAACTTACAATGCTGGGGAGAGGGGTTTGTCACCCTAGGTTCTCTTTCCTTACTGAAGAAACCAGGGGTTCAGGGGAGACCTCTCCTTGTGGTGCCGCACTGAGCTGGAGGAAGGGCAATGCAGTTAACGTGTAGTCACTTCTCTTACCTTCTAATGCAAGTCTGTCTTGGCCTTTGTGAGGAATGGGGTGCTTCAGTATCACCCCAATATTTAGGATCCTCTCAGTGGTGTCTCATATTGAATAGTTATTTGTTGTTCTTCTTGAGAGAGGGAGTGAAACAAACTTTGTCACCATATTGGTGATGTCAAAATCTTCTGAAGGTTTTTGATATTAATTCAATCTTTTTACTTACTGTACTCTATCTCTAATTCATAGGTCTAAGATTTCTTATTCCTTTCTTCATCAGTTTTTGTAGTTTCTGTGTTTCTAGTAGTATGTCCATTTTATCCCATTTATATAATTCGTAGGAGTATAACTGCTCATGGTAGTCTCTTGTAAATTTTTTTATTTCTGCATGGTAGATGGTAATGCCCCCAACCTTTATTTCTGATTTTTGTAATTTGAGTCTTCTCTTTCTTTTTCTTAGTCAGCCTAGATAAAAGTTTTTGTACTCTTTTAATGGTTTGAAAGAACCAACTTTTGAGTCATGGATTTTTTTTCCCCCCTGATTCCTAGTTTCATTCCATTGTAGTCATGGAATATGCTTTCTATGATTTCAAACTTTAAAACATCACTGAGTCTTTTCGGGGGACTTACATATGAGTTGGTCTATGATGTGAATGTTCCATGTGTACTAGAGTAGTATGTGTATTCTGCTGTTGTTACGTACTGACATATTTGTATGTGTGTGTATATATGATATATGTATACATAATTATCTGTTAAGTCTAGTTTGTGTGTTGTGTTGTTCA